>NC_039361.1:155485336-155805426 GCF_003573695.1 Papaver somniferum
TTGGGTTTATGTGATGAAGAAATATTCTTTTGGTGATGAAGATGTATTTGAGCTGAGGCAGGATTGTTTATGATATTATACACCACTGTATCGTGCAGAATATGAGAAAGAAACATCATCATAAGTACCACCACTATGAGGTTAGCATGTCTACCAGCAATTTTAGGATTTTCCATAACTTGGAATGAAGGACTGGACACCACTGCTAAAATTGGAGAATGGGAACTTCTTGCACAACTTCTCCCAAAACCACCACTGGATCTCTACTGTTAACACAGAGCACCACAAATCAAAAGATTAGTGATTCATAAAAAACATATTGCAACCATCCATAAAGTTAAAAAAAATGATTATAAAAACAGAATCATTCAAAAAAACATTAGAGCAAACAAAATCAAGCGATTTCAATTAAGATAAAAGTAAAAAATTGTCTGCGGTAGTTTACAATTTGGTATTCTGTCAACTTTCTCAACAAATAAAAAACCCTATAAGATATATAAAGAGCAGTGGTGGAAGACTTATTAGTGATCCCATTACTTTTCGAGGTTTTGGCAATTCTGAAAAGACTCAAATACCAAGTTAGTTTCAAACCGCCTTAATCACTGACCAATTGGATTTTTAATGGTGAAGAATGAGATGGTCAGGAAAATGAGTAGTTTATGAATGCAATTTAATTTAAATATTTCTAATGTAATCTTTTTGTTTTTATTAATGAAAATATCTTTAAATTAATCGTCAAATCGAACTAGTTTTACATTTCATTAAGTTCCAACATTTAGTTTTTAAAACGTTATTGCATTACATAACACTTAATCAAAATTAAACTCCTGCACATGAATCATGTAGAGTTGATAGCATTCATCATGCTTAAACTGTCTTCTGTTGTCTTCAACAAATTTCGTATCAGCTTTAATGTTTAGTTCGTCGATGGACAACCCAGGATGATCCCCCTTAATCATTCACAAAATTTGCGGATACTATCTCATATCGTCATTGATAAAGCAAAATCTTTGTTGAAGGCTTACATTTGTTCTTCTTGGATTTACATGACATAACGGCATAAACCTTTGAAACACAATCTTCCATGAATTAAAAGTAGTTAAATGGTAATATATATTGCTTGCAACTAATATCCAACATCGAATTAGATAAACATCTTCTTCTCGAGTAAAGCGATCACTATGCATGTTGAAATGAATTTGAAGTTGAGATGGTGTGAGTTGAAATGATTTTGAAGTTGAGATGGTGTGAGTTAAAATAATTTTGAAATTATAGTTTTCCTAGGCTTAATTTGGACAAGTAAGGTCTGATATACTGCGCAAGGCGCAAAACCCTAACTTCTGCAAACTAGTCAGGGTAATTGATTGAATTCTATATGTTGACATACTTCTAAGTTCATTTCCAGAGAGCAACATACTTTCTGATTGAATACCTTATGCAAAGACCTTATCCTTGATACTTGGAAATTCGTGCTACTCTGCTATGAGTGAACACAAATTGTCATGCCGTATCAACATTAAGGGTTCAGCCGGGGAACATAGCATAGAAAGCATTCAAAGAAACTTATATTAATTGAATATAGGCAAAGTGCCGAAATTTACAAAATATCTGGGATTGTTGCTATATGCACCATTCTGGGTAAATTTCATGAGAGATGTTGAGTTGCTCAATTAGTGTGCCAGTGACGAGGTTAAACACTCATCACTTTTACATGGCTCTCTCTCTTTATAGAGTGACGGCCTATTAAATGCAGGGTTTTACAATTAACTATGTATTACTTGATAGTGATCCTATTGAGTTTGGTTAAGTCTGAATATATTATCAAGTAATCACACTATGATTGTTGTATTGTCTCGATCTCGTATCCATAGACGATCACACAAAATGTGAATACCGATTCGTTGTATTGTCTCGACCCAGTCCATAGACAATCACTTTCGGTAAGAGGACTTATAGGTGGAAAAGTTTAAGATTGTGGTATATTTGGGTACCCTCGTCTTTTCACTCTCTAATAAGTTGAGACGTGTCACCTGAATTACCAATAATCAACCAAAACAGCAACCTATGGAGACCCACTCCCATGTTGTCCAAAAACTCGATTATCCAGCCGATTTCAGCCTAATTTAACAACATTGCATTTCCATAACAGGCCTAGCCCATGAAAATCAACGATTTAATCTCTTTAAAACTCGTCCAAAACTTCAACCCTAATTTTGCTAGTTTAAACCCAGTTTTCCCCACCAATTTTGAAATAAAACCTGAGATGAAGATGGCTACCCTGAATCCAAAACGTGGACGCCTTCATCAACTGAGGTGCCATGGGGGTGCCTTTAACACTTTCGTGTTGTGCCTTTAACAACTTTTTGAGTCGATTTTCCAAAACTCTTTAATTCCCAAAAATATCTACACACGCATAAGACACCATATTAAGTACAAAAATGAGTACTAACAATATAGAGAATTAAGATCAAAATAGATATATAAATGCGTCTATCAAATACCCCAAACTTATAAAATTTCAATCCAGACATTGAATACCACAAATGGCTAGTCTTCTTTGAAAACATATATCAATATTCAAGACATTGTATTCATATTTAATAAATATCATACTCAAGTCCAACTCGGAACCAGATACGTGGATGTTAACTTGCATGTATGCATCACCATATACACATCTTAGACGGGCCCAATGGGAATAATACATCACGCAAATGAGCTGTCACATTACCCAACCATGAGTCACTGTTGGAGATCTGAATGCTACATTACATTCGACGGAGAAGCATACATTTTCAACTCACACGGCGCCTTCGCATTGTTCTATCTTAAGAGCCATAGATCAGATTGGCTTGATGGATATTCCATTTTCTGGGAGTCCATTCTAGACATCTGTGTCTATCAGAGACACCACCTCCTCTTAGAACACTGATTAGGAGAACATTGATTTGGAGAAGATGACAATTGATTCTAGACATCTTATTTTTGACTTTATCCAGTTTTGGGGCTGGATTGTTCTCGATCAATTTGAATGGTCGGCCACCCAATGACGCCGTGTAGTCTATAAGTATGTTTTAGGTTTTTTTGGCCAAATCTTCTTTCAACGTGGTTGCTCAAGGTATTACGAGACGACAGAAACAACGAGAGAGAAAGAAGGAAAAACCATGGAGGAAGAGACATGGGCTCTTTTTGAAGCTAAGGGAAAGGGATGGGGAGATGGTTTTTTTGATCCTTCACTTGATAGCCCCGAATCTTTACGTTCAAGGGTTGTGCCTGCTAGGTAATTTTGTTTAATTTTTCAACAATTATCGAATCGATCCTGGCTAGGGTTTTAAGATGCCTAATTGAGCTATAAGTTGCGAGTTTTTTCTTGGATTTTGAAGCCCCTTTTTGCTATAGGGTTTTGAATTTCAAATCCCTAATTGAGTTGCTATTTTTTGGGGGGATTTCGAAGCCCCCTGTCTGCTATTTATTTGTTGATTCATCCCTCGTTTAGTAGATATTCCCACTTCTGTAACTGTTATAAACATTTTTCTATTATTATGGAATCTAATCTATGCTGGGTTGCTGGGTTTTATTTGCAGTTCATATCCTAATGCTTGATTTTTAACTTATACTGTTACCAATTGCTTGATTTTACATTGTCGTGGTATCCATCTTAAACAATTCTTTGAGTATCGCTATTTTGCTTGGGAGCCTAATTGACACATAACATGGAAAAATAGTAAACTTCTCCACAGCCGCCAGGATTGCTATTTATTTTTTCTAGGTGCTCGTGTCACGTAGGTGAGTAAAGTAGGTTATAGTTCCGTGTATTTACTTCTTCGTTATGTTTTCCATGGCATGTGTAGTTGAACTCATATGTACATAGTATTTTATAGGAGTGTTGTTTGATTTGGAATTTTGTGTTCGAATATGAATTGAATGTCTTGGTGAAAGCTTGTTTATGAACATAGAACAAGTAGGGGTTGTGATTTCCGAAGAGAATCTGGAACTTGGACACGGTTAATCTCCTTGTCACAAACTCAACTGAACTCAAACTTGAGTGATTTTGGTTTTAATCTTGGCTGTTTCAGGTCTAAAGCTAAGTTCACAAATAAATACCGCCGTGATTATGTGAGGCCATATGCAATGGATGCCCTAAGTGTCTATAACGAACGAGCAGTCAGTTTTCTTCTGAATCTTTATTGCTTTTCTTTAATTCAATCTCCATTTTTGTGGGATTCCCTTAATCTTTCTTTTTTGTTGTGTTGCCCTGGCCTAAATTTCGTAGGGTACAAAATATGAGCTGGTGGAGCCTGGTAACATTACAACTGTGCTTCTTTCGAGACGCCGTCTTCACCATATCGACTTTCACGTCTAAAAAGACTGATGTTGCTAATGCTCCAGTGGAGATGCTTTTTTGCTGAACTGATAACTCTCAACAAGGTCCGCTCCGTCGAGTGCTGCAGATGCATGGGACCAAAAAAATCAATTTCAGGTTTGTATTTTACATGTAGATGTGGACTCGTTCATCTCTTACTGCTACTGTTAGGTGCATTGTTTTGCTTGCTAATTGATTTGTTTGTCAATCGTAGATCACTATTATGATTTATGACTGCTTGTGTTGGCAACTCTATGAATTCGTCTTCCAGGAGATAAAAACAATGGCTGTTGTTATTGCATGGATTACAATGTTCAGCATCCCAGGGGTGGAGGATTCATGGCTGGCCGTAGAGGATTATTCACTGGTGAACTTTTCATGAACACAACTGGGTCAGTTGTGTGTGTTTGAAACTTAATTTAGAGTAGGACTATGTTTGAGCATGCGTAGTTTGCCTTTCAGTAGTTGTCTAATGAAAATCTGGCCTGTACTGGTGGTGATATCGTGACATATTTAAAAGTTTGTGAGCATCTTAAGATGACATAATACTATGGTTTGACTTTTTTTACACCCCTATGTTGGCTAATGTCTGTCTTGCATCATGCATCTTTTGGTTGCTTTATTCCCTGCCCCAATGAAAGTAGTAGTTATTTTTGTTTTGCTTTTGATTCCTAAAGAAATGAATAAGGAAGTAGACTATTGGTACATTTTCCTGGTTTCTCCTTATCTGTCCTGCTGTCTCATGGACTCGGACCTGCTCCCTGGCCGCTTTGGTTAGAGTGTGCAGCTCTGCATCCCCTTGTCGTCGTTCCTGGTCTTTTATATATCCCATAAGGTGCTACAGAGCCATATTACCCTTTCCCTGTTAAAACTTACATAGTGTTAATCAGTCAATCTGATCATACTTCATATGTATTCCTGTATTCCCGAAAGTCACATCCTGCAAACAGGGTCCAAAACCAGATATGCACGTTTAGTCCCAAATATGTTGGTCTTTATGCTTGGTTGGTCCCTCTTAGTCCCAGTACGAGTTGGTCCGTCTGTCCGTCTATAAATGGTTCGATCTAAACTTTTTTTTTAGGGCAAAAATACTTTTGAGCGTCCTCAAAATCACATCAATTTTTAAAGAACCTTTGGCTACGCATGCTCTATCAGTCAAAGCAAATAATCATTACTTAATAAAAATCCTTAAGTCAATTTTTAGTCAAAATTTAGGAACGACACTAAACAATCTACTTAGTCGACATATTCTCATTGACTACAAGAGAAAGTACCCTACTGTGAATCCAATTGTTATGGACGAGTTTGAACTCAATCATACTAGAATTCATATATAAGTGGCAAAGTTGTACTCGTATTCGCACTATGAATATCAATATCCGGCATCAAACAAGTCATATGGATAGAGTAAGAAGATGAATTTAGAGATAGATGGTTGTCATGTTGATTAAGGTTAATAGTGTTTCCCATACCTGTATGAAGGTCACTGTCAGAATGAATCTTATTCTAATGGATTGAGATACTGGCCTAAATTGTAATATCAACACAACTGATATATTCAAGGGGTCCAGCGGTCGATAATCCTAATTCTACATCAACTTAGTTGTTTGGTTTATTTATTGAATAATAATAATTTCTTTTTCTTATTTTTTTTTTTGATTGGTCAGATTTTTTTTTTTTATATCTCAATCACTCTACTCATCTTAACGCTGATAACAATTCGATGTTGGTGCCTCACCAATTCACTTGGAGAAACAAAAAATTTGTAAAAATAAAAAAAAAAAGTAATAAGATGACTCTGAGATACGGTGAAACTACCATGTTAATTGTAACACCTGTCCTTTTATGAATAGACTTTATGTTTGGGTTACTCAACTCTTAAAACTAAGATGTTTCCATTCACTTAGATTGGTTATGTTATCATGAATTGGCACAAGTTTATAGGCTATGAAGTTTCAAAATTCAAAAAAAAAGTTTCTACCTTACCCCCAAACTTAAATCTGACATTGTTCTCAATATTCTAAGGATGAAATTAAAAGCATGAACAAGGAGAAACTGTTACCACTTGAAGAAAAGGAGTTAATAAAGGATATCACCGTGTCATATGAGCATGGATTACCTCCCAAGAAGTGCTAAGTTTAAAGTGTCCAGCCAGACATTGAATACCACAAAATGGCTAGTCGCATTTCAAATCATATATCAATAGTCGAAACAATTACGGGTCATCAAACCAAATAAAGCTGACACAATTATGAGACAACTGCATTGTATTAGCAAAATGGACAAATAGAGCACAACCCGATCTAAAATTTCTTACAAGACAACATATATTTTTGTTATTTCTTTGATTGATTGTGATGGTGTTCTTTGTCATGTACGCTGGGTATTCTAGCGGGTCAATAAAAAAGAAATTTCTTAATAGAAATCAATGTTAAGTACTGTAAAGCATTAAATATAATTGTCATTCTAAATATTATTAACTTGCCTATAATTGTTGTGATGCCTTTTGTTTTCTTGTTGGAACCTATTCCTGATTATGAATTCTTTTTGGTGTTTCAATTTCATTAGGACGATCACTACGAATCTCACATGGTGTCTTCCATTCATATTTTTTTGTTTTGTTTTTTGTCTTACGACGTGCTCTTTGTGCCAAATATCGCGGCTGAATTGGATTAAAAGATATACATATTAGCATGAATGGTAGAGGTATGAGTCATGGTGGTAGAGCTCGAGTCCTGCCTGTTCAATTCAGTGAAGCCGTGGAAGTGAAAGAAATCAAAGAAGTTTGAGAAATCGTTCTACCCAGAATGTAGTGATAGAAAGTTTTATTCCAAATCTAGTATTAGGTACTCAAGTACGTGTAGGTGATGAAGTCATTGACATGGATATAACTCCTAGAGGTTTGTATACCAATTTCCAATTGACATTATGACTCCTAGTGGCGTCTTGAATATTGAAGTAATTAGGCAATCTATTTTTTTTTACCTCAAACGCCTCAACCACATCATCATTCCACGTGTTTCAACCTCAAATTTTCAAGATTGACATCATGTTCCCCTCTAAAAGAGTGATCCCATTACTTTTTGAGGTTATGGAAATTCTGAAAAGACTCAAATACCAAGTCAGTTTCAAACCGCCTTAATCACTAACCAATTGGATTTTTAATGGTGAAGAAGAAGATGGTCAGGAAAATGAGTAGTTTATGAATGTAATTTAATTTAAATATTTCTAATGTAATCTTTTTGTTTTTATTAATGAAAAATATCTTTAAATTAATCGTCAAATCGAACTAGTTTTACATTTCATTAAGTTCCAACATTTAGTTTTAAAAACGCTATTGCATTACATAACACCTAATCAAAATTAAACTCCTACACATGAATCATGTAGAGTTGATAGCATTCATCATGCTTAAACTTTCTATTGTCTTCAACAAATTTCGTATCAGCTTTAATGTTTAGTTCGTCGATGGACAACCCAGGTTGATCCCCCTTAATCATTCACAAAATTTTCGGATACTGTCTCATATCGTTATTGATAAAGCAAAATCTTTGTTGAAGGCTTCCATTTGTTCTTCTTGGATTTACATGACCTAACGGCATAAACCTTTGAAACACGATCTCCCATGAATTAAAAGTAGTTAAATGGTAATATATATTGCTTGCAACTGATATCCAACATCGAATTAGCTAAAAATATTCTTCTCGAGTAAAGCGATCAATATGCATGTTGAAATGAATTTGAAGTTGAGATGGTGTGAGTTGAAATGATTTTGAAGTTGAGATGGTGTGAGTTAAAATAATTTTGAAATTATAGTTTTCCTAGGCTTAATTTGGACAAGTAAGGTCTGATATACTGCGCAAGGCGCAAAACCCTAACTTCCGCAAACTAGTCAGGGTAATTGATTGAATTCTATATGTTGACACAGAGTTCTTTTAAGTTCATTTCCAGAAAGCAACATGCTTTCTGATCGAATACCTTATGCAAAGACCTTATCCTTGATACTTGGAAATTTGTGCTACTCTGCTGCGAGCGAACACAAATTGTCATGTCGTATCAATGTTAAGGGTTCAGCCGGGGAACATAGCAAAAAAATCATTCAAAGAAACTTATATTAATTGAAAATATGCAAGGTGTCGAAATTTACAGAATATCTGGGATTGTTGCTACATGCACCATTCTGGGTAAATTTCATGAGAGGATGTTGAGTTGCTCAATTTGTGTGCCAGTGAAGAGGTTAAACACTCGTCACTTTTACATGGATCTGTCTCATTATAGAGTGGTGGCCTATTAAATGCAGGGTTTTACAATTTTAGCCCTGAATTAAAAACCATCATCAACAGTAGTATTATTAGTTTTAGATTTGTGATTGACTAACGGTTGTTGAACTTTGATTGCACCTAGTTTGTTTATTCTTCAGAATCTTCTCTTCTGACATAAGATTCACTCAAACTAGATAGAAGTGTCGACGGGATCTTTAGAATTGTTTGTAGATCTAAAGACGTCTTGTGATAATCCATTGTTAACAGACTCCGTTCTGCGCGTGATTGATCACAAGAGATTCAAATTGTGGTGTGCAGGTGTTTATTGAAGATTTTAAGATTTCTTATTTGGGTTCATAATCTTTGGTGTGCACAAAACTTGATCGGTTGAGATCCAACTATAAGTGGTTTATCTTTGATAGATTTAATTGATTAGTTGCGTAGATCGGCATCATTATATAGTATCTTGATAGATCCTATTTTTTATTGCAAAATCTAAACTCGGCTACTATAGCAGTTTTTGGATAGATAGATCTAAATCCAACAAAGGAGATTATTGGATTAAACAGAATATCCTTTGTCAAACTCATATCACTGAGATTGAATAGAGTCGTTAGCGAACATATTTGTTGTTCCTTTACTGTTTGGAATACAAACCAAAGGAATTTTTCCAGTGCGTGCACTTATTGAATGTCGGAAGTGCTGGGATACTGAAGAAACTAGGTGAACTATAGGTTTAGTTGCTTGGTCTCATCCTAATGCTTGATTTTTAACTTATACTATTACCAATTTCTTGATTTTTCATTGTCGTGGTATCCATCTTAAACAATTCTTTGAGTATCACTATTTTGGTCGGGAGCCTAATTGACACATAACATTAAAACATGGAAAAATACTAAACTTCTCCACAGCCGCAAGGATTGCTATTTTTTCTAGGTGCTCCTGTCATGTAGGTTGAGTAAAGTAGGTTATAGTTCCGTGTATTTACTTCTTCGTTATGTTTTCCATGGCATGTGCAGTTGAACTCATATGTACATAGTATTTTATCAGAGTGTTGTTTGATTTGGAATTTTGTATTCGAATATGAATTGAATGTCTTGGTGAAAGCTTGTTTATGAACATAGAACAAGTAGGGGTTGTGATTTCCGAAGAGAATCTGGAACTTGGACACGGTTAATCTCCTTGTCACAAACTCAACTGAGCTCAAACTTGAGTGGTTTTGGTTTTAATCTTGGCTGTTTCAGGTTTAAAGCTAAGTTCACAAATAAAGACTGCCGTGATTATGTGAGGCCATATGCAATGGATGCCATAAGTGTCTATAACGAACGAGCAGTCAGTTTTCTTCTGAATCTTTATTGCTTTTCTTGAATTCAATCTCCATTTTTGTGGGATTCCATTAATCTTTCTTTTTTATTGTGTTGCCTTGGCCTAAATTTCATAGGGTACAAAATATGAGCTGGTGGAGCCTGGTAACATTACAACTGTGCTTCTTTCACGGCTAAAAAGACTGATGTTGAGACGCCTTCTTCACCATATCGACTTCACGGCTAAAAAGACTGATGTTGTTGATGCTCCAGTGGAGATGTTTTTTGCTGAACTGATAGCATGCGTAGTTTGCCTTTTAGTAGTTGTCTAATGAAAATCTGGCCTGTACTGGTGGTGATATCGTGACATATTTAAAAGTTTGTGAGCATCTTAAGATGACATAATACTATGGTTTGACTTTTTTTACACCCCTATGTCGTCTAATGTTTGTCTTGCATCATGCATCTTTTGGTTGCTTTATTCCCCGCCCCAATGAAAGTGGTAGTTAGTTTTACTTTGCTTTTGCTTCTGAGTCCTAAAGAAATGAATTAGGAGTAGACTATTGGTACATTTTCTCGGTTTCTCCTTATCTGTCCTGCTGCCTCATGTGCTTGTTGGTACATTTTCCTGGTCTCTCCTTATCTGTCCTGATGTCTCATGTGCTTGTTGGACTTGGACCTGCTCCCTTGCCGCTTTGGTTAGAGTGTGCAACTCTGCATCCCATTGTCGTTCCTGTCCTTTTATATATCCCACAAGGAGATGCATAACCATATTACCCTTTTGCTGTTAAAACTTACGTAATGCCACATTAACTGTGTTAGTCAGTCAATATGATCATATTTTTATGTATTCCTAAAAGTACCATCCTCCAGATGTTTGTATTTTCCCGAAAGTCTCATCCTCCATATATTTGCGAACTGACAGTCTAAAGGCAGATATGCACGTTTAGTCCCAAATATGTGTGGCTTTATGCTTGGTTAGTCCCTCTTAGTCCCATACTGGTACGAGTTAGTCCGTTTATAAACGGTTCGGTCTAAACTTTTTTTTCTCAGGGAAAAAATACTTGAGAGATTTGTTGTTTAGTCCACAAAACCCGACCCGGGTTAATGTGTAGTCCAGCGGGATAAAACATTTGTTGGTTGGTCCAACAAAGTTTCAAAAAGCATAAAATTACAAAGCTACCCATGAGAACAGTCAGTGTAAAACTTTAATCATCTTCTTTACTTTCATCTTCTACAGTCCGGCGGCAGAAATCAATTTCATCTTCTTTTGTTTTCACTCAAATCTGAAAATCTAATCAATTTCATCTTTTTTTGTTTTCACTCAAATCTGAAAATCTATGGTACGATTTTGAGTTCCAGATTCTTTATTTTTCCCGATTTTGATTTCATCTTTTTTATTTTACTAAAAAATGAAAATCTAGGGCACCATTTTGAGTTTTATCTAAAAATCTAGATCACAAAACCCAAATCATTCATCATCAAAGCAGAAGAAAATCAACGGGAAAACCCTAGATTCGATGAAATCAAACAAGATTTCCCTATTATTTTTTTTATGGAAATTCGTTTTGGATCTGATTTTGTTATTCGTTTTCTTGTTACTCCTTTACCAACAACAAAAAGGAAGAGAAACATTGTTACTCCTCCACCATGAAAAACAATTACAGAGAAAACATTGTTACTCATTCATCAACAAAATGGAAGAAAGCAATTTTACCAAAAAAAGGTACAAATCTAAAATTCACTTCTAATTTCGCTTCTAAAAGGAACACCACATATCAAAGATGTAATTTTGGATAGTTAGATTAGTGTTATGTGCATGATCTAATAGTACATATTACATATTGGTAGTACTTATTAATATGTAATGTTGAATACTTGGATTACTTTTGTGTGTACGATGCAGTACATATGAATATATATTGTTGTATTATGTAAAACCCTCTTTGTGCTCTATAAGCATAAATACATATTAATATGTATTGTTGTAATGTGTTACTTTGTACATATGAATATGTGTTGTTGTATTATGTGAAACCCTCTTTATGCTCTCTATAAGCATCAATACATATCAATATGTATTGTTGTACTGTGTTTGTACATATGAATATGTGTTGTTTTTCTTGTTGTTTTGTGTATGCATTTGTCAATACGTTCTATTGTACTATGTAAAACTTTTTTTAGTTCTCCGTAAGCATCAGTGAATATCAATATGTTTTGTTGTACTAAAATCTCTTTTATGCTCCCCATAAGCATCATTATATATCAATATGTACATATCCAAAAGTGATTCGTTGATGCAGTACATATAATTATGTATCGCATAGACCCTTAGCCCTAGTTTATGCTTGAATATGATCCTACAGTACATATTGATATGTACTAGGTTTCTGATCCTTGAATACCAACAATTTGTTTTTGGCAGTACAAATTGTTACTATCCAATAGTAAAACGTGATATGTGCTCTTTATCTTACAACATATATCTATTTGTACAGACAAAAATAACCTTGTTGATTATTCAGGTAATGTGAAGAATATAAAAAAGATTACCGAAGCACCCGCGAAACTAGTTTCGTTCGTGATCGTGGATATGGTGCAAGAGGATGTGAATTGGGACGCGTTGGTTGATATTGTGGTGGGAGATGACCGAATGAGGATCTAGATATGTGATTGGTCTGGTGATGGTTTTAACTTTGTATGAAATGACGCTGGTGGATATGGAGATGTTAGCATGTACATAGTGTTTGTAAGGGAATTGTGGTTGGGTATGGACTGATAAATTGTCTCGTAGCAGTATGGGAGTGGAAACTGACGGTTAATATTGTATGTAGAGTTATGATTCTATGATAGATAATGTTGTCTCTCGTACAGTACTGTTGTGATTCGACATCCTGACAATATGAATATTAGTTTTGTACATTATGAAATGCTTTATGACCAGAACTGACAGTACATATTGATATGTCGCAACGCTTGTTATCTGCCTATACTGTAAAACCCGGCCCAAAGAAAATCCTGCCAGAAATACTAGCAATACATATATGCCTATAACTCAACAAACTTTAGTACATATTTATGTAATCTTGGTGAAAACCCAATACATGTGCATATGTACTGAGCGAAATCATAATGTATATCAATATGTACTGAGTGTCAAATTCATCAAGTTGATGATATAATTCTTCCAGTCTCTCTTTCATCCTTGATGCTTGCAAGTCTGGTAACCTCAGTGACTTGTCTTCTAGATCTCCGACGGCCATTTCTTTGTTGAATTTGAGCTTTTTCTCAGTCTCCACCATAACCTTACTTCATTTTATCTGATTCCCGCAAAACTGCCAACTACCAAATACGGAAAAAGAAATACAAAAAGTCAAGACTTAACCCCAGTACTTCTCCTGCCAACTGTTGTTTCTTTGTTGTACATATTTATACAAAAAATTGCAAGCTCTAGCACAAGTCTACATGTTAGAGCTAGTACATATTAATTTGTACTGAGTGAAACCCCAATACATAATGCCATATCTCACTTAACCATAAGAAGAAGGTAAATGTAAGTACAAACTTTCATTACAATACATAATGATAAGTACCTAATATATCTATAGTATATTGCAGTACATATACACATGTACCGAACAAAATAAGCATCGAAAACCTAATAGATATTGATAAATCATTTGAGGATCCTAAAAACATAGATTAAAATAGTACAAAACAAATATGTACTGATTCACCTTCAAGGGACGGTGGGAAACCTTGCATACTAAACCTTGCATAACCCTTCCAAGTTGTTAACCATTGGCTCACTTTCTTCCATTATCAAACATGAATTGAACGAATGACTAGCATAAACGAGGTATATTTTTTCTCAACCCTGATAGAGAAAACATTGGAAATTAGCGGTTACAGAGAGAATACATCCACAATCAATGTGAAACCAATTTTTGCCTCATTTTTCATCAAATCCATTATTTTTATCACACAAAAATACTATGAAATCACAATACATATACACATGTACTGATAAAAATAATATGTGTACTCAATTGACATAACAAAATATATACTCTATCAAATACAATTATCCTTGGATCATGACGGGATGACCAGGCACGTATCGTATTTTGTTTACCGAAGCTGATTTCAAAACCCAAACAGTATATTGTAGTACATAAACACATGTAAGGAGAAAATAAGGATCGAAAACCTAATAAATGATGATAAATCATTTGTGCATGCAAAAAAAACATAAATTAAAACAGCACAAACAAAATATATACTGATACACCTTCAATGTATGGTGGGAAACCTTGCATACTAAGTCTTGCATAACCCTCCCAAGCTGTTAACCATTAGCTCACTTCCTTTCATTATCAAACATGAATTAAAAGAATGACTAACATAAACGTGGTACATTTTTTCTCAACCCTGGTACATTTTTTCTAAAAGTGATAATTAATCTTATAAGCAAGCATTATATCCTCACCAACATATTTACATTCATCACCGACTGTAAAAAACAGAATTCTTTTAGTAACTAAGAAATGAAACTAAAAAACATTGAGAAATTAAAACCTAAAATAGGCAAAATTAACAAAAAGTTGAAATCCAGAATCAGAAAGCACAGTAATCGTCACTTTAATCGACTAAATCGTATTGTTTGAATAAACAACCTTCTTCATTTAATATTGAATTCCATATGAATAGGAAGGCCAAAAAGTTCAGAAAAAACCCAAAATTGATGAATCTATACCTTTTTCTCCCGATTCATTATCGAACCTTCTTCTTCTTCTTCACTATCACTTGCTTCTCCTCTTCTACTCCATCACTGAGATTCATTCGAGAGAAAGGAATAAAAATCTCCGCCAAAGCTTAGATCCAGAAATTAATAGAAAAAAGGAGTTTTGGGCGTTTTGGGAATTTATAAAATACACCTTAAGTGGCTCGCACGTTCTCTGGACCTGGGGATAAATTTCTTCGTCCAAAAACATGTTTTTGGACGAGCGAGTAAAACTAATTGGTGGGTGGACTACACAGTAAACGGTTTCTCTAGGATGGATTAACCAGTAATTTCTAGAAAATACTTTTGAGCATCCTAAAATCATTTCAATTTTTGTGTTGCTCATGGAACGTCAAGAACCTTCGGCTAAGCATGTTGTATCAGTCTAAGCAAATAATCATTGCTTAATGGAAATAATCACTTCAACTAATATGGTCGCTCACGGAACCATTATATTTCCAAAGGAAGCGTTTTGTAATGGAAAAATGGTCTACCTACCCGGATGTTATAACATATTTGAAGAACGAGTTATTGGATCCCCACAAAGAAAAGTTTGTTAGTGCATGGGTAAATCGGTATAGACATTATGACACTGAAGCTACAAGCACGGTGGAGTGGCTCACTATCGGTTCAAGACTAAGTTAAATGGTTGTGATGGTGGATTCGTTGTTGTTTTTGAAGCTATGGTTGAGTATTTCAAGCGTGATCTCGATAGAATTAAAGGGGATTTTGAAAATAGACGATCTAGACTCGTTACCGACTACCGGGATAGCTGATAGACGCATATATGTGTCTATTTTGTTCTCAATTCTCTGTATTGTTAGTACTTGTTTTCGTCCTTATTATGGTATTTTGCGTGTTTGTAGGTATTTTTTGGAAATAAATAATCTTGGAAAAAATCGGCTCGAAAAATTATGCGGAGCATCCCATTTACTAAGGGCCCCTCAAAATGAGAGTCCTTATTATGGTTTTTAAGAGTTTTTTGAGAAGATGAAGGAGAATAGAGAAGATGAATGGGGAGAGGGTGAAAATTAAGATTATGTTTTATTTAGATGAGAGGGTAAATCAAACTTTTAAGTCACTTGGATCTCCCCCGATCTAGTTTTTGACTCCCCAAAACAATTAAGCCCCCAGAATGGTCAAAATACTTGACTCTTTAAGCCGCAACAATACAGTTCAAAATATATGTTTCTTTCTTTGTAAAGGGAACTCTGGTATCCTTGATAATATACTACAATTAATGTTTTTATATTATCACATTTCCCCCCCTTCTTTCTGTACGTTATGTATTTTTTTCTTACTGGATATTAATTATTTATTGGTCATGTCTGGCTATGCCGTCTAACCAATTTATTTTCTTTTTCTTTTTCTTTTTCTAAAAGAATATAGGGATATTTTGACTTTGGGTCCCATAAAATGGTATACCTTTGCATTTGGAGCCTAACTTTGTCCAGCTTTGAGTTTGGGTCCCGATCAAAGGTTGACTATTCTTGACCATCCAACAATCAGTTAAATATGGGTTATTTTAACGAAAATATTACTTTTTATTTATTTACTAACTCTACCAAGTTATCCAAGACAGTGAAATGACTAACGAAAACGTTTTATTTTTGTTAAAATATCTCATATTTAACTGATTGTTGGATGGTCAAGAATAGTCAATCTTTGACCGGGACCCAAACTCAAAGCTGGACAAAGTTAGGCTCCAAATGCAAAGGTATACCATTTTATGGGACCCAAAGTCAAAATGTCCCAAGAATATATGGATTTTTCTAATGATAAGTTTACAACAAACGGTGAAGATATATGTCTTGTGGACAGTGCTACAACACATACAAATCTTCGTGAAAAACGGTTTTTCTCCCATTTAACATTAGTTGCGGCTACTGTTAGTACAATATCAGGGACCTCTAAACTTATTGAGTTTTAAAGATATTCATCTGAATGGGTATCATATTGAGACAATAAATGAGGCCAACATAGAGTACCTGTGTATTACTACCATTGTCTCGGAAAAGAAACAAGTATTAGGAAAAGCTTCCTGCTTTGTCTTCTGGATTGTATCATACTATTCTTATTGAATCACATCTTGTGAGTCGTCCTAATACTTCTGATCCCAGTGTTTTTAAACTTTGGCATGACCGTTTGGGTCATCCTGGATCAACTATGATGCGTAGAGTTATTGAAAACTCTATAGACATCCTCTAAATAAGCTAAAAGTCTTATCATTTAAATCTACAATCATGATAATTATAGGATGAGAAATATGCATCTCTCAGTCATGATGTTTGTGCAGAGAATTCAAAATCAGTATTTCCATTTTCACAATTTAATCAAATTGAGATACAATTTTATGTAATCAAAAAAATTGATTACAAATTTCCTTCCAATGTAATCAAAAAACCGAATTATATGTTCGAAGTTCTTCAAAATATTCATTACATCGATCAGAATCGATTAACGAGGAAACTAAAACCACTTTTCCAAATTTTCAATTTTTGCTAAATCAATCATACTAAGATAATCAACACAATTATATTTCCGTCTATTTCTAAACCCGCACTTAGAAGTTAAGCATCACTGATTTGTACCATTATACACGATCAATTCGAAGCAAATGGGTAAGAACAAAGTTTATCATCAATCAAAATCGGAACAGAGTTCTTCAGAAAATCGGGTAGAGAAGACATGCTCACGGGTCGGGCAAAACCACACCCAGCCCATTGATTATATGGATGACATACCCTATTTGTAGCAATATATTTCATGAGAAAAACGGGAAAAAAAACTTGAGTTGATCTTCTTAACCTTAAATGAACTGCATAAACCCCCAACAAACCAAGCCAAAAGAAAAAGAAAAAAACCCAACTCTTATACATGATGATTTAAACCCATAATAATTTAACTAATCAAAATGATTTAAATCCTAAACTGATTTTGAGAAATAAAAACAAGATCGGGTGTAAAGTAAAAAAAAAAGGATAATAGGGCTAAGAGCTATAGTTCATGTTTATCTTCCATGGTAGCATTTGACAACATCATCTTCTTCATCGTTGCATCAAACCCAGAAATGTGAAAGAAAACATTGAGGTAATAAAGAAAAGTGACACGAAAGGAGAGTACATGGGGTGATGCTACATTGACTGCAATAAATCCCGTAGCTTTCACCGGGTAGGGATCTAATGGACGAGGGTAATGGCTCTATCATCTGGGTTGGCAATGGTGGATGTGGGTCCCACCACCGCACCCTCGCGCGCTGACAACCACGGGATAAATTCCCGGTGTATATATCATTGTCGGAGTACATGAGACAATAGGGTGTGTAATGTATATATTTTCATTTTTCAAAGTTTATTGCCAATTTCTAAACCCACACTTGGAACTTGGAAGTGGGAGCCTATGACACTTTTCTCTTTAAAAGAGCAAAATTTTCTTCTCACATTGACCTATTATGTGTGTTTGTGATTGCTAATTTCTTCGTCGGCCTCCCACAGCTGCAACAGTTATCTAATTGATTGTAGAGGATGTCCATATGTGTAGAGTTATCGTAATCAGATTGGCGATGGAAAGACATCGGACCAAAGTGTTGTTCAAAACAGACTCAGAAAATCTTATGATATTCATAAAGACTCCAACTGAAGCCCCGTGTTATATTTCAGAAATGATCGCCGATATAAAATTTAGAGTGAGCCAAATCCAATTTTGTGATATCCAACACACCTATCGAGAGGGTAATCAAGCAGCAGACGGTCTAACAAACGAAACGGTGGACGGAAACCAAGCAATAAATTACTCAACAAATTTAATTTAATATATATCTTCATGCTTAAAAAAAAGATTTCATTCTACACTGTTCTATTCTATGCCAAAAATCCGTTGGGAACGCGGCCCTACTCTTGTTCAAGTGCATTGATTCCTCTGGGACGGGTGCTGGGCCTCACCAAGTATTATTTCGCATCATAGGCAGTGCGGGGCAGGGCACGGTTACACCAAAGTAGTTACAAAATGACCACCGGCGGTAGCTATTCATATACAGAACTAAAGCCAAAGTCGGTATGAGAAGATAAGGATGTTTATCTGATTTTATCCAAACCCCAAGTCCAGTTTGAGCCTGGATTGTTCTCGATCATTTAAATGGTGGTTGCTCAAGGTATGGAGGGAGATAGAGAGGGTAAAACGATGGCGGCTATGCTTCCAGATTCTAGGCCATGGGCTCTTTTTTCAGCAAAGGGATGGAGAGATGGTTCTTCTGACTCCAAAAGTTTGCGTTTCGACGGATGTGTCTGATCCTTCACTTGATGGCTCCAAATCTTTACGTTCAAGGGTTGTGCCGGCTAGGTAATTCTGTTTAATTTTTCAACGATTATCTAATCGATCCTGGCTAGGGTTTTAAAATGCCTAATTGAGTTATAAGTTGCGAGTTTGTTCTTGGATTTTGAAGCCCCTTTTTGCTATAGGGTAATTCTGTTGATTTATCCCTCAGATATTCCCACTTCTTTAACTGTTATACACATTTTTCTATTATTATGGAATCTAATCTATGCTGGGGTTGCTGGGTTTTATTTGCAGTTCATATCTACCAAGTGCTTGATTTTATACCACAATGCTTGTTGTTGTTGCCATGTTTGCTTACCTTGTCGTACCCATGGTATCCATCTTAAACAATTCTATTCGCTTTGGTTGGGAGCCTAATTGACACTTAACATGAAAACATACTCTAATTGACACACAACATGGAAAAATACTAAACTTCTCCACAGCCAGGATTGCTGTTTTTTCTAGGTGCTCATGTCATGTGATTCTTACTAGAATGACTCCTCTAAAGAGGTTGAGTAAAGTAGGTTATAGTTCGGTGTATTTACTTCTTCGTTATGTTTTCCATGGCATGTGCAGTTGAACTCATATGTACATGTTGTTTGATTTGGAATTTTGTGTTCGAATATGAATTGAATGTCTTGGTGAAAGCTTGTTTATGAACATATAACAAGTAGGGGTTGTGATTTCCGAAGAGAATCTGAAACTTGGACATGGTTAACTGGTTATTGGCACATCTCTTTGTCACAAACTCAATTGAGCTCAAACGTTTGAGTGATTTTGGTTTTAATCTTGGCTGTTTCAGGTCTACAGCTAAACCCAGAAAGGAATGGAAGTTCACAACTAAAGACTGCGATGATTTTATTAGGCCATATGCAATGGATGTCATAAGTGTCTATAACGAATGAGCAGTCAGTTTTCTTCTGAATCTTTATTGCTTTTCTTGAATTCAATCTTCATTTATGTGGGATTCCCTTAATCTTTCTTTTTTGTTCTGTTGCCTTGGCCTAAATTTCGTAGGGTACAAAATATGAGCTGGTGGAGCCTGGTAACTTTAAAAATGTGGTTCTTACCCATATCGACTTCACGGCTAAAAAGACTGATGTTGCTGATGCTCCAGTGGAGATGTTTTTTGCTGAACTGATAACTGTCAACAAGGGTCGTTCTGTCGAGTGCTGCAGATGCATGGGGCCAAAAAAATCAATTTCAGGTTTGTATTTAACATGTAGATGTGGACTCATTCATCTCTTACTGCTACCATT
Organism: Papaver somniferum; assembly: GCF_003573695.1. Lineage (NCBI taxonomy): Eukaryota > Viridiplantae > Streptophyta > Magnoliopsida > Ranunculales > Papaveraceae > Papaver > Papaver somniferum. The sequence goes on from NC_039361.1 coordinate 155,505,625, forward strand.
AGGTGCATTGTTTTGCTTAGTGTTTGATTTGTTTGTCAATTGGAGATCACTATTATGCTTTATGACTGTTTGTGTTGGCAACTCTATCAATTCGTCTTGCAGGAGATAAAAACAATGGCTGCTGTTATTGCATGGATTACAATGTTCAGCATCCTAGGGGATGGAGGATTCATGGCTGGCCGTGAAGGATTATTCACTGATGAAGGATTATACAGTGATGAATGAAAACTATAATCCCCTGGCTTGATGGCAGTGAACCTTTTATGAACATAGCAATTTAGAGTTGTGTGTATTGAACTTATTTTAGAGTTTGGCTATGTTCGACGCATGCATAGTTTGCCTTTTGATATTTGTCTCTGAATGAAAATCTGGCCTCCGCTGTTTTAAAGGTGTTCCGTAAAAATATTCACTTTTCCTAAAACGTGGGTAGTATCTTTTTGCTGTGCATCTCTTTTTCCTCGCAAAGAAGAAACACTTCTGTTTTAAAGTAGTCGTATTTACTACGTATTCTTGGAAGTTCCATCCAAACCACTTTCCTAATGGATTCATTCCTATACTCCAGAAGAATTTCTCCAGTTTGTGGTTCACCGTTATGTATCCTCCTCTCGAGTCTGGAGCAGCCAAAAACGCATAGCATGGAAAAAGTATTTTGGTGTGACCTTGTCGAGTTGCCAACATCGATAACTCATAGATTTGGGCCTAGCATAATCTAACTTAACCCGTATCCAACAAATAAGAGCGGGAAAGATGGGCGCCAAATTTCCCCCGTGTTTCGGATATATATTTTAATATTTTCTGAAAAATCAAAATTGGGTTAATATTCTTCATCGTTTCCTCCATTTCCAAAGCTTAGAGAGAGAGAGAAAGAGAGAGATTTAGCGAGAATGGAAATCCTAAGATCTCAAAAGAAGATCTCTGCACAAGCTGCCATCCCAACGCTTCCGGTGTATCGATCTGCACCTTCACTTGAAGTAAGATTAGAAGATTTTGAGTTGTTCGCTATTGATCGTTTACGAGGTATATATATACCTAATTCGTTTCTCATTCCATGAAGATTTCAATTTTTCGCTTTCATTTTATTTTTCTTTAAAAAAACAATACCTAGGGTTTTACAGTGGCAATTTCGTAAATAAAAAAATGGCTGGTTCAATTTTCAGTTCTTACTGGGATTTCTAATGGATTATCCCGTGGAAAGAAACCTGATGAAATGGAGAAATTGGTGAATCTCGATCTCTCTCTTTCACTTGTATTTTTCAACATTGATGAGTTTGTAAATCTGAATTTGTTCTTTTTGTTGGTATTTTAAGGGGAATGATTTATGGAAAGCGAATATGAGGCATCATGACTCGTCTAGAATGTTGGATAAAGATATTATCTCGCATTTTGTTCTTCGCTTAGTCTATTGCAGAAAGTAAGTGTGCTATATTCAATTCATTAATTTTTGATTTGTGTTATTGACGGTATTGGTAATGAATTGACTATCTGACTACCTTTTTGGATATATTCAGTGAGGAATTAAGAAAATGGTTTCTTACTCATGAGACAAAGCTCTTTGAATACCGGTTTCGTGTCGAAAGTGTTGAATCTCAGGTATATTTGGTATGCTTATTAGGTTAATGGTTTGTCTTTTTGGGTTTTCTATAAATTTAAATTGCTTTCAATTTTTATGTATGTGCAGAAGGCTTTAATGGCTGAAATTGGCTTCCCATACACAGCAGTCGGCATAGGAGAATTAGAGGTAAACTACACATTTCATTTTGATCACCAGTCTTTATCTCGTACAAGCAATGATATGAGACCCAAGTGTGTCTGTTCCACTCTGGACCTCTGGGTGCATGTTTCCACTAGTCATTTAAGTACTTTAACATTTAAATAACAATTCTTGTTTATTTTTTTTCAGGATATGAGAGAAAACTTGAACCAGGTTGCTCGTTCAATTGGTCGACAGATGCTTACTTGTAAGAATGGATAACAAGCTTAGTTTCTTGGATATCTTTCTAATTTTTGCATTGTGTTGTTGACGTCTGACGAGCTGTTTTATGTGTTTCAGCCGATGCATTGTTTTTCAAGGTTAGTTGTTTCTTTTCAGGAAGAGACCGCCTCTATGTCATGCATTGATTTTAAGGTATCTCATTCTTGGTAATTTTTTATTGATCTATCTATGACAATGGATTGGATGAAGGTACCATTTGAAGAAGTACCAGAACTTATTAGTGGACGCAAAGTATATATTCATAAAGGATTTGCATATGTTGCAATGAACCAGGTAAATGTTTCTCTGTTAGCATGTTACCCTTTAAACCTTTGACCTACAGAAGGAACATCATCCTGCTTCCATGTCTCAATTTAGTAATATGTGTGTGTTTCATTTGTTTAGGCAGTTAATATCGTCACCGGTATGTTTCGCAGCAATTTATCGAAGGGTCTCGTGCTGACAAATAGGTAACTTCTAGAACACAATATCATCCTCTATTTTAACTTGCACAATTCGATGAAAGTGCAGCATGGCTGAACATTTTAGTTTTTGTTAAGGTGTTTGTTCACCTGGTACTGATGTAATTTTACTTTCAAATATGCATATTAGCCTAGAATTTTTTTATGGGTATTACTTAAGTTGTGATCTTAGTGGACCATTGCCAAGATTAACCACGTCATAAGAGGCATTACTTATCTGTTAAACCAAGATCACAGAGCTGTTTTATAACTGCAGTTACAACATACAGTTTAGGCTTCATTCCTGTCTTTTGAATAACACTATAAAGCCATGCGCTGTATTGCTCTTTTCAAAGTTTACCTATCCTTATAGACTACAAACATCTCCTGCAATCTAGTTTCTAAACATGCTCTACTACAATTGGGTTGCGAAAATTACAACATCCTACCTACTTTTTCTTGCAGAAAATGGACAACAACCTTAAAGGAGCAAGAAAAAGATCGTCTAACTCCTGTGAGTGAAATCTGCATAATATCTTATAGACCTTGAAATTGGCAACATAGTTCTTGCTGTCCATTATTATATTAACTGATAATATTTTCTCTTTCAGATTGTCGAAGCACTGAGCACAAGCTATTTAGGTCCTGATTATTCACAGGTACCTGATTTCTCTGTTCAGTTCAATTGGTTTTTCAATAAACTCTGCTGCAATAAGATGTTGAAAATTTTCCTCTGTATGTCTTCTATAGCCGAAGGAATATGCAGAGATTTCAATAAAGGACATTGATAAAGTGGCCAGTAGTTCTTTCCCACTTTGTATGCGCCACTTGTTTGAAAAGGTAATGTTGGTTTATGAATTTTGTTTCATCATCTCTCTTCAGATAATCGTCATATTACTTGTTCTGGCCCTCTCTATTCTTTTTTTCTCATTCTTTGTTTTCCGGATTGTATCTTACGGCATTCTTGCTCTATGCAGCTGAGAGAGGATCATCATTTAAAACATGGAGGAAGAATGCAACTGGGTCTTTTTCTGAAGGTAAGTTTTCCCGACACATACATGCGTATAAGTCATACAGTGCACGTGAAACATACTTGATTCATGCTGAGGACATGAGTTTCTCTTGAAACTATATAGATTTAAGTCTAGTTATCTCCAGAATAAAATTTTATGTGTAAGTTTATCAATAAGAGGTTTGCCGTGTCAAAGCTGAATTCCTGCATATAATTATCCGATCCTTGAAGATAAGTATACATGACAGAGGTATAATAAGAAAATAAATACCTACAGGGCAAAATATGTGTTTCATCTCAGAACATTCCTTTTCGATTTATTTTTTTAGTAACTTGTAGTTTTCTATTGTACAGGGGGTTGGCTTGAACTTGGACGATGCTCTTGCATTCTGGAAAGCAGAATTCTCTCAAAAGGTTTGTATACTATACATGTACAGATACTAATCTCCATTTTATTTGGGTTAAATTTGGATCAGAATTTGCTGTGCCACATTCTTATTGTAAAGATTTCAATGCTATTAAGATCATTTTTAGAATTTCAACTACAGTTAACCAAATGCAAGAACCCCTTTTCCGCTTTGTTTTCTCTTTAGTTTGTCAACCTCCCTTAGTATGACTTTTGAATCAAATTCTGGAATAATGCCTCACCATTTACATATTTGGCTCGGATGATTTGAGTAACTAGGTTGTGCTTGTATAATGTGATAGATATCTTAGTTTTTCAAATTCGTCATGTAATGCTTGTATTTTTTTACTCCTTTGGTATAGGTTGGATCTGAGAGGTTTGACAAGGAGTATGCTTACAGTATACGACACAACTATGGAAAAGAGGGAAAGAGAATCGTAAGTCATCTTTCACAGAAATTAGTTGAGCTCTCAAATGATGTATTTGTAAGATTTTTTTCTTGGCTGGTGCAGGACTACACGCCCTATTCTTGTCAAAAGATCATTTCATCAACTCCTGGTGCAGGAGATCAGCATGGTTGCCCCTATCGAAATTTCAGGTTTACTCTCTAATATCATTATGTCTATGCACAGGATATCAAAGAGTTTAGGTTTCGACCATGTTTTGTTCATAAGATAGCATCTTGAAATTTCATCTCATCTTTTTTCACCTGATATGGTTCCTAAATTTCCGTCCTACTACTGGTTCCATCCAACCACAGTTTAAACCCAAATATTTGCTAGCTAATGAGAGCCAGAATCATTATGTGCACTTTTGAAGATTAAACAAACCAAGTGTTCTCAAGTTTATCGCACTCTCCACACATTTCGATTACATACTTACGTTGCCTTTGGTTTTTCATTGATAGCAAAGAAAATTTGGAAGCTGCCCTGAGTAAAATGGGAGTAAGTAGTCGTTTGATGGGGGATGTGATGGACAAAGTAAAAAATCGGCATTATCAGGTATACCACACAAGATCTTAGTTTTGATGTTATTAGCATTTGTGCCTATGTATTTACCAAATTAGAATCATTTGCAGTTGGCATGCACCTTGACTTTTGAAGCTGTACATGCTTCATCTTGTGACTCTGGGATCAACCATCCAAATCAGTATTTCATTGACAGCCAAAAGATACTGCAGGCAAAGGTAGAGAGGCACCTTATCCCACAACTCATTCTTCATCAAACCTTTTTATTTCTTATCTTTCCTGAATGGATCTTGGGCATCCGTTTTTATATGAACCCATGGTACAGTCTTCATGAGCTACTGCTATACAAGTCAGCGCCCTGCATGTTGCCCACCTAGTGATGATAGATATCATGTAGTGCCTATAAAAGACTATGTTTCAGGATGTTCCAATTGATTTATTAATGTGTTTTTGGTTTTGTCCATACGAGTATGGTGTCTTCAGATGTCAAATTCTTGAATGTGGCTTTATTGATTGAACAGACTCAGTGTTGAGCCTTTTCTACAAGTTCAGTACTCATCCTGACCCATTTTCTAACATATGCTAATAGTTCAGACTGTAGCAAAATTATTTTTTCTCAAACATCTTTGTCAAATAACTTTCCTCAGGCCTCTTTGTGGTTGTTAGTTCTCCACAAATAAATTTTGATGTACTACCTCTGCTGATGGTAAAATTATGTCATTTGCCAGTTCAGTTGTAGTTATCCCAAGTGAATTGTCTGCATCCCTATAAATGATTAACAGTTGTTTTGGTGTCTTATAGTGAATGGTGGTGATAAGTTCAAGCCCAGTAGTCATATTTTGAATCAGACTAGGGATTTTGTTGTTGGTCTGTCATATCAATCGGTAGATATTAGGCATTATATTTCTTAGAAAATGATTAGGTCTCTTAGACATTATGTTGTTAATTTCAGGTCACCAACAGCACTACTGTGAAGAATGAAACGACTTGACATTATTTGGCACTCAGCAGCATTCAGATTTTTCCTATATAAGCCCCCACGAAAGCAAATACATTTGGGTGTTTTCATCTCAACAGCAGGTAAAGAGACGAAATTCTGAGTAAGCACCACGTAGTGGCACTTGGACATTCCCCACCTATGTCTCCAATCAAAGTGGTATGGTTATTTTGTTATTTTCCATTTATATTATGCTCAAAAAAGGATGAATTTCTGCACACATGCACCTTTTTTAGAGTATATAGTCTTTAGTGTAATTCCAAGTCTTGTTCTGACAAACAAAAACAAAAATAACAGGGAAAAATATGGGAAAATAGCAGACCTTAACCACGAATTCTGTTTCTTAGGTCATCATTCTTGGTAAGGAAGTTTGTTAGTGTATAGGAGGAATATTAGGTGGTTTAATCAGGTCATATGTTTGAGCTGAAAGTACTTTATATGTAAAACTCATGTATTGCATTTACATCCCCTTGTTTATTGGGGTTTTGCCACATCTATTATTTGACTTAAAACCAGGTCTATTTACTTCCAGCTTTATGGTTGTTCATTAGTGCATTTTGGCCTTATTATTCATTCCTTTGGATGCAATCAATATTATCTTTTGGTTTTCACTTTGTATCTGTTCATTTATTTTTCTATGGTCTGTAAAACATAGAAGAGAGTTTGATCCACTTCCCTTTTTACACCCATGATCACCATAGATTTGCCTTTTGCATTTATGGAAAATTGTTGTAGTGGAGCTATGTAAGTGGTGGGTTTGGTCTATAGGTCTAGGCCCTAGCTATACCCCATAACCCTAGTTCTTTATTTCCTGCTCTTTTTCTAGGTAAATTCTAGTAGAGAAAAATCTGAAAAAATTTAAGTGGGTAGGGTTTTTGATGGGGGTTGAGGAAACATGTGTTGTGGGGATCTCTTCTCATGAACCCCCACCACCATCTTTAATTTACTGGCTGCTTCTTTGGTAGTTGGTTTCAGAGTTTTAAAGTTTATGGGTTGGAGATGTTGGGAGAGAACAACATTACAGGCTTTTTTCAATGCATTCACGTGGCTTTTCCTACCAATAGCTTTCACTTTATCATCACACACAGAAGAAAACTTAAGGAGCAAATCTCATTTTTAGTTTTCAATTAGTATCATTTTTACCAGGCAAATCTTTGAGTTTTTGTACTTTGGGGTTTAGTTAGATCCCATAACTGGGTAAAGCATATACCTCAAGATTCTCACTCATTTAGGGATTCTTACTGTTGAATGTTTTGTACTTTTTACCTGATGGTTCTTTCCTTTTTTATTCCCCCAATAAGTTGATGTGATCAATTGCAGTAAAAAATCAATGAGAATAAAGAAGCCTATGAAAATCTTTCCAAGAATATCAAAATATTCCAACACTTTCCGCGAGAAAGATACAACAGATTTCCTCTGCAAACTAAAGTGAAAAGATTCACAAATTATATCATTTCATATTACATCATCCCCCCTTGGTATCGTGGAAGTTTATCCATTGGAAAACTGAATGTGATCTCCACTGTTCCAAACGAGCCATCTGTAGCACGAGTATTTGTTCTTGTTTTTTTCTCATGGTGCACGCCCACAGTTACTTAGGCAAGACAATTGCACTCTAGAGAAAGACACAAACCTTGCTTGTGAGTCAGTGATCTCCATTACAAATGCTTCAAAAGAAAACCCATCACATGCGGTGTTTTGTTGACTCATCTGGCCATGTTACTTGATAGTGACTTTCATTTGTAAATACCTCAAAGATTTAGCAACACCCTCCACTTTGGGATTGACCTTGTTGACCTATGAACCAGCGCTAATTTCGCAAATCATACTCTTAATATCTCTCATATCTCTATAATAGAATAGTAAAATCGGACTATATTACACTGTTAAGTGTTGTTCCATGCGGGACGCAAGAAAGCTATATGCCAAAGTCTTTTCCCAAAGGAAAACAACTCATCTTGCTAGGAAACATCCAATACAAACGGAAGAAGTATGGGCAAGCATGGGATGCATGGCATATATCACAACTCAACTTTACTTTGAAAACTAATTCAAACTTGTATAGTAAAGGGATTCTATGGCCAAACTTTTGCAACTAAGGTAACCATCAACACTCAAAAAGAGGGTTGGAGTGGGGATGAAGTAATTGACTCCCACCTCTAAATTGACACAACAATACAAATTTTTGGATTTCTTTCAATAAAGATGGTGAAAGTTGAGTTTCTCCCAATTGAGTAATCTGAATTTTTGTAATGGACCCAATGCTAACATATGAGTGTATGTTTCAATGCACCTATCTCCATCTTTCACTCACATTGATAAAACACACAGCTGCAAATATTGAATTTCATATATAGGCTTTCATTTAGAGTTATGTATAGACAGAAGAGGTCCCCTCCTCCTCTTCTTTACTTACCTCTTCCCATTGCCTTTGCACACTGGAAAACCCTATACCAGTAGTTGTTTCATTTTTCTTGCTTTCACTTTGTCCGTCTCCAATTTGAGTTCAACCAGATCCTCCTCCTAGTCATGCATGCATGATATCATTTGTTGCGTCTCTTTCACTGTGACTCAATTATTTGCGCATTAAAGGGGGCACCGACATATGTCAACATGAGGTCAATACTTCACTCTTTTGCTCTATTATTCCTACTGTTAAAAAAACACGAGGTGAAAACGTTATCATCCCAATCCAGGGTTTCATGAGGCAGGTAAAATGATAAAAGTGCTGCCCCAAATGAAAACACCCTTTGTTTCCTCTATGCTCGTTGGGTTTGGGTGTTTTTGGGCAGTGAGCTGAGCCGCCCCGATAAGACCGTGAATGCTGCAAATAGTTAATGTCCCTCCGGCGTGGCCAGACCGCCTCAGCGCCCAAGGCGGAGATCCAATCTAAGGGGAGCACTCTTCTCTCAACCAACGATACCGATAGATCGGTTTTCTATCTCGCTTCTCTAAGAGCATCCACTTCCCAATGCATCCCTACCATGTACATACCGCCAGACCGCCTAAGCGTCCAAGGCGGAGATCCAATCTAAGGGGAGCACTCTTCTCTCAACCAACGATACCGATAGATCGGTTTTCTATCTCGCTTCTCTAAGAGCATCCACTTCCCAATGCATCCCTACCATGTACATACCGCCAGACCGCCTAAGCGTCCAAGGCGGAGATCCAATCTATGGGGAGCACTCTTCTCTCAACCAACGATACCAATAGATCGGTTTTCTATCTCGCTTCTCTAAGAGCATCCACTTCCCAATGCATCCCTACCATGTACATACCGCCAGACCGCCTAAGCATCCAAGGCGGAGATCCAATCTAAGGGGGGCACTCTTCTCTCAACCAACGATACCGATAGATCGGTTTTCTATCTCGCTTCTCTAAGAGCATCCACTTCCCAATGCATTCCTACCATGTACATACCGCCCGACCGATGCCGGCCGTTTCGGAACAGCCGCCGAGGCTTAGTCCATCGAGCTGATGTTCTGGCCCGGCCACCAACGGTATAAATGTCATATTCGCATTTCTACGAGTTAGTGTAGGGGAGCAAAAATCACTCAACAAGTCCAATGATCTACGACCGATGAGATGATCTGCCCATCATCATTAAACTTCGTGGATAATAATTTGGGAAGAATGGATGAGATCGGGCATGAAAGTCTGCAACATAGATCGTGCTTGTTTGCAGCTGACTCGGCGTCTGGATCTGAGTCAACCCCTGACTCGAGTCGAGTCAACAGTCGGATCGTTTGTTTTTCATTTTGAGTCAGATGTGATTTGACCTTTGACTCAGACCCATTTGAGTCAGATAACAAAATGCCCCTGATTCATCACATATTTTTGAGTCAGATCTGACTCAAAACCACATATCGAGTTGGATCCAGATAAATCGGGTGATTTCCCTCAGATCCAGACAACTCAAACATGATGATAATCTCTTGATATATATATATATTTAAAATCACATCCTTTATTTATAAATGTCACGGATCAAATCGATACAAGTTATAAGAAATGTTCTGTTGGTTAAAATACATACTAGATGAAATTGTTAATATTAATTAAAGATTATTGTAAAATGTTACGATATAAAGAAAATTCGAACGGTGAATTTATATACGAAAAAGGAATAAACACCTTATCGGGTATATTGCATTAGCAAAAACTTCTTCATCGTTACAAATGAAGATACTAGTTTACTGGAAAAGGTATTAAATCCATATAAAACAAATTAGAAAATTCTCAGTTATTCGGATTTTGGTACCCTCTGCATCAAGTGTAGTTTTTTAACTTTTTAATAATTAGAAGTTCCCAAAATCTGTGCTCAATGCCACATTAAAGAAACTGGTTAAAGTACCAGTAGGTAGAGCCTAGTTAGTTGAGAATCAATCTCATATTTTATGTTGTTGTTGTGTGCAGCAAGTTGTAAAGCCTACTTTTTCATAATCCTGAGTTCTTGACTTAATCTCCCTAACATGCTCTTTGCAAAGGTATTTGCTCAAGTACAAGAGTTGAATCATATATGTCTAATGAATATTTAAGGAATTAACACTAACTCAATCATTAGAGGTGCTGTTTGTCTGTCCGGCTTGGAGAAAGAGATTTCCCAGTGCTTTCCTGCGACCGTGTGTCACACTCCACGCTGCATTGCTATCAGGAGAGACGTATGGCTTTGTCTCTCTCAGTCATTTAAGCTTTTTATCCCACATTCCTTGTAATTCATGGTGGGTGGCGATGCGCAGGGTTTTGGCGAACCCTTTTGAGATCGGGTGGATTATACGGCGGCTCCCACACGAATGTCTTGAACTACCCGATGACTGATTGACGCCTCGATTGGACTCGATTCGGACTCTAGTGATGGCTGATTGACGCCTTAGATTGGATTCAATTCGGACTCACACTTAAGTATGCTTTTAGTGCTTTTCGGTTTTCAATTTCCGGAAGTTACGGAACGTCATGTGACTGAAGTTTGATTTTGTCCTTGATGTTGGACCGCTAGTAATTTTACGTGGAATTTACTAACCCATGTAACAATCTTCCAGAACCGTTAATTTCTCATGAAATTTGATAACCATGACCTTCACAACCGATGGCTTCCAAACTAAAAACCATAAGAAGAACAAAGAACAAGGAGTATTGAGCAAACGTCCTCTTAATGGATAGGAGTACAATCAAGTTTTACTAAGAAAGAGTTAAAACAAACTCAATGGGAAAGACAAAGCCATACGTCTCCTCGTGGGCATAATAAAGCATGCATCACATTTTTCTTTTTTTTCTCTTTTGACTGCTATAGTACGTACTACGAGCTAAATATATTTTTTGCCTAAAGGCATGATATTTTTGTTGCTTATTCCCTGTGAACCCTAGTAGTACAATGGATATAATTGTCTTGCACGACAATCTCTGCTTAAATTGAGCTAAACTATAGGAGAAAGAAACATGACAAGAATACGAAGGTTAGCATCCATGTGACTGTCTCTTGTCTTAGCACCACATGATTCTCATGCTAAACTAACCTTATATTCTTGTTGATTTTTTGTTCTCTCTTTTTTTGACTCATAAATTCAACAAAATCAACTAGCCATAATATGATTGATTGTATCATTACATGTATCACCACAATTTTAACGGGGCACCGAGATTATGAAAAACTTATCATTTTAACAGGTCGTTTGAAAGTAAAACCCCTTTAATTATAACTTAAAAATGGATATACTGGTTCAATTAGCACTTATTGTTTTGGATATGTTTAACCTACGGATCATGTTGGAAGATTTTTGAGGAAAAAAATTTATTTTGAGTTTTTTGTAACGGAAGTGAAACTATATAAGCCAAATACTTCTAACAAGGGAATTGCACAACTGTTTAATGGTTTTATTCTCCAAATGATAGAAGAAATCAACACTTTCAGAAATCACAGAATGAAAAGTTGGCATGATCCTGTAGACAACATGTTGATAAGAAACCACAATGACGATCAAATGAGATTTTTCATACAGAAAAAGGTGTTATAAATACATGATTAGTCGGCAAAGTATAATCTTCATAACCTGCCGACTATACCATAGTCATCAAGGTTGTAATTATACAACATGATGACTTTGGCCATTGTATTATGCTTTTTTCAGGCCTATTCCTATGCCCTAATCTATTTGCAAGTTCCAGGTGGCATGACAACCAGCCGTGCCACTATGGTAGAAGAGTTGGGCGATTAAATTCCTATTGAGCGATGTTGTCAATTCGGTTAGCGATGAAGACTCAATCGCTGACTATTTTCTGAACATAACTCGATATTGTTCGACTTAATATCGCCAACAGTTGGTTCTATATCTCCTATAAATAGCACATTACCTATCTCATTCCTCTTCACACCTTCTCTTTTTTCTCATATACAAAATTTTTTAGTTACTTTCTTCCGGATATAAATCAAGAAAAAAATCACAGAGAAGTCAAAGGACCTACCTGCACCCCAGCCAGTGGATTAAATTATGTGCATGATACAGAATATGCAATGTTAGACAACTAGTTGGTGATGATGTACTCCCTGCGTGCATATGTGGCCATCCAGAGCGAGTTAATTCAGTTTCCCTACGAGGTGGGTGGTCTAAGTACCGAACGATGTTCAAGTTACTTCCTACTTTTGTTCAAGACAGAGAGTTCGAAGATATCTTTGGTGGCGTTTATATGATATACAACCTAGAAACCATGAGACTCAAATATTTCAAGTTATATCCAAACAATGGTAGAAGACCACGAATACTTTCTTTTTCAAAGATTTTAAATGTGATAAGTTTGTTTTTCCTCGTAATTAAGTTTTAGAATTTGTTTTTAGTTTTATAAAATTCAAACAAACTCTAATTATGAATATGTTGCTAAATATAAGTTACATCGTTAGATTTTTACATGTTCATGGGAATTCCATGTGAGAGAAATTTACTTCCATTTAACAGACTAAAATGGGAGTTAGAAGATAGATGGAAAAAAATACCTCCTTTATACTCAAATAATCTAGAAGGAAATCAAGCATATAAACAAATAAAAGCATATGGATTAAATGTGGAAAGTGTTTTACAACATTATGCTAGGAAAATGAATCAAAACAGGTTAGATCATTCACAACATAAGTACCGTGAATATTATGAGGAACTCGAACATGTGTTTGTATTTCCAAATGCTAGTTCAGTGGTATTAATTGATTTTCTCGAATCACTAGAATATTTATAGAAAGCACCAAGATATGACTCGGGGTATCCAATTTTATCAGAACTTTACATAGGCCTCTGTAATTGCTCGATGTAAAAAAAAATTATAATGGTTTTTGGGGAGTGTTAGAGATAAGAACCAATGTTTTCACACCATTCATTTATTATTTTGACATGGTGAATGTACTAATCAGAAATGTTATTATTTTCAGTATTGGTGGTATACATGTTTCTTTGTTTGTGAACCTTCTCTTCATAATCACACCAATATTTTTCCAGTCATACAGAAGTACGATACAGATAATTGGCAAAAAGAACATATCGAAGATGGTCAACATGTTGTCATTGTTCAGAGTACCTAACAGTTGTGTAGAGCAAGCATTAACCTTGTTTCCATGGCATATGCAACAATATCTGAGTTCGAAAAAGTGGAAGCCAAAATAATACTAGATCTAAGCCTTAATAGAATTTTGTTATACATTTCTATTTCTGAAAAGAGTGTTTGGTATTACAACAAAAGATTACTTCCTCGGTTGCAGAAAAAAATAGTGATAGCCATCAACTCTTATCCAAGTGAAGGGATTTCTCGAGATGACTAGGAGAAATTGATAGGTGATGCTCCACATTGGGAAAAAGCTGAAAGTTTGATCCAGAAGCTGACTTCTAGAAATGAGTACCTTTATTGGTTTAACACTATTTTCAAACCCAATGTTGTTATGCAACCACAAAATTTTGGATCAGATAAATTAACCACCTATAGGTAAGGTACCACTTGGTCATGATTATTTTCCTTCCCAACCCCCACCAGAGACGGGCGATGCATTTTCATATCCTAGTCAAGCGGGTTTATTGTCGGCTATGCCATCATTTTCTTATGACGTAGAGACTCTATTTATGCCTGAAGATGTTGTTAATTGCTGTTCCAATTGTTCTTAGTGCACTTGAACAAACTTATCCATATTGGGGGTAGATGCTTCACCAAAGCAATAAAACCCAGTTGAACGATTATCATGATTTACTACATGGATTTCAGATAATCCACTTGAGCGAGATGCAAAGAGTGAGGGAAAACATAATTGTTTGACATGAGTACTTCGTGATATTTCGGTCATAGTGGTACGACTTATGCTGGTAGAGGTACGAGTCCTAGTGTACGCTAATGTAGTCAATTCCAGATTTCAGTTTGTCTAGTCACTAGGACAATTTTCTCTCGGGGAAATTCTCGGTTGAAATCTCGGAGTAACTACCAAAATTACTTTTTTGAATTTCATACCTACAATATGTATATCAAACATTTTTTACGCATATGTATAATAAAATACCAACATTTTTTTATAACAAGAAATAAATATTTATTTTCAAATGGTAGAAAACCAAGATCCATTTAAATTTCAAAAACTTCAACGGAGATTTCCGGCCGATTCTGGTCAATTTTGGTCGAGTCAACCGAAATTAAACCAAGAATCTGGGACAATTTCGCCTAACTCCGGACAAATTCCGTCTCGGGGAAATCAAATATTTCACTACCTAACTAAACCGAAATTTCCGGCACAATCTCGGCCATCTCGGGGTGAGATTCACTATATTGGTGTACGCTCAAGTCCCGGTGGTAGAGGTATGAGTCCTGGTAGTAGAGGCACAAGTCCAGAAGGTTCAAGTCAACGAAGTCGTGGAAGTGAAAGAGGTTTGGGAAATCGTTCTACGCAGAATGCAGTGATAGAAAGTTCTATTCCAAATGTAGTGTTAGATAATCAAGTACGTGTAGGTGATGAAGTCATTGATATGGATACAACTCCTAGAGGTTTTTTTAACCAATTTCCAACTGACATTATAACTCCTAGTGGTGGTTTGAATATTGAAGTAGTTGGGAAATCTACACTTTTACCTCGATTGTCTCAACCACATCAGCATTTTACGCATTTCAACCTCTTCAAGATTGCTATCGTGTTCCCCTCCACACGAGTGATCCCGTTACTTTTCAAGATTCTGTCGATTCCGACGAGACTCGACCACCAAGTCAGTCACAAACCGGCCCAATCTATGATATGTTGAACAACAGTCTTGATCATAAACGCATGACCAATTGCCTTTAATGGTGAGGGAGGAAATGGTCAGGAAAGTGAGTAGTTTATGAGTGTAATTCAATTTAAATATTTTTGAATGTAATCTTTTTATTTTTATTAGGGAATACTTTCTTTAAATTAATCTTCAAATTGAAACTAGTTTTACATATCATTAAATTCAAACATTTAATTTTTAAAAAGCTATTGCATTAGATAACACTTAATCAAAATTAAACTCCTGCACATGGATCTTTTAAAGTTGATAGCATTGATCATGTTTAAACTGTTTTCCTTTGTCTTCGACAAATTTCATATCAACTCTAATGTTTAATTCGTTGATGGATAACTCGGAATGATCTCCTAATCCACAAAATTTGCGCATACTATCTCATGTCGTTATTGATAAAGAAAAATCTTTGTTGAAGGCTCACATTTGTTCTTCTTGGATTTACATGATCTAACGTCATAAACCTTTGAAACACATTTTCGCCCATAAATTAAAAGTAGCTAACTTGAAATCTATACCGCTTGCAACTGATATCCAACATCGAATTAGATAAACATCTTCTTCTCGAATGAAGCGAGCATTATCAACTTTGATGTAGCGAGCACTATCCATGTTGACATGAATTTGAAGTTGAGATGGTGTGAGTTGGAATGATTTTGAAGTTGGGTATTTATAGGGGGTGAATTTCTGGGCGTTAGATGATGATTGCTGAGCGATGACCATAACGACGAGTGGTAGTAATTCTAGCGTTGGCGCTGTTTTGACTGTCGAGCGCTTTGAAGACCACCGGGCTATGTAATTTATATTGCTCGCTAGAGACTCTATCGCTATGCCTAACTGTCATATTTGACATTCAACCACTTACGTTTGCCATTGCCATATCTACCAAAAATGAGCATGATTCTAAATATCAAACCTTATCATTTACCAATTTTAATTTTAATCGTTAAATTTTAACAGTTGATTTTAAAAAAAAGTAGATGATGGTGTTATAGTCTTGAATTGCGCTAACTTACGGTAGGATTATAGAATCTCGTAGGACGAACACATCATCAAAATAATTTTATATAAACTCATCGTCATTTGAGTTTTACGGAAAAAAATAGTTCAAATTATTTAAAAATGAATAATATGTGGACTAAATCATATATATATATATATATAAAAGAATGTACATCTTTTTTGCTTAATGAAGAATTCTTTTTCAGTATTTCAAAATGTAACTAGATCCTCCCCATTTACATTAGAACTTTGTCGTTTCTAACATTGAGATGCTCTATACTTTTTTTTTACCAGGGCCGAAGAAAAATAATAGTCAGCCTTTTGTAAGAGTGTGCACTTGTACTCCCGCTCAGTTGGCTCCAAAGCCTAATTTAGGTTCATTTAGAAAGAAAAAAAATCATATATAAGCCTATTTTCGCTTTTCTGCATCTCTAATAATTCTTTTTGCACCCTACGGTAAATTTTTGCACCCATCCCATGATTACTAGCTCGGCTCGGGCACTGAGTAAGCCCAAGAAGATGTTTTGCGTTTTGTCCGTCGGTAAAAATAAAAATCCGACTGATTGAAAAGAACAACCAAACTTACTAAGCAGTAGACGACAGACGTTGATATCCTCCATATCCAACGATCTCCTGCAACTTTAGATTCACGTCAGAACACGACATTAGTACAAAAAACGACACGAGTTTGTTTTTGACTGCCAAATACATATACCCTGCATTTACCCTTTTGTCTCGTTGTGAAATTACTAAAACACCACTGCTTTAACGATTCTTTTAAAACCCCCCTCTAATCACAAATTGTCACCCCCGTAATCACAATTTAGATGTCCTTTGGATATAACCCAGGAGACATGATACCATGATAGTGCTGCAACCAACAACCTCAAAAATCAAGATCATCCTTAACAACTCCAATTCATTCTCCCACCCACTTACACTTGCAAGCAACTAAAAGATTTAATGCCTTTTTATATTCATATATACAACTTTAATTTTTTTTGAAGTTTAAGGTTGTACTATCCTCAAAATTCTTTTTTTTTTTTGTTTTGTTTGGATAATCACCCACAAGTATTTTGAAGTTGTAAATGCGTCCCATGTTTGTGCACGTCTCTGCGTTGAACACAATATTATAAATACTAGATGGTAATATGTCGGATAACTAGTATTTTGAGAGACTATTATGGAACAGCTAGGTTGCACGGACGTTCCATTTCTTGAGCCGTGTCCGCGTCCGACTCGACGCCTGTCCGGCGTACCAATTTGCGCGTCTTACGCGCGTCTGGTTTGGACGCACCGATGACGCGTGTCCGACGCATTTTTTTCATTTTCATTTAAACTTTTTTCTTTATTTTTACTATTATTAACCAAATGAAGAAAGACAAATATTTAGATCAATAATTTAGGTACTCCCTCCGTTCTTTTCTAATAGGCCTGATTTGTTTTTAACGAATTTTAAGGAAATTAAGAGAACTAATCGTTGAAAATGATCCTCATGACACTTGTCAATAAAAGAAGTGAAGTGAAATGGTCCCCATGACACTTGTTATCAAAACAAGTAAAGTGAAGTGGTCCACATGACATTTGTTATCAAAAGAAGTTAAAAGAAAAGTGGTCCCAAAAACTTAAATAACATTTGACTTTCTCAATTAGGAAACTGGCATATTTTTTGAAACTTTTATTTATAGAAACTGGCCTATTAAAAAGAAACGGAGGGAGTATTTATTAGGATTTTGTAATTGGAAACGACATCACATATACCCTTAGTTAGGCATGTGTTGTTCTAAGAATACATTTTGATTGTACCGTGTGTTTAATAGAGACTAATTGTTTGACATTTGACGTGTATAAACAAACAATATCTTTTTTTTTGAAATTTATACATATGTAGCATCATTTTTTAATTTTTAGGATCGTAATATTTGACTTTGATGTATAAATACATAATTATATATATAAAATAATATATAAATAATATATATATATATATATCCGCATCCTAAATTTTTAAAAATTTATAGTCTTCGCGTCCGCGTCGCGTCGTGTCGCATCTGTGCATCCCAGTGGAACATAGATGCTTGTGGTGAAGGTTAAACACTAGATGCTAGTGACGAGGGGATAGATAAAAGTAAAAATCTTCTTATGGATGTTATATGGTGGTTGTGCGAAGGAAAAACATGTCAACAAATGTGAGACATGGAACCACATGCCTTAACCTTCACATCTGTACTTGTCTCTACAAAGTTTGATAACAACACCACACATATACATAGACCCTCCAAGTACAAAATAAAAATAAAAATAAAAATTAACAAATCAAATCTTTTATAAATATTTAATATTTAATTTAGGGCCCCAAAGAAAATAAATACCATTGAAAAAGGAAGTGAAAAAGATAAAGAACACCCTGTCCCTTTCTTTGCCACTTAAATCTTTCTTTTCTTAGTTTACAAAAGTAATTTAATATCCTTAAAAATCAAAATATGAAATCTCTTTCGACTTTAAATTTATTACGTTTTCTCAAAAAATAAATAAATAACACCTTAACAAGTGTACGTTTGGCAGCTAGATGCAGAGTGAGTTTGATTTAGGAAATTAAAAGTAATCTTTTTATATAGTTTTTTAAATAATTAAATATCTACTCTACATTTTAAGCTAGTCCACTTTCAGAAATCATCCTGAGATGTACGAATGCGAATCGGTATTCGAGGTTAAGAATCGAAATAGGTTTTCCGAGTCGGTTTCGAATTGAACCTTTGACCAACTTCGTTCTTTTGCTGTTCTGGACGCAACGAGCATTGCCCAGGACTCCTCCATGAGAGCGGTTGTAATTCCTAGTGGCTGTGCTGGCTACCAAGGTGTTGGCAAAAGCATCCCTACAAATGAAACCTGTTCCAGCTATTCACGGGTGTCCGCGTGTTGTTCTGTCTGTGTACATCTTGATCCATTCTATATTAGGTTTGATCCAACCAGGGCCGTTCCTGGGAAAATTTTGCACCGAAGTGAACGGGATTTATTTTGCCCCTGTATAGAGATCAGGATATTGTTTTGGGTTGGGTTTAGGATGCCACTAATATACGATGCCGCCGAAGACCGCGATGAATTATTTTTCGAACGAATCACGTTTCTGATTTTACAAATAAAATACTAGTACATAACCAAAGAACTAAAAGTTTAAATGAAAAAGTTCGGTAACAAAAAGTAGGAAATACCATATGGTCCTAGAAATAATATATTAGAGGGAGTTTGGTCCAGTTGACCCAGTCAACTGTCTGTTTGGTCCTTTTTGGAAAAAATATATTATTGTTTAGTCTTAGAAATTATGATTTGGTCCTAAGATGACGTCATGGATGATGTAATTGTCATTGTAGTGGCATAAATACCCTTTTAGATTAGGACCATATATAGAGTTAAAAAGTAAGAGTGAAGACATCATTTTCAGTTTTACTTTCTCTCTCATCTTTGTTCCCTAGATCTGAGATGTTATTCATTAGTTCAGATGAACCAACAATTCAATGTCAAGGATGAACAAAGATGATGAAGATTTAAAGACGACGATGAAGCTTTCTTGAAGATGAAGATGAAAATGATGTTTTTCTGCTCGTGATGCTGCTAGATGCTCGTGTTGAAGATAAAGATGAAGAATTATGTTTTTTCTGCTCGTGTTAATGAGATGAACTCGTGTTGAAGATGAACTAATTCTGCTGCTATTGTTGTTTGATGATGAACCAAATCTGTTGTTGTTGCTGCTGGTGTTGACGTTGAAGAAGATGATGGAATGATGTTGTTGTTGTTGAAGATAATGAACCCAATCTTGCTGACGACGACGACGATGAACTCATGTTGTTTTCATGTTGAAGATGAACTCGTGATGATGGAAGAAAGATGATGATGATGATGTTTTGTTGTTGTTGTTGACGATGAAAGAAAGATGAAACTCGTGATGATGTTTGAAGATGAAACTCGTAATGATGTTTGAAGATGAACTAGTGATGTTGTTTTGCTGTTTTTGAAGATGAACTCATGATAATGTTTTTTTTTTTTTTGATGCTGCCGTTGAAGACGACGAAGATGATGCTGCAGTTCATTTTTAGGAATGGACTCTGATTTTTATTTTTGTGTGTTCATATAAAAGAATGAACTCTGTTTTCATAGGTTTTATTAGGAGTTCATTTGGAAAAATGAACTCGGTTTTCATAGGTTTTGTTAGGCGTTCATTTGAAAAAATGAACTCGTTTTTTATTAGGAATTTATTTGAAAAAATGAACTCTGATTTTTTGTGCTTAATAAAAAAAAATTTGTAGAATTTTCATGAAATAATGAACTAAAAATTATTGAAACTCGTAATGATGTTTGACGATGAACTCATGTTGTTTTCATGTTGAAGATGAACTCGTGATGATGGAAGAAAGATGATGATGATGATGATGATGTTTTGTTGTTGTTGTTGACGATGAAAGAAAGATGAAACTCGTGATGATGTTTGAAGATGAAACTCGTAATGATGTTTGAAAATGAACTCGTGATGTTGTTTTGCTGTTTTTGAAGATGAACTCATGATAATGTTTTTTTTGTTTGTTTTTTTTTTGCTGTTGCCGTTGAAGACGACGAAGATGATGCTGCAGTTCATTTTTAGGAATGAACTCTGATTTTTATGGATTTTTTTTTTGTGTTCATATAAAAGAATGAACTCTGTTTTCATAGGTTTTATTAGGAGTTCATTTGGAAAAATGAACTCGGTTTTCATAGGTTTTATTAGGCGTTCATTTGAAAAAATGAACTCGTTTTTTTATTAGGAGTTCATTTGAAAAAATGAACTCTGATTTTTTGTGCTTGATAAAAAAAAAATTGTAGAATTTTAATGAAATAATGAACTAAAAATTATTGATAGTTTATCACGCAGAATGAACTGCTACGAGAAAATAAGTAAAAATTAACGTGGAAGGTATTTTTGTCATTTTTATATTTTTAAATAATTATGGACCAAACAGTAAAGACATTTTTCTAAAGGACCAAACATACATGGGACCACCTAAAAAGGACCAAACGATATTTTCCCTTACCAAAAAATGGTCATGAAAAAAAATTTATAGTTCCGGAAGGAAAGTAAATGATAATTAAAGTAGTAAGAAAACACTAATTTTCTTTCAAATAAAAATAAAAATCTACTTTAAATTTACCAGTGGTGATGGGTATTAGTAAACGGGCATATCATGGTCTATGGAGAGAAGAAAAAAGAGGAGGAGGGAATGGAGAAACTAGGGAAAGAGATAGAAAAAAGAAAAAAATTCTATCAAAGTTAAACTATTTACATAAGTTATTTATATCCCTTTAAATTTGTATTAATAATAAGTCGATCATATCTTTTAATGACAACCCCCACCAGGGGTTAGTCTAGTTGGCCAGGAGCCTGACTATCAAGTAGGGGGTCAGCGGATCGAGTCTCCGCTCACGAGTTTGGAGATCTCATGAAATACTCCTCTTATGTAAATCTAGTTTAATTTAAGTTCTTAATGTATCTTCTTTCCTATTAAATAAAAAAAAATCATAAATGGGCTTATTGTTGCCCCTGGGATGCTGTTGCCTGCAAGTGGGGCTTGTCCTGCTTTCCTATCAGGCCCGACCCTGATCCAGCCTATTAAGATTGTTGCAGACGTTGTTGTTTCATTTCTTGAATTCGCGAGAGCTGGTGTTCCGGAGAGCACATGAGGCAGGTTCTCTTGTGCCCAAGAGAACTCTTGTTGAAACTGGGAGCCATTTGGGTAATGTTACTTGGATTAGGTTGCCTTTGTCGATAAAGGTGATCATTCCTAGTTATCTATAAGGACCAGAAAAGTAAACAAAAGGATGTTCTGTATGAACAACTGAAAAAGCTATTCAAAAACAAAAATAAACCAAATACACCTCCAAAAGGATATTGTTTAGTGCAGTGGTGGGTCCCAACTAAATGTCATGGGATCCGATAAAAAATTTTTCATGTGAGTATCGGTTTGCATGTTATTTTGTGGGACGATTTATTTGAAATTTTTTATTTTATATTTCAAAAGTGTACTAGTTAAATTTTACTAAGATTTAAGACCTTTCTTCAAAAAGAAAGTTGTGAAAGCGTAAATCACGGTTTAACTTGTTTTTATTTTTTGTAGAATCAAATCCCATACTTGAGTCGTATATTTATTGTCATTTTTATATTATCTTATAAATTAAAAATAGAAATGTATGTTATTTTGTAAAGTTGATGCATATGTTATAATCGATGAAATATGATGGAACATGATAAGTTTATAAATTTGCATAATAAAAAGGAAGATAAGTTTATAAACTCATATTCGAAAATATCATGATAGTTTTAGTAGAACTGTCTGACTAAGTTAAAAAATCATATAATAAAAAAGGAGTATCTACGGGAGTCGAATTGAATCAGAAATGGTTAACTTCGTACGAGGTGAATAATGACTCGTACGAGTCTAATAACCATGCTCAAAAATATTATTTTATTTTAAAAATGAAGTATCAATGAGTATTTAAGCAATGTTCCCAATATTTTTTGCTTTTAAGAACTAAAGAGTCGTTTTTGAAATATAGTTTCGAAACTAACTTATGACGTTTAAAATGAAAATCTAGTTCCTGTTTTTTTGTTGTTGGATTGGCGAGGACATCATGACTCTTATAACACCTGACTAGTGTTTGGGGCAGATTAACACTGTGAACCTCTCCATCCACACCTGACCGAGTTAAAATATTTTTTGTGAAAGTGGTCATCGAGAAGAACTGTAATCTCACCTCCGATTTGTGAGGTTAGTGGAAAACCACTTCGCCGTCTTTCTAATGGTTGCATCCTCGTTTTTATTTTTTAAAGCATGAGATTTACTAGAAAATGATTACACGAGGTTATATCATTCCAGTAAAGTCATTTAATACAATTTGATTTAGAAAGATGAACTCATATGGTCCCGATGTTGTTAAGAAATTTTTAGACTGATTGGCATCAGATCCACAATTCGCGAGGTCATCCGATGATTGGTTTCCTTTTCTATAGTTATGTGGGATAACACATTGTGGAATTTGGTGTATCCTATCCTTGATTTTATTAATCATTCAATATACCATGGTGATTCAGTATCATATTTTGGGAACTGTAGCAGATTTTCCGAACCCGTTTCAGATTGTACTTTTCGCCAACTCTGTTCGGTTGTTGTTCTTGACTATATCATCATGGTCCAAGTCTCTTTTATTAGTACGGTGGTTGTACCTAAAGGTTGCGTCAGCGCTACCATAGATCTTGACGACGAATTGACGCATACGAAACATGTCCCCACAATTTTAGGATATCCTCTAACCCTCCATCTGTATTGATCTAATCTTAGTTAGGATTGATCCAACCTATCGAAATGGTTATTGTTATTCATGTGTTGTTTGTTTGGTTTGCGGATGGTGGCATACCAGATAATACAATAGGTAGGATTACCCTCGGTTATTATGTTCATCATTAAGACGTAAATAACTATCAGCAGTGAGACTAGTCCAGCTTGCCGAGGAGTGGGCCTAGCTTTGCCAATATAAAATATGAAAATAAATATTAAGACCTAATTGCCTATGTAAAATAATGATAATAAATATTAAGACCTAAATCTGTTAAAAAAAAAATATATATATATATATATAAGAAAAAGAAAAAGTTAGGAAATGAGGAAACAAAGGGGACAACAAAGTCTTACTCACTACTCTAGTCTAGTCTACTCTATACAGTCTAAGTCTTTCATCTCCTTCCATGGTCTGTGTCTCAATCTATCTCCTCAAAAAATTTGTACTTAAATACATTATCTATGAGGGTCTCTTCTCTTCTCTAAAATGGTCCTCTACAAGTTCCAATAGTTTGCTTTGTTATTCTAGATACATTAAAATATCAAACAAACAAAACCCCCCCTCATTGCCTTCTCCTTTTAATCCCCCATTTCTTTATTGATCCATTATTCATCTTCTTAACCTTTTCTTTTCTTCACGTACACAAACAAACACTCACACACCCATTTTGTTTTGTTTTTATCTTCCTTCTTCCTCTCTCTCTGTCTGTCTTCTTTATTGGTTTTTAATGGAATCCATGTCAGGGAATGAATGGCTGGAAAGACTAAATCAGTTTTTCTTCTGCTCCTGTTGTCTGCAAGTCTAGTACACTGACTCCTTACTTATTCACTCTTTCCTCTTTTCTATTTTCCTTTGATTTTTTTCATTAATAGTTTGTTGTGTGAGTGTATCATTAAAACACTTTCACATTTTGTTGAGTTTTCCCATTTCTTTGGAATTTTCTTTTATTACTGCTACAAGACCAAATTTTTACTGCTGCTGGTTAAAGATTTTTGATTGAAGTTCCCAAAGATGACATATTTATGACTTCCTCCTCCTACATTTTTACTTGCCCAGTAGCCCATTATTCTGATTTTTCACTTTACAGACTTTTCTTTTTCTTTTTCATTTGTTTTGTTTTTGGATCAACAACAATATCTTCAGTTATCTGAAAGAGAAAAGAAAAACAAACAGTACTTTGAAAACTTCCTTAGTATATTGGCTTGTTTGTTTCTCACTTTATGTATTTAAACATGGCTTTACCTGTTTCTTGCTTGATTCCTTGCTAGTAGTCTATTGCTATTGGTTGTTCAAGTTGAGTCATTTTTGAGTGATCAGAGCAAGAGCAAGAAGGTGACTGACTAACAAGGAGAAGAAGAAGTAGGCAGAGGAAAGAAAAGAAGAGGGTTTTATTTATGGACTGGGAATTCAAAGGAACATCGTGGGGTTTTGGAGAATTTCAGAGAGATTGTAGTGAACACAGCAATTTCACTGCTTCTACTAATACTAATTCTGCTAGTGCTATCAACACTCTTGCTGGGTCATCAAGTAGTGGAGGAGATAATAATAATCTAAAGCAGAAGAATAGAAGTAGAGATAATAATAATTGTTCAGTTGATTTGAAGTTGGGTAGATTAGCTGATTTTGGAGAAGTATATGCAATGAATCATAATAAGTGGAAGGATCCAAGGTTAACAATGTTCTCAACATCATCTTCATCAGCAGCAGCAGCTACAGCTTTATCATCAGTGAAGAGAGCTAGAAGTTCTTCTTCAAGTAATGGTGTTCAAGTTCCATCTTGTTTGGTTGATGGGTGTAATGCTGACCTTAGTAAATGTAGAGAGTATCATAGGCGTCATAAGGTTTGCGAAGCTCATTCTAAAACTCCTAAAGTCTTGGTTGCTGGTCAAGAACAAAGGTTTTGCCAACAGTGCAGCAGGTATTGTAAACCACCAATCCAAATTTTGTGTCTGATTCCTTTATTTCTTGGTTGAATTTTCTTCCAATCATTGTTTCTGTGCTTAAAACATGTTTTGAATTGCATATTGTCTTGCTTGATTATGTTTTTGGTTGCATTTGGACACTTGGATGAATGAAAAATTAAGTGTTATTAGGAATAATGGGTACTGTCTCATCTTAGGAAACTTTGCTGTGGATTACCATGTTCTGGTTGAAATTGTGATTAATGAGATTGTTTTTGGAAGGCAAGGTTTTTATGAATTCGTCGGCTAAATTGTCATTCATGGGGATAGTGGTTTTGTCATTCATGAACTAGGGAAAGCAAGATGCCTCCAGAGTGATGAAAGGTGTTGTAACTTGTAACCATTATAGTCAATCGATATTTTCTCGCAGTTTGGCTTGCTCACATGCACCATTCTGCAGTTGTTGGTGTTGGACGGCAGAGATAACGATTTTTTTTCTTTTCATAAGGCACCAAAGAGACAAAGTTTGTAATCAGTAAAGTCCCGAGAACTGAGGATTAACCGCACAAATATACTAAGTTATCTTGCTTATCTCTTAATTTAAGATATAATTGGCACATAGTAAGCTGACAGTTATGGTTTCAGCAGTTTCCGAAATTATCCGTTTTATCTTATCGTGTTAAGAGCTTCATAGTAATCCAATCTTTTTTTCTGAGATCACTTGCTATCCCATGAGTGTAGAATTTTATTTTGCTATGTAATATAGTCTCTTTCGAGTTGTTTTACGTTCTTTCTGGTTCCACAAACCTGGTAAACTTCTTCGTAATACTTTGAGCAATACTCTCCAGATAGTTGCATGCATGTTACATCCTTGTCATTACTTCTCTTATCTTTTTATTCATCATCACTGTTTTCAGTGAAACTCTGGCGATTAGGACTGGACTTGCAAGTTGCAGAATGATCTTAAATCATTCACCGGTGGCCTTTTACTCTTCAGATTTCTTCTTACTCCACATATCTTGGTCATCTTGTTCACTCCTCTAGCATTTAAAATATCCATGAAACAAAGTGGTACAAGTACACTTAAGTCTGGTTTATATTTATTGCTGTTTGCTACTAAATGTTTTGGGAATTCTACACAGAAGCGCCATTTTTCCGGTGAACCAAAGGTTGAAATAGGATCTTAAGCCATTACTGTACATCTTTCGAAATTACTGACGGAAGAACTTCCTTTTCACACTTAAATTTATGCAAGTATGCGTTGAAATAGGATCTACACACAAGCGCCATTTTTCTGGTTTATACTACTTCCAGTGCAAAGCATGCATGACCCCATTTCATTAATTGTGATTAGTAATGTAGGTGTGGTTTGGTTGCATACTTCTGAGGTGTTGGTGGATCAGATCTTAAACTTCGATGTAAATTCTTGTAGGTTCCATTTTTTGGTGGAGTTTGATGAGGTAAAAAGAAGCTGCAGGAAACGTCTTGATGGGCACAACAGACGTCGGAGGAAGCCTCAGCCTGATCCCTTGTCGGCAAACTCAGTAAATCTGTTCTCTTACCATCAAGGTGTATATACTTTCTCAAATATTCTCCTTCTCTTAGTTATTACGTTCTTCCTAATGGCAACTGCAAGATGAAACTTAGCTTATATAAAGACAACTCTCTTTATTGATGTTTAGAAAATCTCTCAAAACTAAACACAAGCTCTAATCTTGCTCATATGATCAACCACAACTTTGGTGATCATATATATATAGAACTATGAATTCCTTTTCCTAGTCCTATTACCTTATTACATGTCTTTCCTTTTCTTAGAACTAGATGACTTCTAATTCCCTTAGGATTACATCAATTTCCTAATCTTGTCCTAACCAGCTTGTTAGTGACTTCTATGTTGAAGTTTAACCAACATTCTCCCCGTTAAGCTTCAACCTTACCCGTGACATATCTTGTACTCCAATCAATTGTCTCATTTCTTCAAACTTGATCCGAGCTAATGCCTTTGTCAATATATCTGCTTTCTGCTCAGTTCCTGGTATGTGTTAAACGTTAATGACCTCCTTCTCGATGCATTCTCATATGAAATGATACCTTTTGTGAATGTGTTTCGTCTTCCCATGAAACACTGGATTTTTAGTGAGTGCAATTGCAGACTTATTATCAATCTTGATGAGAACTTTTTCAGGTTCTCTTCCTTTGATTTCACCCAACAGTTCTTGAAGCCATATTGATTGTTTAGCTGCTTCTGTTGCAACCATAAACTCAGCTTCACAGGATGAGAGGGCTACAGCGTCTTGCTTCTGTGAACACCATGTAATAGGTGCTTCTCCTAGATAAAATATATGACCAGTTGTACTTTTTCCATCATCTTGGTCAATATTATGACTGCTGTCACTATACCAACAATTCCTTTTGATCCTCCTCGACCATACTTCAATCCATAGCTGATTGTTCCTCTTAGATATCTCAATATCTGCTTTATTACATCACCATGAGACTTGCGTGGACTCTGCATATAACGGCTTGCTATTCCCACAGAGAAAGCCAAATCTGGTCTTGTGTGTAATAAGTATCTTAGGCATCCAACATTTCTTCTATAACTCGTTGAATCAATCTCTGATTCTTCTTGTGCCTTTGAAACTTTAAGTCCAAACTCCATTGGTATCTTAGTTGGATTACAAGTTTCAAGTCCTGCTTCTTTCAGAATTCTCCTTGCATAAGCTTCTTGTTTAATCTGAATCCCATCTACTCCTTGATGGACTTCTATGCCAAGGTAATAAGTGAATTTTCCGAGGTCTGACATCTCAAACTTTGATGACATTTCTCTCTTGAACTCATTGATCACCTTAAGGGAGTTGCCAGTCAAAAATAGAATCATCTACATAGACTGCAATCACAAGAAGCGTTCCCTTTTCTTCTCTTTTGTATACTGATGTTTCTTTAGAGCACTTAACAAATCTGATTTCTCTTAAGATTTGATCTAACTTTGTATTCCAGGCTCGAGGAGCTTGTCTTAGACCATATAGAGCTTTTGATAACTTATAAACCTTATGCTCTTGTCCTTTTACTTCAAAACCTTCTGGTTGTTCAACATACACATCTTCTCGCAATTCACCATGTAAGAATGATGTCTTAACGTCTAAGTGGTGAATTTCCCATGAGTTTGATGCTGCTTCTGCTATTAAGAGACGAATTGTCTCTAGTCTAGCAACTGGTGCGAAAACTTCATCAAAGTCTATGCCTGATTCTTGAACGTATCCCTTAGCTACAAGTCTTGCCTTATATTTGTTAATAGTTCCATCAGCATTTCTTTTAACCTTGAAGATCCACTTGAGGCCAATCACTTTTACCCCACCTGGCTTATCAACTAGAAACCAAGTCTTGTTTTTGTTGATTGAATTAATTTCTTCTCTACATGCTTGTGTCCATTTAGTCGAGACCCTTGCTTCCTGAAAATTCCTTGGTTCATCATTAACAGAAAGTAGCATAATCTCACATTCTTCTGCAGCTTGAAGAACATAATCCTCCAGATATTGTGGCTTTTGTATCTATCTTGTTGATTTTCGCAGTGGAATGGGTTGAGTTATTTCATCGATCTCCTCTTCTTCTTCTTCTTCGTTATTCCCAGTGTTTTCATTATTCTCTTCTTTTTCTTGATTAACATCATTGTTTCCATTGGTATTGATGATTATGGGTCCTTCGCCTTCATCAATTACTTGACCCCATCTCATGTGAAACATTCCTGGATCCCTACTTGGTCCATCATTAGTTTCTTTCCAGTTCCAGTTTGCTTTTTCATCGAATACCACATCTCGACTCACTATCACTCTTTTCGTTGTTGGATTGAATAATCTGTAGGCTTTGGATCCAGGCTCAATTCCTAGATTCACAAGAGACTGAGATCGATCATCCAGCTTAAGAGTTGCAGAATCAACTTTTGCGTATGCTTTGCAACCAAACACTCTTAAATGATCTATGTTTGGTTTTTTCTTTCGCAAGCTTTCATATGGAGTCATGTCTTTCAGAGCTTTCGTAGGTATCATGTTTATTAGGTATGTGGAGTGTCGTACAGCTTCTCCCCATAGATAATTAGGTACCTGCATAGCCTTTAAAGAACTTCTTGTCATCTCCATTAGAGTCCTGTTTCTCCTCTCCACCACTCCGTTTTGTTGTGGTAGCCCTCGAACCATCTTGTTCTGAGACATAGTTTTTAAGGTTCTGAAACTTATGTGTCCTAACCTTGCGTGCCACTTCCATGTCTGATCTTCCAGTCTCATATTCAGACATAATGGACTTTCAATCATGAGAATTATCTTGTAGAGTCTATTCTGTGAGCGTGAGACTCTAACTAAAAATCTTCCACTTGGGTCATGAACTATTAGATAATCTTGTCGCATTCTAACATCACATCCAACTTCTGTAGCTTGTCCTAAACTTAGAATGTTGCTCTGTAAATTTAGGATGAAGTAGATGTTTGTGACAAGCTTCTGTTCTCCGGTCTTTCTCTGAAATAAAATTGATCCTTTCCCTTCAATTTCTACAGAAGATCCATCCCCAAACTTCACTTGTCTTTTGAATTTCTCATTGAGTTCAGAAAAGTAGTGTCTCTTACCAGTCATGTGATTGCTGGCTCCATTATCTAAATACCAGATTCCTTCTTCTCCATCCTTTGATTCGTAGTTCTTTGGTATTAGTTTCCCTTCGTTTAAGAATACAACTTCGTGCATGAAAATAGTTGTATCTGCTTCCCTTGTTTCATTCTTGTTTGCTTCTTCCATCTTTTGTATTCTTTCAGGGCATACAGAGGAGAAGTGTCCTGGTTTATCACATCTGTAACAAATAATGTTTGATCTATCCTTCTTTTCTTTCCCTTGGTTTTGATCATTCTGACTTGTTATTCTATCTTGTGAGTTAAACCTTCCTCCCCTTCCTCGGCCTCTGTTTACTCTACCACCTCTTCCACGACCTCTTCCTCTTGTCGCAGAGTTTTGTTGGTAAGAGTTTGTGTACAAGAGTTTTCCTTGAGTTTCTCCATTGTTTTCTTCATCGAGGATTCTCTCTTCATATGCTTTCAATCTTCCAATTATATCTTCATAGCTAGTCTTCTTTAAATCTAAGACTTGTTCGAGAGAAGCTATGATATGAATATACTTGGATCTTGGTAAACTATTGAGAAACTTCTTTACTAGTTTATCTTCATCAATGGATTGTCCAAGTGACGCAGCTTTTGAGGCTATCTCTGATAGCTTTCCTGCAAAGCTATCAATAGTATCAGTGTCTTTCATCTTCACTCTTTCAAATTCAGACATTAAGGTTTGCAGACGGGCTTCTTTAACTCGATCAGCTCCGAGATTACGTGCCTTTATTGCATCCCAAATTTTCTTTGAAGTTTCCTGTTCACCAACTTGTAGAATAAGACATTCTGGTATTGCTTGAAAGAGTAATCCAATGGCAACATTGTTTTTGTCTGGGTCCAATGTACCAGGATCAATTGTTTCCCAAACTTTGTAGATTTTCATCAGTACCTTCATTCTCATGGCCCATACTGTGTAGTTTGTGGCGTTGAGGATTGGAACTTGTATTGATGGTGGCGTGAACTGTTTTACACCCACAATGGTGGTTTCGTTTTCCATGGCTCAGAAACACGCTCTGATACCAATTAATGGCAACTGCAAGATGAAACTTAGCTTATATAAAGACAACTCTCTTTATTGATGTTTAGAAAATCTCTCAAAACTAAACACAAGCTCTAATCTTGCTCATATGATCAACCACAACTTTGGTGATCATATATATATAGAACTATGAATTCCTTTTCCTAGTCCTATTACCTTATTACATGTCTTTCCTTTTCTTAGAACTAGATGACTTCTAATTCCCTTATGATTACATCAATTTCCTAATCTTGTCCTAACCAGCTTGTTAGTGACTTCTATGTTGAAGTTTAACCAACACTTCATGTTTAATGCTCAAAATCTTGTCAAGTAAAAACTTTGTCTAGCTGGCCAAACTCCTGCGGTTTGGCCACAATTGAGCATGCAATATACAAATTTGAACAGTTTTTAAATCTAGGTGGCGAATTGCCAAGTTGTATTAGTTCAAATAGTTTCACCTGACTGTACTTGTCTCACATCAAGTCCAACTTTTCAATTACCTGTCTGATGTCTTGACTGCTTTTACTTCATACAGTATTTTACGTGTTCTATTATCTGCATTTTGTTTGTCAGCTTACAATTATTCATATAACTAACATAATGTTGGTTTTCTGTTTCTAAATTTATAGGTACCAGAATATTACCCTTTGCTAATCCGCAAGTATTTCCATCAACTACGGTGACAAGTCCTAGTTGGCACGCAGTAGTAAAAACGGAGGAAGAAATAATAACCGACAGCAACCACCTGCAGTCGCACTATGCCAACAGGCAAAACATGTTCCCTGGATCGTTCTCCCGCACTAACAAAGAAGGGAAGCAATTCCCATTTCTGCAGGCTAACGAGCATGGCAACCGAATGGTCCCCGAAGTTTCATCCTGCCAGCCGCTAATCAACAACGTAGCAGCATGTTCAGAAAACATTAGTAGTAATAGTAGAAAGTTGTTCTCTGACGGGTTAACTCGAATACTCGATTCTGATTGTGCTCTCTCTCTTCTGTCATCACCCCCGTCTCAGCAACGTTCTGGGAGCAGTCTGAGCCATGTGGTGCAATCTGACTCGATCCCCATGTCTCAGCCATTAGTACCTGACCTGGAGCAGTATAACCAACAAGGCCTAAGCAGGTACCACCAATCACGGCAGGGAATGGGTGGTGAGACCATCGGTTCAGTTTTAGTTTCTCATGCCACCGACGCCGAGCTAAATTGCCAAGGTCTGTTTCATATGGGTCCTAATGGCAATGGGTCATCCCAAAATGGAATTCCTTTCTCTTGGGAGTAGGTTAGTCAAGGTAATAATAATCCTTACTCTTTACTATGCTCTTCCTGTGATTTAGATTTGTATTAATGGTCTTCAAAGAGATTTTCTTTGCTCTCCGCAACTGTAGAAGATTGGAGCTCCTAAATGTTTATGCCTTAGTATATATACCATATATTTAATTTTATGTTTTTTTCAACTTTTTAGTCTCAGTTTGTGTATGCGGCTTGATTTCTAGTATCAAACCCAATAAGATTACGTGTAAGTAGGAGTAAATTGTTAATGTGATATTGGCACGGCTCAATCAATAAAAGCATCCAACTCATTGGGAGCTTTGATCTCATTGAGCCGTCCCAACATCTCATTTAGTGAAAAAATACCTCCATTATATCTAGCGTGCCTCCTCAACGAGTATATAAATGGTACATACCGGCGAATTACATGCTCTAGCAGTGTGCTAGTTGCTAGCCAAATTTGAAGAGGAACATACGAAATGATATGTAATGTAAAACTTGTAAGGAAGAATGCTAACCACAGGGGCGTCAAGCAATTGATTACAGATGTAAAAACTATGTTATTCAACTGGGTTCGAAATACGGATACTTTTGCTGATTATTCTTTATCCACTATTCTTTGATACATCCATGTAACTTTAGATTCTAGTCACTTTTTTTGTGACTGTTTCTCTTTTTAATAAACTTTGTCCGTTACAGTAAAAAAAAGATATGGAGATTGCTGAGATAAGAAAAGGATGAAAAGGTTCGAGAAAAGATTGAAATAAAAAGATGTCCGGAAGGACTAGGACTTAAATAGCCATGAGATAGCCGACTTAACAACTAACTAAAAAAATAAAGACCTCAAAAGCAAAAAATAATCTCTTAAAAGCTATATTAGGAAATAAAAAGAAACTAAGCTTGCTCTGGATGACCTCATGCATGATGTACGGCATCAGTTCTCCCTTCTCGAATGAAATTCGTCCTCGAGATGTATGGAAGTAACAAAACTTCATTATCTCCATAGAAAGTGAAAACTTTTAAACATTGAACATATTGGATATGTTCCAGTTAGCCGGAAGGTCTATGACATGCATTGTCATTGATACGCTTCAAAATTTTAAATGGATCATATTTCTTCATCTTGGTTTTGTTATAAGTGCCCACTGGAAATTTTTCGTTTCTTAAGTGAATCATAACCAATTCCCCTTCTTTAAAAACTTAAGACGTTTGTGTTTGTCTACAGCTGCCTTATACTTTACATTTGATTCCTCAAGTTTGTTTTTGACTTCTTGATATAGTTGATAAGCTTGCTCTAACATATTATCAACTTGACATTGGAAGAATGTAACTTAGGGAGCACAACCAGGTCTAACACATGATTATGCACTTTACAATAAACTATTTCAAATGGAGTCTTACCAGTAGACTATCAATTGTTTGTTGTTATCAACACATTTAGCTCTAATCAAATTTATCCAAAGATCGATTGACTACCTCAGTCTGTCCATCTGTTTGAGGATGAGAAGTAGTGATGAATTGTAAAGTAGTTCACAAACGCATCCATAATGTCTTCAAGAAATAATTCAAAAACTTTATATCTCTATCAGAAGTTGTAGATTTTGGAATGCCATGTAAACGAACTACTTCTTTTAAGAATAATGAAGCAACATTAGAAGCATCAATAGACTTCTTACAGGTTTGTTTATGGGTAAAAACTGTTTCTGCTGGTTTTGGTAAATTTTGGTGTGTGGATGAGAAACAAATCTAAACTTAAAACAAATGCACTGCACGGGAGTACTTTAGATTCGAGAGATCAATTTGTACAATCCTGGCCTAAACCAAGAAATGGCCGTTCCAGTCTTTCTTCGGTCACAAAGTGAAGGAGAAGGGTTGGTCTTAGGGAGGGAAGTGAAGAAGGTGTTGAGACCAAAATGGTTAATTCTGAAGGCGTGGCTATTTTATAACTTGTATCAGAATTTGGAACTGGCTTACAGAATGAAAACTATCAGTTCTTTGGTATTTTTCTGGATACTGTGTTGTTCTCACCAAAACGCTGACTTTACGTCCAATTGGTAGACCTTCATTTTTAGTTGAGCTACCAAAGCTAACACCATCCGGATTGTTTCGATGCGAGCGACTGGGGAGAATGTCTCGTTGTAGTCGATTCCTGGTTGCTGGGAATATCCTTTTGCAACTAGCCTTGCCTTGTGCTTTTGAATTGAACCATCTTCGTTGTACTTTGTCTTGTAAACCCATTTCAGACCAATGATCTCTTTGTCACTTGGATGATTAACAATCTCCCATGTCTTGTTTTTATCGATTACTCGCATTTCTTCGTCCATGGCATGTCTCCATTTTTCTTCCTTCGCCGCTTCCTCATATTTTTGAGGCTCTAGTGCTATAAACGCACAATTAGATATATCATAAATATCTCTTAGGGAACGCACCTTTCTTGGTGTGGCACTTGATTCCGATGAACTTGGACTTTGTTGTGTTGGACTAGGAGATCTCGGGCTTGCTGGTGGAGTACTTTCTTCCTGACGTTGCTGATCTGGCTCGTCTTCAATGAGCAGTGGCAACTCGTGGTTGTCTGGTTCATCATTCCAATCCCAAGATTTGAATTCATCAAAGATAACATCTCTTGAAATTACCAGTTCCTTTGTTCCTGGCTTTAGAAGTCTATATGCTTTAGACTCTTCGCTGTATCCGATGAATATTAGCTTTTCTCATTTTTCATCGAACTTTTCTCTATGTTGGGATGGAACATGTGAGTATGCTACGCAACCAAATATTCTGAAAGAAGTTACCCCGGGATTTTTCTTATGCCAAGCTTCATAAGGAGTTTTTTTGATGACTGCTTTTGTTGGCGAACGATTAAGGATGTAGACTGCCGTGTTGACAGATTCTGCCCAGTAGGAGTTCGGTAGCTTCCTTGCTTTTAACATGCTGCGAGCCATTTCTACGATCGTACAATTTTTTCTTTCCGCGACGCCGTTTTGTTGTGGAGTATATCGTACGGTGAGCTCCTTCTTAATTCCATTTTCTTTGCAGTAGTTGATGAATTCATTTGAAGTAAATTCTCCACCAAGGTCTGTATGGAATACTTTTAATTGATGGACAATTTGCTTCTCTGCCAACGCCTTGAACTCTAAGAATTTAGTGAATGCCTCGGACTTTTGCTCGAGAATATATACCCACATCATCCTAGTATAATCATCCACGAATAGGAGAAAATATTTTTTGTTGTTGAGTGAGGTTGTTCTTGTCGGACCGCATATATCGGCATGCACCAGTTCGAGGGGCCTTCTTGCTCTCCACGATTTATTTGTAAATGGAAGTCTATGAAACTTCCCAAGAATACAACCTTCGCATATTTTATCTCCACCGTTGATATTGGGAAGACCAATTACCATGTTCTTTGATTTTAGAACCTTCAAGGATATGTAGTTGAGATGCCCGTATCTCAAATGCCATAACTTGCATTCATCGATATGATTGGTATTCATTGCACAATTTTCAATTGAGGGCATAGATAGAGGAAAGACAAAATTTCCTGACATTTTTACTTTTGCCACCAATTGCTTGTTAATTTTATCATAAATTGTGCATTCTCCGTCTTCGAAATGTAGTGAGTACCCCTTTCTTATAAGTTTCCCAACACTTAATAAATTTTGAGCTAGGACAGGAACATAAAGAACATCAGATATGTATCGAGTTTTACCTGACCTTGTACGTACGGATATAACTCCTCTTCCTTCAACATTTTGGAACTTTCCATCTCCGAGTTTGACTGGTGGAATATCTTGCTCCTCCAATTTTACGAAATATTCTTTGTTTCCTGTCATATGGCTGCTGCATCCGTTGTCGACGTACCATATACCTTGCGCTTCTTGCTGCGAGGTGAGGCAAGAATAAAATACTTGATTTTGAGAATGATTTTTCTCGGAATAGTTAGCTTCGTTGAGCCAACAATCTTTTTCCATGTGATTTAATTTATCACATTTGGTGCACTTGTACTTGCAATTTTCAGTTGTATGGCCAAACTTTTTGCAAATATTGCATCGGTTATTTGAGGAGTAATTTTTTCCGTACCTTTGGTTGTTGTTTCTATAACCTCCTTTTCCTCTTCCACGTCTGCGGTAGAAATTTTAGGGTTCTTGGTTTGAAGTCGATCCTTTCTCGTAAGGTAATGATGATGAAGATCCCCCTATGGAGCTTTCTTTTCTGGCTTCCGTATTTTTCTTTTCACTGAAATTTATTTTTGATTGAAATGCCTGCTCCAACGGTTGCTCTGCGAACCTGTTGATTCTTTTCTCGTGCGCCTCGAGTGATCCCATTAATTCATGTACCGAGAGTGTCGATAAATTTTTTGACTCCTCAATGGCAGCGACGATATGATCAAATTTGAATGGTAAGCTTCTTAATATATTTTCTACCACTCTTTTATTTTCAATGGTATCTCCATAACTACTGATTTGATTTACTATGCCAGTAACTCTTGAGAAGAAGTTCTGGATAGTTTCATTTTCTTTCATAAGTAAATTATCAAAATCTCGCCATAAATTTTGTAGTTTAATGGAGATCACCTTTTATGATCCTTGGAATGCTACTTTGAGAATATTCCAGACCTCCTTTGAAGTTTTCGCCACCGAAATTCGAGGAAAAATAGCTTTGCTTACGCCCTGTTGTAGAAACAGTAGTGCTTTAGCATATTTCTTCTTATTTTCCTTATACTCCTTTTTCTCTGCGTCCGTCCATGACGACAGAGTTTCTGCTGACTCTGGTACTTTATAACCTTCTTCTACAAAATCCCATAGGTCTTGTGAAATGAATAATGTCTTCATTTGTAGATTCCAATAATCATAACTCTCACCATCAAAAATTGGAATTAGACTTTGGGCCTTGAATACTTTGGTTAATTGCCATGAGTAGGGTTTTAGGATTATTGGTTAAGTCAGCTCTGATACCAAATTTGTTGGCGCAATGCGGAAGTGTGATGGGTTTATGGAAATGATTTTAGAAAAAGAGGTTGGTTAATTGGAAAGTGAGGCTTTGATTAATTTTGGAAATGGAAAATGTTTATAAGGGAATTTAGTGTAGCTCTTTGGCTCACTATGTTTACAAAGAGACACTTTGGCTCTTACTAACTTTAGCTCTCACTCTATTCCTACTCTTATTTACTCACTCGAGTTTTGGATGCATTGCAAATGAACCATCCGTTTCCTATTTATAGGCTTGATGACCGAATACCAGGAACCTCTAGAAATGAAACATTATAGAGAACATTTAACCGACAATCTAAGAGTAGTCTAGAGATAAAATTTTCTAGACCATGACTGAGGGACCCAGAGACACAGAACACTCTAGAGTCTACAACTGACTTTGTAACTAGGAAAATGAGAAGAGTCTAAATTGGGCCGATCTATGGTAAGCCCATGGGTATTTATCATTTACCCTTAACTGATCTAGATAATTCTAGATTTAACCATCACAAATTAGCCAATATTTTTAACAATTTATTCGTATGAATTTGATGATGGTCATGTTTGGCCTTTCGGTTCTACTTATTTCTTTGACGATGGGTTGTTTTTGTGTTTTTTTTTCCTTAGAATTGGTGGTAGGTGCTTCAATGTAAAGTGATTAGTATGTTCCTCCCAAAGGTAAGAATTTTTATAATTTAGAGTAAGTCTCTTTGTATAGTTTAATTTGAGAAACTCAAATATTACTCTGCAAGTTCATTTGTTCCATTTTATTGTTTGTACTGTAAATGATAGCCATCCTGTACAATGTAACAACTAAATGTGAAGAAAGTCGACTTTTTTTTTATTTCCCTTAAATATTTCTTGTTTGAAATAATTTTGTTGGATGTGATTATGTAATTGATAAAACCTCTCTTTCCTGATCACTTCACATTCTTATTAGTTGGATTTTGGTACTAAATACAGATGGCTTATGTATCCGTCCGACTAATGCATGGGTCGCTGGGTTATAGTAGATGGAAACGATTCCGGTAAGGCTTATGTTGTTGTTTCTAAATGAATTGTGGTAGAATTAAATCGCTGGCGGTACAAAACACTGAATGAGAAAACATTAAACCTACAATGTTGGTTGCTCTTATGATGATTGGATGCGAAGATTAAACTCCGTCGACACACTTTACCAATTTGAAATGTACGTATGCTAATGATAAGAAAAAATTATACGGGATAGAAGCCGTTTTATCCGGAGATGTATTATACGGTTAAGTAATCATACGAGATGATGATATTTGAACATGCTGGAACAAAGTTTAGGTTGACATTAACGTGTATCCGATTATTGTAAAGGCTTAAAGTGTCTTTTTTATATACCCCTCAAAAACACTATTGATGCCCTAGGTAGTTGAAAAAACTGTTAAAATTAGTTAGTAGAAAATTTGATAAAAACTTGATTTTTTTTATAAACCTACACCTTCCCTTAATAATAACCGTGAGTACATTTATAAATTACAAACCCTAAATCTATTTCTTGTCTGTACATGATATGAATTGTCTCGCCTGATTGAGAAAAAATAAGAAAAAATTATCTCTCTCTCTTTCGCTTGATTCAATTTATATCTCTCTCAACCTAATCCCTTTTGTATCTCCAACTCGTATGATAGTAATACACACTACTCCCTGAACGAATCCCATTACGAAATTGAACATCCTATTCTCCACAGTCCTATAATTCACATTCTTTTTCCAACTTAGTTTTATACGCAATTGTGTATTCATCAACATGGAAAGGAAATGGACAAGAGGCGAATTTGTTTTTCTTTTCCGAATAATATTTTGTTATATAATTTAAATATCACAAGTTGTGCGTTATAGCGATCAATTAGGAAATCCAACCTTTGGTTGTTGATTGAAATTGATTGATCCTTGAACATTGGTCTTTGGTACCGTTCAAGTTACTACTCTTATATTCAGCCGGGCTCGCAGATTTCTATTTGCTGATTGCAGATTGAATTTAGAGATAGAGTTATAAACTCCTGTATATATTTTCTCTAGATTGAGTCTGATTGTCTAGTTGATTCTCTAAAAAAGTATATTGAGTAAGTCCTCTCAGATTGCTAAACGAATCATTGGGTGTGATTGTTGTACCCCGCATTTTCAATTGGTATCAGAGCAGGCAAACACATTAAATACCTTATAAGTCTGTGTTTGTAGCGATCTGATATGAAGAGAAGTGCTACCTCTGATAAACGCAACGCCAGAAATAAAAGTCTTGTTTCTATAAAATATATTAAAGAAAAAGATTTGTCAATCTCGAATATAAATATGAACCTAGTGTTCCCATGAAACATACTTGCATTAACAAGTATTTCACCGACTACCTTACTGACGAGTCTGACTCTGAAGTTGAAAGGAATGCAACCAAAAAGAGTGCAGTGATTCTAAAACTTGTTAGAATCCAGGCTGATAGTGTCAATCGGTTGAAGGACAAAACATGGATTATCGGGTTTTAAAAGCTGCATTGCCCTGTGTTGCTTCCTCACGATTTTCCATCCAAACTGAATCATTTCCGAACGACCATACCATGCCTGTGATGCCCAAACAAAGCTTCCCAAACAATTTCAGACGTTGAGTCTCACTGGAACTTGATCAAAATTCGAACCCTAATCTGCAGTCGAAGAAATCTTTTTCCCGCCAAAATTCAGTTCAAACGAAAGGGATGAAGGTGCCCTTTAACCAGCTGCTTGGGTGCCAATAATACTTTGGGTATCCCTTAGTAATTGAGGTGCCCCTTATCCAAAGTTGAGAGTCCGGATAACAAATGTCCAAATAGCACTTTTCGAGCAACTTTTTCCTCACAAGTGTATTTCTCCAAAAAACACCTACACCTACACAAACACAAAACACCATAATTAGTACAAAATTCGAGCACTAACAATACATACACTGAGGACAATATAGACACAAAAATTTGTTTATCATTCAGTAACTTTTATCATTTATTGTTCAAAGATATTCCTTAGTACTCAAGGAGATCCTGTCCCGAAATAAATTGAGAATCTTTTAATTAAGGTTTTTGGTTTTATATGCTTTAATTACCATCAATTAAATGCATATCAGTAGAGAATAAAAATTAGTAATGTGCATTTACTAATTGGATATTTTCTATTGAGAGATTTCGAAAATCATGGACAAACATTTATTGGAATTAGGAAAACCGAATTTTGCTATTCATTGCATATCTTGAGAATATTTTTGGTTTTGGAAATTCCTTGGTATCCAAACATACTTGGTCTATAAATACCTAAGTTTGCATTTCTAGCAAACTATCCTAAGAGCCACGCAAACTTCATCTTCTTGTTGTTTCTGGTGGAGCCGTCTATCCGAAGAGGAAAGAACTCTAATTAGGGAAATCTCTTACAACCGCTCGTTTAAAGACTTGTGTAGGATCAAGAAGCTCT
This sequence comes from Papaver somniferum, assembly GCF_003573695.1. Taxonomy (NCBI): domain Eukaryota; kingdom Viridiplantae; phylum Streptophyta; class Magnoliopsida; order Ranunculales; family Papaveraceae; genus Papaver; species Papaver somniferum. Next base: position 155,546,320 of record NC_039361.1, read on the forward strand.
ACGAGTACTGTTGGTGGGAAATTAAATAATTGCGGTGTTATTAGTTTTCGATTGATTTTATTGACTAACGGTCGTTGAAACTTTGATTGTACCTAGTTTGTTTATTCTTAAGAATCTTCTTTTCTGATATAAGATTCACTCAAAATAGATCGAAGTATCTACGGGATCTTTAGAATTGTTTGTAGATCTAAAGACATCTTGTGATAATCCATTGTTAACAGACTTTGTTTCGTGTGTGATTGATCACAAGAGATTCAAATGGTGTTGTGCAGGTGTTTATTGAAGATCAAAGAAAATTTGAAGACGAATAAGAAGTTCTCATATCTTTGGTGTGCAAAAAACTTGATCGGCTGGGATCCAACTAAAATCGGATTTATTCGATTGATTAGTTACGTGAGATCGGCATTCTCAAAATATCTCTTTGAGATTTATTTGGATTGAGTTGACTGATGGACGCCCGGACCTTTCACTAGTGGATTTAATGTCGATGCAACTTTTGGGAACCGACAAATTTTAGATTGGATACCGATGCACTCTTAAAATCCGTTGGGCCTCCACATCCGTCAAATCTAAATAAAACATGATGTTAATTATGTCTTTTTAATAGCCCACCACATAGTCGATTTATCTCTTCATCATTTCTTTCCATTAAACTTTTAGGGCTTGAGTTTTAGACGCAAGATAAATCATATTTTTTCTTTTTATTCCATAATCGGTCATTGTTCAAGTTTTTTTTTATTTTTTTTGAGTTTAAAATTTTAATTATAAAAGAAATTCATTGGATCATCCACATCCAATCCGTTTATCCGATGTAAATCTGTTCGATGTTGAATTAAATACGGATGCCAAATTTGAAACCCATCATATATTGGACTGGATTGAATGCGGACGAGGCAAAAAACAACATATGCTCACCCCTATAAATGATGAAGAGGACTATAACCATAGTCGGCTCCTGGATAATATTTAAATTATTGACGTCCCTGAGATTAAACAAGATAAAAGATCTGTCCTCAAAGCCAAACTTTTTAGGGTTAGGGTTCCCTAAATGTTCCCTGCATAAGGAACATTATCCCCAAAATTCGACACAGATTCTCAGCACCCAAGATCCCACCGCAGCTCTGGTTTTCTAATAAAAAAATGGACAAGGAAAACGAGAACCAGCGAGAAAAAGGTACTGAAAATCCTACTAATCATCTTCTTACTAGTGACAATTCCATGGAAATGATTCAAGTATCATCTGATAATAGTAGTGGTGAAGTTCATGAAGCGTCTGATAGTAGTAGTAAAGCTATAGTCTGTGTCAACAGAAATGGAAAAACCCCAAGTAGTGATACAAACATAATGTGCGATATACTAAGCAGACTTCCACCAAAATTCCTTATGAGGTTCAAATCTGTATGTACACAATGGAAATCTTTGATCGAAACAGATCCCTACCTGAGCAACTTACATTACCGACATCATAGTCGTGAACAGAGAACACTCTTGTTTATCAGCTCACCTCCACGACCAAAACATGATGAACCTGAAGCAGTTGGAGGAACTATGGGTTTCACATGTGTTGGTCCAATTGAGGTTCAGAAATTGGAAATTGATCGGCCTAGTTTTGGTATACCTAGACAGACTGTGGCTGGTTTGGTTTGTGTTACTGCTGGTGGCGACTCTTTTCTCATTTACAATCCCTAAACGCCCACTATAGGTGAGAATATTGGTGGGGAAAATGGACACCAGGTTGATTGCATTGCATTTGGATATAGTCCAAGAACTAAGGAACACAAAGTCCTGTGCATATCGAGTAAAAAGAAAAAAGGAGTAGTAAGAGGCCTAGCTGTCTACATACCGAGCATGCCACACACCGAGGACCGCAAAGTCTGCTGTATGCAAAAAAGTGAGGATGGTAAAGAACTCAATTTGTTTGATCATGCTGGTGATGCAGAAGAAGTTGGAGCTGATGAAGAACAAGTCTTCACCGTAGGTGAAAATACATGGAGAAGGATAGACGCAGTTCCACCTTACAGTTTATTAAGTAAGGTTTGTTATGTGGGAGACCTTGGCCAATATAATCAAGAATGTAAGTCTGTTTATGTGAGGGGTAAGATATACTGGCGCTTCTTGTAAAGGTGAAGTGATGATGGTATTTGATGTTAGGACTGAGAATCTCTATCCCTGAACATGTCACCAAGACCCCCTGGAAATATCCACAGACTGTTGAGTTATTGGATGTTGATGGTCATATAGCTGTAGTGAAGTATGCTAGAGATATTCCCAGTGGATTCTTGATCAAGATAATGGTAGCGATAAGTGGTCATATGAGGAGGTCAGAACGCCTTGTGAGTGGCATGGGAATCTAGATCTTTCTATTGAAGCTATTGTAGGTTCAAATCTTATCATCTTGAAAGACCAGATGTCGGATATTACTTATTTTTACGATCGGGCCGATAAGAAGTATGAAGAATTTACAATCGATGAAAGGTGTGGACTCAATTTTAAGCCCGGTGAACTGAGAGAGATTGTCACTGTAGTTCACGCCTGTGTGTACAAAGCGCTGCAACATGTTTTGAAGAAGACACAGGGGTACTGTACTTTTCTTTCTCTTTGATTTTGGTTTTCTTTTCAATGCTTATAAAGATGATACCCATTTAGTAGGGATTACAGCTCTCCATTGCCTAAACAAAGCAACACATGAGATGAAAAAATAAAAATTTTCCATATTTCTCTTAATTTAACATTTGAAAGGCATTGCGTTTCCTTGCCCTACTTATAATGTGAAAACAATGAAAAACATTGCTTGATTTCTCACTTTGGTTATTGAAATGTGTATGTGATACTGCTTGGTGTAGTATTAAAATTTAGAGTGCGCAAAACAGTAGTCTCTGACCAATGGGTATAAGGCTTTCGTGGATACAGGTCTCGGTAATACTCTTTATGCCATTACTGCAATGATCTGTTTTGAACTGCGGTGACTTAATATTGTTTGTTGCTAACTAGTAAAGGTCTTTGTGGTGGTCGAGTGTCCCGGTTTCTGTGTTTACTTGTAGGTCATTGTTGTGCAGAGTTTTAGCAGTGGAGAATTTTGTTAAATGAGCTGTTACTGGTGTGGTACAGGCATTTTGGAAGGATCTAACTGTAGTGTGTTGTATGCTTGGATTATATGGATTTGGTGTCAGCCGGCTTAGAGAGGATGGGTATTAGGAAACATGGATGTTGCTAAATGCAGCTTCCGAAACTACTTATTATGGTTTGCCCAGTGTTCCCTGTCCTCTATACAGTCTGTTTAACGTCGTACATGCCATATAGAGCTTCAGTACGTTTGTGAATATATCTAGGCAATCAATGACCAAATGATAGGATATCTGAAAAATATTATGTCATTTAACGTTTTTCTTAGGGGGTTTGTGTTGTAATCTTTCCCAGCTTCGTTCCTAGGATTAGCCTGAATGTGACTCAGTATGGTAAAACAACATGAATCAGAGAAGAAGAAATTGTCTCAAGCATATCCTTGTTTACTGACATAACTAGCGTGATTGAAACAGGGCAAATGCTTTTGGGTTATGAGTCAGTTTTTTAACTGACGAGGCTTTTTCTTACAGGCACATGACATGATCTAGCAAACAGCTTGTTTGCTTGACCATATTATTAGTATACGCTGTGTTCAATTTTTGCATTTGAATGCATGTTTTAGCTTTGACTATGTCAAATAATTTACATTGTCCGTATTGCCACGTTATGGTGTCTTATGCTTGTTTTGCAGTTCCTCAGTGACAGAGATTGGATGCAAACAACCTTTGAACTTGTGTTTAATCTTGCTTCTTCCCTTACTTATGTCTTGCAGTTCCTCGGAGACTAAGATTGAATGCTATCACAACTCTGCACTTTGTGTCTGTTTGCCCCAACTTTTGTACTTGTATTTGGTACAAGGCATGCATTTATTTTGTATGTCCTCTTAAATGGGCTAAGACTATCCAAACATATTTAACTTTCATGGTACTACTTTAATTTTGGAAAGCCTGTTCCATTATGATTGATCGTGCACTTGTGATCCTCTGTAAAAAGGGTGAAGTATTTCTCAGAAAGCACAGCCAGAGCAGATGAGATGAAGGCGAAAGACAGTGAACTTAAGAAGACAGTGAACTTAAGCGTGCACTTATGTCAAACATAGTCGGACTCTAAATTAAGTTTCAATACTCACAACTGACATTGATATGTTCATCACTGAATAATCCAACACCGCCAGCCATGAATCCTCCATCCTTAGGATGCTGGACAAGGTACTCCATGCAATAACAGCAGCCATTGTTTTTATCTCCTGCAAGACGAATTCATAGAGTAGCCAACACAAGAAGTCATAAATCATAGTCATAAATCCTTAGGATGCTGGACAAGGTACTCTCTCTCTCTCTCGGGACTCCAACCCTTTGGCGTTTTTTTTGTACTTTTTTCTTTTTGTGTATGTTTTTTTTTTGTGAAAACTACAGGGAGACCCATTTTCCCAGATTTTTCCACTGTCAAACCCACGGACAGAAAAGTTCAGGCGCGCACCCATTTTCCCGTCAAAAATTCGTAGCAGACCCATAATTTATGAAATTCTGCTTCTCAGTTTTTAAAAGGCCAAACTACCATTTTCTTCGAGCGACGAACAGAGAGAAGCGAGAAGAAAACAATGGTGAACTCCGATTCTTCGTTTTTAACATTTGGATTTTTCCCTTTGTCAAATCTTTTCCCAAATCCTTTTCTGAATAATCTTCTCAATAAAATTAGGGTTTCTGTTTCAAAATCTGCGGTTTAAATCTGGGGATTTTGGGTTTCTGTTGTCTTTGATTATTCGAGAAGTAAAAAGAAATTAAAATTGAAGTTGAAAAGGGTAAGAAGTGTGTTGCAGTATTTCGATATCAACTGAATTGGAAATTTTCATACCTTATTTGTCTCCATGTTTTTGATCTCAATCGGAAATTTATGATTAGATTTGAATTAAAGATGTTATGCATAATGTCTTATGCATAACATCAGTTTTGTTTAGATGCATAAAACATTATACATTATTTTGTTTTAGCTGCATAATGTCTTATGCATTACTTTTTCACTTTTCTGGTTATGCATCAGTTTTGTTTAGATGCATAAGACATTATGCATTATTTTGTTTTAGCTGCATAATGTCTTATGCATTACTTTTTCACTTTTCTGGTTATGCATCAGTTTTTTTAAAATGCATAATACATTATGCATTATTTTTGTTTTAGCTGCATAATGTCTTATGCATTACTTTTTCACTTTTCTGGTTATGCATCAGTTTTGTTTAGATGCATAAAACATTATACATTATTTTGTTTTAGCTGCATAATGTCTTATGCATTACTTTTTCACTTTTCTGGTTATGCATCAGTTTTTTTTAGATGCATAAGACATTATGCATTATTTCGTTTTAGCTGCATAATGTCTTATGCATTACTTTTCTCACTTTTCTGGTTATGCATCAGTTTTTTTTTAGATGCATAAGACATTACGCATTATTTTGTTTTAGCTGCATATTGTCTTATGCATTACTTTTTTCACTTTTCTGATTTATGGATTTTTATGCACGTGCATAATGTCTTCTGCATCATTTTGTTTAGTGCATAAGACATTATGCCATTATTATTTCTGCATAAAACATTATGCATTATTTTTGTTTTAGCTGTATAATGTCTTATGCATTACTTTTTTCATTTTTCTGGTTATGCATCAGTTTTGTTTAGATGCATAAGACATTATGCATTATTTCGTTTTAGCTGCATAATGTCTTATGCATTACTTTTTTTCACTTTTCTGGTTATGCATCAGTTTTTTTTAGATGCATAAGACATTATGCATTATTTTGTTTTAGCTGCATAATGTCTTATGCATTACTTTTCTCACTTTTTCTGGTTATGCATCAATTTTTTTAGATGCATAAGACATTATGCATTATTTTGTTTTAGCTGCATATTGTCTTATGCATTACTTTTTTCACTTTTCTGATTTATGGATTTTTATGCACGTGCATAATGTCTTCTGCATCATTTTGTTTAGTGCATAAGACAATATAAGGGAAAATTTAGCTGCATAACTTTTTTTCTGTTTCTTCTACTTGATTTTTTCTTCTTCGTCTGTTTCATCCATTTTTGTTGAAATGTATTCTAGGGTTTAGTCAAAAATGATTTACTTCTTTGAATCGTCGATTTTAAATGATTTATTTCTTTAAATGATGGAGAAAAAATCTTTGCAGATCCGTTACAGAGATTAATGGAGGAATAGGGAAAGAAACCGGCGGAGAAGAAAAAAAATTATGCCCAAAAACGATGAAGGGTAATAGAATCTTTCAGTACGTTTTAAATATTTTTAAATAATTATGGGTGCGACTGTATCAGAAATTAATTGTGGGCCTGGCGGTAAGAATTTTATTTTTTTTGGGCCTGCGCCTAAGTTCCCCTTTTTTTTTTGAACGGAGAAAGGGCTCGACCGAGCCCATTTTGAGATCGTGTTCGGTATCGTGGATCGATGAAACGGTATCAAACATGCTTGGATTCGCATACTTGTATATAGATTGAATGATTATCAAAGTCAAACTAGAAAATGGTTCAAATTCCGCATTGCACTGTCAAACACAACTACTGTAAAGGCAACCAATCACGGCTACTGAAAACACAACCAAGGGACAGATAATCTGACAAAATCATGCAACGGCTAACAATCAATCGGGAAATCTATCTACAACAATTTGGGATCACTCGACCCGTTTTTTTTAATCAAGTTGTTCTATCTTCCATGCTTCTACATTTAAAAGCTGTTGCGCATATTTGGCTGCTCGGGACTCGACAAGAGAAGCATCACAGAACAGATGAACCACAAACTGGAAGTTCGCAAACATCTGGAGGATTGGACTTCTAGCCAGGAACACATAGTAAGTAGGACCAGATTGACTCACACCTTACATGAAATAATATGGAAAACCAGGAATTAAAAGGGGAGGGAAAGCTGCACACTCTGATCAAAGTAGCAAGGGGGCAGGTCGAACAAGCGCATGAGACAGCAGGACAAATCAATAAATATCAAAAGGCAAACTACCCAAGCGTCGAACATGGCCAGACTCTACATTAAGTTTCAAAATACACAACTGACATTGTTATGTTCATAAATAGTTCACTGCCAACAAGCCAGGCAACGGTAGCTATTATTCATCACAGCCAGACATGAATCCTCCATCCCTAGGATGCTGAACACTGTTGGAATCCTCGCAATAAAGGCAGCCATTGTTTCTATCTCCTGCAAGACGAATTCATAGAGTCGCCAACACAAGTAGTTATAAATCAAACAAATCAATTAAGCAAGCAAAACAATGCACCTAACAGTAGCAGTAAGAGACGAATGAAACCACATCTACATGTTAAATACAAACCTGAAATTGATTTTTTTGGCCCCATGCATTTGCAACACTTGACACAACAAACCTTTTTGATAGTTCTCAGTTCAGCAAAAACATCTCCTTTGGAGCATCAGTCCTTCTAGCCGTGAAGTCGACATGGTGAACAAAGCCTCTCCCAATATACGCATGCGTAAGGTAACCAGGCTCCACCAGCTCCTATTTTGTGCCCTATGACATTTAGGCCAAGGCAACAGAACAAAAAAGAAAGATTAAGGGAATCCCACGAAACTGGAGATCAATTAAAAGAAGAGCAATAAAGATTCAGAAGAAAACTGCATATGGCCTTACTATATCGTTGCGGTCTTTAGTTGTGAACTCAGGAGGCCTGAAATTGCCAAGATCAAAACCAAAATCACTCAAAAGTTGGGAGTTTGTGATAAAGAAATGTGCCAATAACCAGTTAACCATGTCCAAGTTTAAGCTTCTCTTCGGAAATCACCAACCCCTACTTGCCCTATGTTCGTCAACAAGCAATTCATATTTGAAAACAAAATTCCGACAGAGTCACAAACCGACCCAGGCCCTGATTATTTTTTCGAAAGAAGATGAAGGACATTACAACTGTGTAGGTGTGTTTTTTGGGCTAACGTACCAAAAACCTCGCAGTGTGGAGTGTCCAACCATTTCATACCTCAAACTATTTGAGATGGATTCCCTGCTAAGTGAGCAAATTTTTCCATACAATGATATTTAGGACATGGTTGGCAGAAGATGCAATTTCTAGGGAGGTCAAAAGAGCCTGCAAATTTAAAAAGATTTTGTGCAGTCTGAAGTATTTCACATGTAAAATTCGAACTAACGGAAAATACAACCGTCCATATATGTTATAAAGTTCAAATTTAATGCACCTAAGTACGCAATGTCATTTTTGTGCCAGCACGTAGGACGACCCCAAGAGCATAAAATAGTTCTTAACAGCTTTATATAGTCTTGTATATGTAATAGCTCATATCTCAGCATAGATTCTCAAGAATGCCTAATAACCAAGGGCATTTATACTGACTTGATTTGATGTTTTGGATAAAAGTACTAAACATAGACTCCAAATTTTTTGAGAGTGTTATTACCTTGCTGTACATATTGAGTTATGCATTCAGTGGATCTACAATAAATAAGAGCATTTCTTGTCCAGCTGTATCCTTTAACATTGCTCCTACGCATAGTAAGTGTTTTTTCAAGAAAGATTGGGTACAAAATTAAGGGTGATATTTTTCTTTAGGAAAACAAGGGAGGGAAAGTGGCAAGAGGGCAGGTCCAACAAGCGCATGAGACAGCAGGACAAATCAGAAGAAACCAGAAAAATGTTCTGATGTCTAGTCAGACTCTAAATTATCAAAAGGCAACTACGCATGCGTCAAACATAGTCAGACTCTATATTATCATAAAAAGTTCACTGCCAACAAGCCAGAGAACTATAGTTTTTATTCAGCACGAGATAATTTTTTACGGCGGCCAGTCATGAACCCTCCATCCCTAGGATGCTGAACACTGTTAACCATGCAATAACGGCAGCCATTGTTTTTATCTCCTGCAAGACGAATTCATAGAGTTGCCAACACAAGAATTCATAAATCATCATAGTGATCTCCGATTGACAAACAAATCAACACAAGAATCATTTGCAGTTGGCATGCACCTTGACTTTTGAAGCTGTACATGCTTCATCTTGTGACTCTGGGATCAACCATCCAAATCAGTATTTCATTGACAGCCAAAAGATACTGCAGGCAAAGGTAGAGAGGCACCTTATCCCACAAATCATTCTTCATCAAACCTTTTTATTTCTTATCTTTCCTGAATGGATCTTGGGCATCCGTTTTTATATGAACCCATGGTACAGTCTTCATGAGCTACTGCTATACAAGTCAGCGCCCTGCATGTTGCCCACCTAGTGATGATAGATATCATGTAGTGCCTATAAAAGACTATGTTTCAGGATGTTCCAATTGATTTATTAATGTGTTTTTGGTTTTGTCCATACGAGTATGGTGTCTTCAGATGTCAAATTCTTGAATGTGGCTTTATTGATTGAACAGACTCAGTGTTGAGCCTTTTCTACAAGTTCAGTACTCATCCTGACCCATTTTCTAACATATGCTAATAGTTCAGACTGTAGCAAAATTATTTTTTCTCAAACATCTTTGTCAAATAACTTTCCTCAGGCCTCTTTGTGGTTGTTAGTTCTCCACAAATAAATTTTGATGTACTACCTCTGCTGATGGTAAAATTATGTCATTTGCCAGTTCAGTTGTAGTTATCCCAAGTGAATTGTCTGCATCCCTATAAATGATTAACAGTTGTTTTGGTGTCTTATAGTGAATGGTGGTGATAAGTTCAAGCCCAGTAGTCATATTTTGAATCAGACTAGGGATTTTGTTGTTGGTCTGTCATATCAATCGGTAGATATTAGGCATTATATTTCTTAGAAAATGATTAGGTCTCTTAGACATTATGTTGTTAATTTCAGGTCACCAACAGCACTACTGTGAAGAATGAAACGACTTGACATTATTTGGCACTCAGCAGCATTCAGATTTTTCCTATATAAGCCCCCACGAAAGCAAATACATTTGGGTGTTTTCATCTCAACAGCAGGTAAAGAGACGAAATTCTGAGTAAGCACCACGTAGTGGCACTTGGACATTCCCCACCTATGTCTCCAATCAAAGTGGTATGGTTATTTTGTTATTTTCCATTTATATTATGCTCAAAAAAGGATGAATTTCTGCACACATGCACCTTTTTTAGAGTATATAGTCTTTAGTGTAATTCCAAGTCTTGTTCTGACAAACAAAAACAAAAATAACAGGGAAAAATATGGGAAAATAGCAGACCTTAACCACGAATTCTGTTTCTTAGGTCATCATTCTTGGTAAGGAAGTTTGTTAGTGTATAGGAGGAATATTAGGTGGTTTAATCAGGTCATATGTTTGAGCTGAAAGTACTTTATATGTAAAACTCATGTATTGCATTTACATCCCCTTGTTTATTGGGGTTTTGCCACATCTATTATTTGACTTAAAACCAGGTCTATTTACTTCCAGCTTTATGGTTGTTCATTAGTGCATTTTGGCCTTATTATTCATTCCTTTGGATGCAATCAATATTATCTTTTGGTTTTCACTTTGTATCTGTTCATTTATTTTTCTATGGTCTGTAAAACATAGAAGAGAGTTTGATCCACTTCCCTTTTTACACCCATGATCACCATAGATTTGCCTTTTGCATTTATGGAAAATTGTTGTAGTGGAGCTATGTAAGTGGTGGGTTTGGTCTATAGGTCTAGGCCCTAGCTATACCCCATAACCCTAGTTCTTTATTTCCTGCTCTTTTTCTAGGTAAATTCTAGTAGAGAAAAATCTGAAAAAATTTAAGTGGGTAGGGTTTTTGATGGGGGTTGAGGAAACATGTGTTGTGGGGATCTCTTCTCATGAACCCCCACCACCATCTTTAATTTACTGGCTGCTTCTTTGGTAGTTGGTTTCAGAGTTTTAAAGTTTATGGGTTGGAGATGTTGGGAGAGAACAACATTACAGGCTTTTTTCAATGCATTCACGTGGCTTTTCCTACCAATAGCTTTCACTTTATCATCACACACAGAAGAAAACTTAAGGAGCAAAAGTTTTCAATTAGTATCATTTTTACCAGGCAAATCTTTGAGTTTTTGTACTTTGGGGTTTAGTTAGATCCCATAACTGGGTAAAGCATATACCTCAAGATTCTCACTCATTTAGGGATTCTTACTGTTGAATGTTTTGTACTTTTTACCTGATGGTTCTTTCCTTTTTTATTCCCCCAATAAGTTGATGTGATCAATTGCAGTAAAAAATCAATGAGAATAAAGAAGCCTATGAAAATCTTTCCAAGAATATCAAAATATTCCAACACTTTCCGCGAGAAAGATACAACAGATTTCCTCTGCAAACTAAAGTGAAAAGATTCACAAATTATATCATTTCATATTACATCATCCCCCCTTGGTATCGTGGAAGTTTATCCATTGGAAAACTGAATGTGATCTCCACTGTTCCAAACGAGCCATCTGTAGCACGAGTATTTGTTCTTGTTTTTTTCTCATGGTGCACGCCCACAGTTACTTAGGCAAGACAATTGCACTCTAGAGAAAGACACAAACCTTGCTTGTGAGTCAGTGATCTCCATTACAAATGCTTCAAAAGAAAACCCATCACATGCGGTGTTTTGTTGACTCATCTGGCCATGTTACTTGATAGTGACTTTCATTTGTAAATACCTCAAAGATTTAGCAACACCCACCACTTTGGGATTGACCTTGTTGACCTATGAACCAGCGCTAATTTCGCAAATCATACTCTTAATATCTCTCGTATCTCTATAATAGAATAGTAAAATCGGACTATATTACACTGTTAAGTGTTGTTCCATGCCGGACGCAAGAAAGCTATATGCCAAAGTCTTTTCCCAAAGGAAAGCAACTCATCTTGTTAGGAAACATCCAATACAAACGGAAGAAGTATGGGCAAGCATGGGATGCATGGCATATATTACAACTCAACTTTACTTTGAAAACTAATTCAAACTTGTATAGTAAAGGGATTCTATGGCCAAACTTTTGCAACTAAGGTAACCATCAACACTCAAAAAGAGGGTTGGAGTGGGGATGAAGTAATTGACTCCCACCTCTAAATTGACACAACAATACAAATTTTTGGATTTCTTTCAATAAAGATGGTGAAAGTTGAGTTTCTCCCAATTGAGTAATCTGAATTTTTGTAATGGACCCAATGCTAACATATGAGTGTATGTTTCAATGCACCTATCTCCATCTTTCACTCACATTGATAAAACACACAGCTGCAAATATTGAATTTCATATATAGGCTTTCTTATAGAGTTATGTATAGACAGAAGAGGTCCCCTCCTCCTCTTCTTTACTTACCTCTTCCCATTGCCTTTGCACACTGGAAAACCCTATACCAGTAGTTGTTTCATTTTTCTTGCTTTCACTTTGTCTGTCTCCAATTTGAGTTCAACCAGATCCTCCTCCTAGTCATGCATGCATGATATCATTTGTTGCGTCTCTTTCACTGTGACTCAATTATTTGCGCATTAAAGGGGGCACCGACATATGTCAACATGAGGTCAATACTTCACTCTTTTGCTCTATTATTCCTACTGTTAAAAAAACATGAGGTGAAAACGTTATCATCCCAATCCAGGGTTTCATGAGGCAGGTAAAATGATAAAAGTGCTGCCCCAAATGAAAACACCGTTTGTTTCCTCTATGCTCGTTGGGTTTGGGTGTTTTTGGGCAGTGAGCTGAGCCGCCCCGATAAGACCGTGAATGCTGCAAATAGTTAATGTCCCTCCGGCGTGGCCAGACCGCCTCAGCGCCCAAGGCGGAGATCCAATCTAAGGGGAGCACTCTTCTCTCAACCAACGATACCGATAGATCGGTTTTCTATCTCGCTTCTCTAAGAGCATCGACTTCCCAATGCATCCCTACCATGTACAAACCGCCCGACCGATGCCGGCCGTTTCGGAACAGCCGCCGAGGCTTAGTCCATCGAGCTGCTGTTCTGACCCGGCCACCAACGGTATAAATGTCGTATTCGCATTTCTACGAATTAGTGTAGGGGAGCAAAAATCACTCAACGAGTCCAATGATCTACGACCGATGAGATGATCTGCCCATCATCATTAAACTTCGTGGATAATAATTTGGGAAGAATGGATGAGATCGGGCATGAAAGTCTGCAACATAGATCGTGTTTGTTTGCAGCTGACTCAGCGTCTGGATTTGAGTCAACCCCTGACTCGAGTCGAGTCAACAGTCGGATCGTTTGTTTTTCATTTTGAGTCAGATGTGATTTGACCTTTGACTCAGACCCATTTGAGTCAGATAACAAAATACCCCTGATTCATCACATATTTTTGAGTCAGATCTGACTCAAAAACACATATCGAGTTGGATCCAGATAAATCAGGTAATTTAGCTCAGATCCAGACAACTCAAACATGATGATAATCTCTTGATATATATATATATATATTTAAAATCACATCCTTTATTCATAAATGTCACGGATCAAATCGATACAAGTTATAAGAAATGTTCTGTTGGTTAAAATACATGCTAGATGAAATTGTTAATATTAATTTAAAGATTATTGTAAAATGTTACGATATAAAGAAAATTCGAACGGTGAATTTATATACGAAAAAGGAATAAACACCTTATTGGGTATATTGCACTAGCAAAAACTTCAGATACTAGTTTACTGAAAAAGGTATTAAATCCATATAAAACAAATTAGAAAGTTCTCGGTTATTCGGATTTTGGTACCCTCTGCTAGTAGTTTTTTAACTTTTTAATAATTAGAAGTTTCCAAAATCTGTGCTCAATGCCACATTAAAGAAACTGGTTAAAGTACCAGTAGGTAGAGCCTAGTTAGTTGAGAATCAATCTCATATTTTATGTTGTTGTGTGCAGTAAGTTGTAAAGCCTCCTTTTTCATAATCCTGAGTTCTTGACTTAATCTCCCTAACATGCTCTTTGCAAAGGTATTTGCTCAAGTACAAGAGTTGAATCATATATGTCTAATGAATATTTAAGGAATTAACACTAACTCAATCATTAGAGGTGCTGTTTGTCTGTCCGGCTTGGAGAAAGAGATTTCCCAGTGCTTTCCTGCGACCGTGTGTCACACTCCACGCTGCATTGCTATCAGGAGAGACGTATGGCTTTGTCTCTCTCAGTCATTTAAGCTTTTTATCCCACATTCCTTGTAATTCATGGTGGGTGGCGATGCGCAGGGTTTTGGCGAACCCTTTTGAGATCGGGTGGATTATACGGCGGCTCCCACACGAATGTCTTGAACTACCCGATGACTGATTGACGCCTCGATTGGACTCGATTCGGACTCTAGTGATGGCTGATTGACGCCTTAGATTGGATTCAATTCGGACTCACACTTAAGTATGCTTTTAGTGCTTTTCGGTTTTCAATTTCCGGAAGTTACGGAACGTCATGTGACTGAAGTTTGATTTTGTCCTTGATGTTGGACCGCTAGTAATTTTACGTGGAATTTACTAACCCATGTAACAATCTTCCAGAACCGTTAATTTCTCATGAAATTTGATAACCATGACCTTCACAACCGATGGCTTCCAAACTAAAAACCATAAGAAGAACAAAGAACAAGGAGTATTGAGCAAACGTCCTCTTAATGGATAGGAGTACAATCAAGTTTTACTAAGAAAGAGTTAAAACAAACTCAATGGGAAAGACAAAGCCATACGTCTCCTCGTGGGCATAATAAAGCATGCATCACATTTTTCTTTTTTTTCTCTTTTGACTGCTATAGTACGTACTACGAGCTAAATATATTTTTTGCCTAAAGGCATGATATTTTTGTTGTTTATTCCCTGTGAACCCTAGTAGTACAATGGATATAATTGTCTTGCACGACAATCTCTGCTTAAATTGAGCTAAACTATTGGAAGAAGAAACATGACAAGAATACGAAGGTTAGCATACATGTGACTGTCTCTTGTCTTAGCACCACATGATTCTCATGCTAAACTAACCTTATATTCTTGTTGATTTTTTGTTCTCTCTTTTTTTGACTCATAAATTCAACAAAATCAACTAGCCATACTATGATGATTGTATCACCACAATTTTAAGGGGGCACCGAGATTATGAAAAACTTATCATTTTAACAGGTCGTTTGGAAGTAAAACCCAAAACCCCTTTAATTATAACTTAAAAATGGATATACTGATTCAATTAGCACTTATTGTTTTGGATATGTTTAACCTACCGATCATGTTGGAAGATTTATGGGGAAAAAAATTTATTTTGAGTTTTTTGTAACGGAAATGAAACTATATAAGTCAAATACTTATAACAAGGGAATTGCACAACTGTTTAATGGTTTTATTCTCCAAATGATAGAAGAAATCAACACTTTCAGAAATCACAGAATGAAAAGTTGGCATGATCAAGTGAAACTTAAGATAACAACCACCTGGAGACAACATGTTGATAAGAAACCATAATGACGACCAAATGAGATTTTTCATATAGAAAAAGGTGTTATAAATACATGATTAATCGGCAAAGTATAATCTTCATAACCTGCCGACTATACCATAGTCGTCAAGGTTGTAATTTTACAACATGATGACTTTGGTCATTGTATTATACTTTTTTCAGGCCTATTCCTATGCCCTAATCTATTTGCAAGTTCCAGGTGGCATGGCAAACCAGCCGTGCCACTATGGTAGAAGAGTTGGGCGATATTGAGCGATGTTGTCAATTCGGTTAGCAATGAAGACTCAATCGCTGACTATTTTCTGAACATAGCTCGATATTGTTCGAATTAATATCGCCAACAGTTGGTTCTATATCTCCTATAAATAGCACATTACCTATCTCATTCCTCTTCACACCTTCTCTTTTTCTCATATACAAAATTTTTAGTTACTTTCTTCCGGATATAAATCAAGAAAAAAATCACAGAGAAGTCAAAGGACCTACCTGCACCCCAGCCAGTGGATTAAATTATGTGCATGATACAGAATATGCAATGTTAGACAACTAGTTGGTGATGATGTACTCCCTGCGTGCATATGTGGCCATCCAGAGCGAGTTAATTCAGTTTCCCTACGAGGTGGGTCTAAGTACCGAACGATGTTCAAGTTACTTCCTACTTTTGTTCAAGACAGAGAGTTCGAAGATATCTTTGGTGGCGTTTATGATATACAACCTAGAAACCATGAGACTCAAATATTTCAAGTTATATCCAAACAATGGTAGAAGACCACGAATACTTTCTTTTTCAAAGATTTTAAATGTGATAAGTTTGTTTTTCCTCGTAATTAAGTTTTAGAATTTGTTTTTAGTTTTATAAAATTCAAACAAACTCTAATTATGAATATGTTGCTAAATATAAGTTACATCGTTAGATTTTTACATGTTCATGGGAATTCCATGTGAGAGAAATTTACTTCCATTTAACAGACTAAAATGGGAGTTAGAAGATAGATGGAAAAAAATACCTCCTTTATACTCAAATAATCTAGAAGGAAATCAAGCATATAAACAAATAAAAGCATATGGATTAAATGTGGAAAGTGTTTTACAACATTATGCTAGGAAATGAATCAAAACAGGTTAGATCATTCACAACATAAGTACCGTGAATATTATGAGGAACTCGAACATGTGTTTGTATTTTCCAAATGCTAGTTCAGTGGTATTAATTGATTTTCGAATCACTAGAATATTTATAGAAAGCACCAAGATATGACTCGGGTATCCAATTTTATCAGAACTTTACATAGGCCTCTGTAATTGCTCGATGTAAAAAAAAATTATAATGGTTTTTGGGGAGTGTTAGAGATAAGAACCAATGTTTTCACACCATTCATTTATTATTTTGACATGGTGAATGTACTAATCAGAAATGTTATTATTTTCAGTATTGGTGGTATACATGTTTCTGTTTGTGAACCTTCTCTTCATAATCACACCAATATTTTTCCAGTCATAGAAGTACGATAAGATAATTGGCAAAAAGAACATATCGAAGATGGTCAACATGTTGTCATTGTTCAGAGTACCTAACAGTTGTGTAGAGCAAGCATTAACCTTGTTTCCATGGCATATGCAACAATATCTGAGTTCGAAAAAGTGGAAGCCAAAATAATACTAGATCTAAGCCTTAATAGAATTTTGTTATACATTTCTATTTCTGAAAAGAGTGTTTGGTATTACAACAAAAATTACTTCCTCGGTTGCAGAAAAATAGTGATAGCCATCAACTCTTATCCAAGTGAAGGGATTTCTCGAGATGACTAGGAGAAATTGATAGGTGATGCTCCACATTGGGAAAAAGCTGAAAGTTTGATCCAGAAGCTGACTTCTAGAAATGAGTACCTTTATTGGTTTAACACTATTTTCAAACCCAATGTTGTTATGCAACCACAAAATTTTGGATCAGATAAATTAACCACCTATAGGTAAGGTACCACTTGGTCATGATTATTTTCCTTCCCAACCCCCACCAGAGACGGGCGATGCATTTTCATATCCTAGTCAAGCGGGTTTATTGTCGGCTATGCCATCATTTTCTTATGACGTAGACTCTATTTATGCCTGAAGATGTTGTTAATTGCTGTTCCAATTGTTCTTAGTGCACTTGAACAAACTTATCCATATTGGGGGTAGATGCTTCACCAAAGCAATAAAACCCAGTTGAACGATTATCATGATTTACTACATGGATTTCAGATAATCCACTTGAGCGAGATGCAAAGAGTGAGGGAAAACATAATTGTTTGACATGAGTACTTCGTGATATTTCGGTCATAGTGGTACGACTTATGCTGGTAGAGGTACGAGTCCTAGTGTACGCTAATGTAGTCAATTCCAGATTTCAGTTTGTCTAGTCACTAGGACAATTTTCTCTCAGGGAAATTCTCGGTTGAAATCTCGGAGTAACTACCAAAATTACTTTTTTGAATTTTATACCTACAATATGTATATCAAACATTTTTTACACATATGTATAATAAAATACCAACATTTTTTTATAAAAAGAAATAAATATTTATTTTCAAATGGTAGCAAACCAAGATCCATTTAAATTTCAAAAACTTCAACGGAGATTTCCGGCCGATTCTGGTCAATTTTGGTCGAGTCAACCGAAATTAAACCAAGAATCTGGGACAATTTCGCCTAACTCCGGACAAATTCCGTCTCGGGGAAATCAAATATTTCACTACCTAACTAAGCCGAAATTTCCGGCACAATCTCGGCCATCTCGGGGTGAGATTCACTATATTGGTGTACGCTCAAGTCCCGGTGGTAGAGATATGAGTCCTGGTAGTAGAGGCACAAGTCCAGAAGGTTCAAGTCAACGAAGTCGTGGAAGTGAAAGAAGTTTGGGAAATCGTTCTACGCAGAATGCAGCGATAGAAAGTTTTATTCCAAATGTAGTGTTAGATATTAAAGTACGTGTAGGTGATGAAGTCATTGATATGGATACAACTCCTAAAGGTTTTTTAACCAATTTCCAACTGACATTATAAATCCTAGTGGTGGTTTGAATATTGAAGTAGTTTGGCAATCTACACTTTTACCTCGATTGTCTCAACCACATCAACATTTTATGCATTTCAACCTATTCAAGATTGCTATCGTGTTCCTCTCCACACGAGTGATCCCGTTACTTTTTAAGATTCTGTCGATTCCGACGAGACTCGACCACCAAGTCAGTCACAAACCGGCCCAATCTATGATATGTTGAACAACAGTCTTGATCATAAACGCATGACCAATTGCCTTTAATGGTGAGGGAGGAAATGGTCAGGAAAGTGAGTAGTTTATGAGTGTAATTCAATTTAAATATTTTTTAATGTAATCTTTTTATTTTTATTAGTGAATACTTTCTTTAAATTAATCTTCAAATTGAAACTAGTTTTACATATCATTAAGTTCAAACATTTACTTTTTAAAAAGCTATTGCATTAGATAACACTTAATCAAAATTAAACTCCTGCACATGGATCTTTTAAAGTTAATAGCATTGATTATGTTTAAACTGTTTTCCTTTGTCTTCGACAAATTTCATATCGACTCTAATGTTTAATTCGTTGATGGACAACTCAGAATGATCTCCTAATCCACAAAATTTGTGCATACTATCTCATGTCGTTATTGATAAAGAAAAATCTTTGTTGAAGGCTCACATTTGTTCTTCTTGGATTTACATGATCTAACGTCATAAACCTTTGAAACGCATTTTCGCCCATAAATTAAAAGTAGCTAACTTGAAATCTATACCGCTTGCAACTGATATCCAACATCGAATTAGATAAACATCTTTTTCTCGAGTGAAGCGAGCATTATCAACTTTGATGTAGCGAGCACTATCCATGTTGACATGAATTTGAAGTTGAGATGGTGTGAGTTGGAATGATTTTGAAGTTGGGTATTTATAGGGGGTGAATTTCTGGCCGTTAGATGATGATTGCTGAGCGACGACCATAACGACGAGTGGTAGTAATTCTAGCGTTGGCGTTGTTTTGACTGTCGAGCGCTTTGAAGACCACCGGGCTATGTAATTTATATTGCTCGCTAGAGACTCTATCGCTATGCCTAACTGTCATATTTGACATTCAACCACTTACGTTTGCCATTGCCATATCTACCAAAAATGAGCATGATTCTAAATATCAAACCTTATCATTTACCAATTTTAATTTTAATCGTTAACTTTTAACAGTTGATTTTAAAAAAAAGTAGATGATGGTGTTATAGTCTTGAATTGCGCTAACTTACGGTAGGATTATAGAATCTCGTAGGACGAACACATCATCAAAATAATTTTATATAAACTCATCGTCATTTGAATTTTACGAAAAAAAAAATAGTTCAAATTATTTAAAAATGAATAATATGTGGACTAAATCATATATATATATATATATAAAAGAATGTACATCTTTTTTGCTTAATGAAGAATTCTTTTTCAGTATTTCAAAATGTAACTAGATCCTCCCCATTTACATTAGAACTTTGTCGTTTCTAACATTGAGGATGCTCTATACTTTTTTTTTTTACCAGGGCCGAAGAAAAATAATAGTCAGCCTTTTATAAGAGTGTGCACTTGTACTCCCGCTCAGTTGGCTCCAAAGCCTAATTTAGGTTCATTTAGAAGAAAAAAAAATCATATATAAGCTTATTTTCGCTTTTCTGCATCTCTAATAATTCTTTTTGCACCCTACGGTAAATTTTTGCACCCATCCCATGATTACTAGCTCGGCTCGGGCACTGAGTAAGCCCAAGAAGATGTTTTGCGTTTTGTCCGTCGGTAAAAAAAAAATCCGACTGATTGAAAAGAACAACCAAACTTACTAAGCAGTAGACGACAGACGTTGATATCCTCCATATCCAACGATCTCCTGCAACTTTAGATTCACGTCAGAACACGACATTAGTACAAAAAAACGACACGAGTTTGTTTTTGACTGCCAAATACATTTACCCTTCTCGTTGTGAAATTACTAAAACACCACTGCTTTAACGATTCTTTTAAAACCCCCCTCTAATCACAAATTGTCACCCCCGTAATCACAATTTAGATGTCCTTTGGATATAACCCAGGAGACATGATACCATGATAGTGCTGCAAGCCTGCAACCAACAACCTCAAAAATCAAGATCATCCTTAACAACTCCAATTCATTCTCCCACCCACTTACACTTGCAAGCAACTAAAAGATTTAATGCCTTTTTATATTCATATATACAACTTTAATTCTTTTTGAAGTTTAAGGTTGTACTATCCTCAAAATTCTTTTTGTTTTGTTTTGTTTGGATAATCACCCACAAGTATTTTGAAGTTGTAACTGCGTCCCATGTTTGTGCACGTCTCTGCGTTGGACACAATATTATAAATACTAGATGGTAATATGCTGGATAACTAGTATTTTGAGAGACTATTATGGAACAGCTAGGTTGCACGGACGTTCCATTTCTTGAGCCGTGTCCGCGTCCGACTCGACGCCTGTCCGGTGTACCAATTTGCGCGTCTTACGCGCGTCTGGTTTGGACGCACCGATGACGCGTGTCCGACGCATTTTTTTCATTTTCATTTAAACTTTTTCCTTTATTTTTACTATTATTAACCAAATGAAGAAAGACAAATATTTAGATCAATAATTTAGGTACTCCCTCCGTTCTTTTCTAGTAGGCCTGTTTTGTTTTTAACGAATTTTAAGGAAATTAAGAGAACTAATCATTGAAAATGATCCTCATGACACTTGTCAATAAAAGAAGTGAAGTGAAATGGTCCCCATGACACTTGTTATCAAAACAAGTAAAGTGAAGTGGTCCACATGACATTTGTTATCAAAAGAAGTTAAAAGAAAAGTGGTCCCAAAAACTTAAATAACATTTGACCTTCTCAATTAGGAAACTGGCCTATTTTTTGAAACTTTTATTTATAGAAACTGGCCTATTAAAAAGAAACGGAAGGAGTATTTATTAGGATTTTGTAATTGGAAACGACATCACATATACCCTTAGTTAGGCATGTGTTGTTCTAAGAATACATTTTGATTGTGCCGTGTGTTTAATAGAGACTAATTGTTTGACATTTGACGTGTATAAACAAACAATATCTTTTTTTTTTTGAAATTTATACATATGTAGTATCATTTTTTAATTTTTAGGATCGTAATATTTGACTTTGATGTATAAATACATAATTATATATATAAAATAATATATAAATAAAAAATATATATATATATATCCGCGTCCTAAATTTTTAAAAATTTATAGTCTTCGCGTCCGCGTCGCGTCGTGTCGCATCTGTGCATCCCAGTGGAACATAGATGCTTGTGGTGAAGGTTAAACACTAGATGCTAGTGACGAGGGGATAGATAAAAGTAAAAATCTTCTTATGGATGTTATATGGTGGTTGTGCGAAGGAAAAACATGTCAACAAATGTGAGACATGGAACCACATGCCTTAACCTTCACATCTGTACTTGTCTCTACAAAGTTTGATAACAACACCACACATATACATAGACCCTCCAAGTACAAAATAAAAATAAAAATAAAAATTAACAAATCAAATCTTTTATAAATATTTAATATTTAATTTAGGGCCCCAAAGAAAATAAATACCATTGAAAAAGGAAGTGAAAAAGATAAAGAACACCCTGTCCCTTTCTTTGCCACTTAAATCTTTCTTTTCTTAGTTTACAAAAGTAATTTAATATCCTTAAAAATCAAAATATGAAATCTCTTTCGACTTTATATTTATTACGTTTTCTCAAAAAATAAATAAATAACAACTTAACAAGTGTACGTTTGGCAGCTAGATGCAGAGTGAGTTTGATTTAGGAAATTAAAAGTAATCTTTTTATATATTTTTTAAATAATTAAATATCTACTCTACATTTTAAGCTAGTCCACTTTCGGAAATCATCCTGAGATGTACGAAGGCGAATCGGTATTCGAGGTTAAAAATCGAAATAGGTTTTTCGAGTCGGTTTCGAATTGAATCTTTGACCAACTTCGTTCTTTTGTTGTTCTGGACGCAACGAGCATTGCCCAGGACTCCGCCATGAGAGCGGTTGTAATTCCTAGTGGCTGTGCTGGCTACCAAGGTGTTGACAAAAGCATCCCTACAAATGAAACCTGTTCCAGCTATTCACGGGTGTCCGCGTGTTGTTCTGTCTGTGTAGATCTTGATCCATTCTATATTAGGTTTGATCCAACCGGGGCCGTTCCTGGGAAAATTTTGCACCGAAGTGAACGGGATTTATTTTGCCCCTGTATAGAGATCAGGATATTGTTTTGGGTCGGGTTTAGGATGTCACTAATATACGATGCGGCCGAAGACCGCGATGAATTATTTTTCGAACGAATCACAGTTCTGATTTTACAAATAAAATACTAGTACATAATCAAAGAACTAAAAGTTTAAATGAAAAAGTTCGGTAACAAAAAGTAAGAAATACCATATGGTCCTAGAAATAATATATTAGAGGGAGTTTAGTCAACTGTCTGTTTGGTCCTTTTTGGAAAAAATATATTATTGTTTAGTCTTAGAAATTATGGTTTGGTCCTAGGATGACGTCATGGATGATGTAATTGTCATTGTAGTGGCATAAATACCCTTTTAGATTAGGACCATATATATAGTTAAAAAGTAAGAGTAAAAACATCATTTTCATTTTTACTTTCTCTCTCATCTTTTTTTCCCTAGATTTGAGATGTTATTCATTAGTTCAGATAAACCAACAATTCAATGTCAAGGATGAACAAAGATGATGAAGATTTAAAGACGACGATGAAGCTTTCTTGAAGATGAAGATGAAAATGATGTTTTTCTGCTCGTGATGCTGCTAGATGCTCGTGTTGAAGATACATATGAAGAATTATGTTTTTGCTGCTCATGTTAATGAGATGAACTCGTTTTGAAGATGAACTAATTCTGCTGCTATTGTTGTTTGATGATGAACCAAATCTGTTGTTGTTGCTGCTGGTGTTGACGTTGAAGAAGATGATGGAATGATGTTGTTGTTGTTGAAGATAATGAACCCAACCTTGCTGACGACGACGACGACGAACTCATGTTGTTTTCATGTTGAAAATGAACTCGTGATGATGGAAGAAAGATGATGATGATGATGTTTTGTTGTTGTTGTTGACGATGAAAGAAAGATGAAACTCGTGATGATGTTTGAAGATGAAACTCGTAATGATGTTTGAAGATGAACTCGTGATGTTGTTTTGCTGTTTTTGAAGATGAACTCATGATAATGTTTTTTTTTTGTTTTTTTTTGCTGCTGCCGTTGAAGACGACGAAGATGATGCTGCAGTTCATTTTTAGGAATGAACTCTGATTTTTATGGATTTTTTTTGTGTGTTCATATAAAAGAATGAACTCTATTTTCATAGGTTTTATTGGGAGTTTATTTGGAAAAATGAACTCGGTTTTCATAGGTTTTATTAGGCGTTCATTTGAAAAAATGAACTCGTTTTTTATTAGGAGTTCATTTGAAAAAATGAACTCTGATTTTTTGTGCTTAATAAACAAAAATTTGTAGAATTTTAATGAAATAATGAACTAAAAATTATTGATAGTTTATCACGCAGAATGAACTGCTACGAGAAAATAAGTAAAAATTAACGTGGAAGGTATTTTTGTCATTTTTATATTTTTAAATAATT
The DNA here is from genome assembly GCF_003573695.1 of Papaver somniferum. Taxonomy (NCBI): domain Eukaryota; kingdom Viridiplantae; phylum Streptophyta; class Magnoliopsida; order Ranunculales; family Papaveraceae; genus Papaver; species Papaver somniferum. The sequence continues at coordinate 155,570,505 of NC_039361.1, forward strand.
ATGGACCAAACAGTAAAGACATTTTTCTAAAGGACCAAACATACATTGTACCACCTAAAAAAGGACCAAACGATATTTTCCCTTACCAAAAAATGGTCATGAAAAAAATTTATAGTTCCGGAAGAAAAGTAAATGATAATTAAAGTAATAAGAAAACATTAATTTTCTTTCAAATAAAAATAAAAATCTACTTTAAATTTCCCAGTGGTGGTGGGTATTAGTAAACATGCATATCATGGTCTATGGAGAGAAGAAAAAAGAGGAGGAGGGAACAGAGAGACTAGGAAAAGAGATAGAAAAAAAGAAAAAAAATTCTATCAAAGTTAAACTATTTACATAAGTTATTTATATCCCTTTAAAGTTGTATTAATAATAAGTCGATCATATCTTTTAATGACAACCCCCACCAGGGGTTAGTCCAGTTGGCCAGGAGCCCGACTATCAAGTAGGGGGTCAGCGGATCGAGTCTCCACTCACGAGTTTGGAGATCTCATGAAATACTCCTCTTATGTAAATCTAGTTTAATTTAAGCTCTTAATGTATCTTCTTTCCTATTAAATAAAAAAAAATCATAAATGGGCTTATTGTTGCCCCTGGGCTGCTGTTGCCTGCAAGTGGGGCTTGTCCTGCTTTCCTATCAGGCCCGACCCTGATCCGCCATTTAAGATTGTTGCAGACGTTGTTGTTTCATTTCTTGAATTCGCGAGAGCTGGTGTTCCGGAGAGCACAGGAGCAGGTTCTCTTGTGCCCAAGAGAATTCTTGTTGAAACTGGGAGCCATTTGGGTAATGTTATTTGTATTAGGTTGCCTTTGTCGATAAAGGTGATCATTCCTAGTTATCCATAAGGACCAGAAAAGTAAACAAAAGGATGTTCTGTATGAACAACTGAAAAAACTATTCAAAAACAAAAATAAACCAAATATACCTCCAAAAGGATATTGTTTAGTTCAGTGGTGGGTCCCGACTAAATGTCATGGGACCCAATAAAAAAAATTTCATGTGAATATCGGTTTTCATGTTATTTTGTGGGACGGTTTATTTGGAATTTTTTATTTTATATTTCAAAAGTGTACTAGTTAAATTTTACTAAGACTTAAGACCTTTCGTCCAAAAGAAAGTTGTGAAAGCGTAAATCACGGTTTAACTTGTTTTTATTTTTTGTAGAATCAAATCCCATACTTGAGTCCTATATTTATTGTCATTTTTATATTATCTTATAAATTAAAAATAAATGTATGTTATTTTGTAAAGTTGATGCATATGTTATAATCGATGAAATATGATGGAACATGATAAATTTATAAATTTGCATAATAAAAAGGAAGATAAGTTTATAAACTCATATTCGAAGATATCATGATAGTTTTAGTAGAACTGTCTGATTAAGTTAAAAAATTATATAATAAAGAAGGAGTATCTACGCGAGTCGAATTGAATCAGAAATGGTTAACTTCGTACGAGGTGAATAATGATTCGTACAAGTCTAATAACCATGCTCAAAAATATTATTTTATTTTAAAAATGAAGTTTCAATGAGTATTTAAGCAATGTTCCCAATATTTTTTGCTTTTAAGAACTAAAGAGTCGTTTTTGAAATATAGTTTCGAAACTAACTTATGACGTTTAAAATGAAAATCTAGTTCCTGTTTTTTTGTTGTTGGATTGGCGAGGACATCATGACTCTTATAACACCTGACTAGTCTTTGGGGCAGATTAACACTGTGAACCTCTCCATCCACACCTGACCGAGTTAAAATATTTTTTGTGAAAGTGGTCATCGAGAAGAACTGTAATCTCACCTCTGGTTTGTGAGGTTAGTGGAAAACCACTTCGCCGTCTTTCTAATGGTTGCATCCTCGTTTTTATTTTTTAAAGCATGAGATTTACTAGAAAATGATTACACGAGGTTATATCATTCCAGTAAAGTCATTTAATACAATTTGATTTAGAAAGATGAACTCATATGGTCCCGATGTTGTTAAGAACTTTTTAGACTGATTGGCACCAGATCCACAATTCGCGAGGTTATCCGATGATTGGTTTCCTTTTCTATAGTTACGTGGGATAACACATTGTGGAATTTGGTGTATCCTATCCTTGATTTTATTAATCATTCAATATACCATGGTGATTCAGTATCATATTTTGGGAACTGTAGCAGATTTTCCGAACCCGTTTCAGATTATATTTTTGGCCAACTCTGTTCGGTTGTTGTTCTTGACTATATCATCATGGTCCAAGTCTCTTTTATTAGTACGGTGGTGGTACCTAAAGGTTGCGTTAGCGCTACCATAGATCTTGACGACGAATTGCCGCATACGAAACATGTCCCCACAATTTTAGGATATCCTCTAACCCTCTATCTGTATTGATCTAATCTTAGTTAGGATTGATCCAACCTATCGAAATAGTTATTGTTAATCATGTGTTGTTTGTTTTGTTTGCGGATGATGGCATACCAGATAATACAATAGGTAGGATTACCCTCAGTTATCATGTTCATCATTAAGACGTAAATAATTATCAGCAGTGAGGCTAGTCCAGCTTGTTGAGGAGTGGGTCTAGCTTTGCCAATATAAAATATGAAAATAAATATTAAGACCTAATTGCCTATGTAAAATAATGATAATAAATATTAAGACCTAAATCTGTTAAAAAAAAAGAAAAAAATATAAGAAAAAGAAAAAGCTAGGAAATGAGGAAACAAAGGGGACAACAAAGTCTTACTCACTACTCTAGTCTAGTCTACTCTATACAGTCCAAGTCTTTCATCTCCTTCCATGGTCTGTGTCTCAATCTATCTCCTCAAAAAATTTGTACTTAAATACATTATCTATGAGGGTCTCTTCTCTTCTCTAAAATGGTCCTCTACAAGTTCCAATAGTTTGCTTTGTTATTCTAGATACATTAAAATATCAAACAAACAAAACCCCCCCTCATTGCCTTCTCCTTTTAATCCCCCATTTCTTTATTGATCCATTATTCATCTTCTTAACCTTTTCTTTTCTTCACATACACAAACAAACACTCACACACCCATTTTGTTTTGTTTTTATCTTCCTTCTTCCTCTCTCTCTGTCTGTCTTCTTTATTGGTTTTTAATGGAATCCATGTCAGGGAATGAATGGCTGGAAAGACTAAATCAGTTTTTCTTCTGCTCCTGTTGTCTGCAAGTCTAGTACACTGACTCCTTACTTATTCACTCTTTCCTCTTTTCTATTTTCCTTTGATTTTTTTCATTAATAGTTTGTTGTGTGAGTGTATCATTAAAACACTTTCACATTTTGTTGAGTTTTCCCATTTCTTTGGAATTTTCTTTTATTACTGCTACAAGACCAAATTTTTACTGCTGCTGGTTAAAGATTTTTGATTGAAGTTCCCAAAGATGACATATTTATGACTTCCTCCTCCTACATTTTTACTTGCCCAGTAGCCCATTATTCTGATTTTTCACTTTACAGACTTTTCTTTTTCTTTTTCATTTGTTTTGTTTTTGGATCAACAACAATATCTTCAGTTATCTGAAAGAGAAAAGAAAAACAAACAGTACTTTGAAAACTTCCTTAGTATATTGGCTTGTTTGTTTCTCACTTTATGTATTTAAACATGGCTTTACCTGTTTCTTGCTTGATTCCTTGCTAGTAGTCTATTGCTATTGGTTGTTCAAGTTGAGTCATTTTTGAGTGATCAGAGCAAGAGCAAGAAGGTGACTGACTAACAAGGAGAAGAAGAAGTAGGCAGAGGAAAGAAAAGAAGAGGGTTTTATTTATGGACTGGGAATTCAAAGGAACATCGTGGGGTTTTGGAGAATTTCAGAGAGATTGTAGTGAACACAGCAATTTCACTGCTTCTACTAATACTAATTCTGCTAGTGCTATCAACACTCTTGCTGGGTCATCAAGTAGTGGAGGAGATAATAATAATCTAAAGCAGAAGAATAGAAGTAGAGATAATAATAATTGTTCAGTTGATTTGAAGTTGGGTAGATTAGCTGATTTTGGAGAAGTATATGCAATGAATCATAATAAGTGGAAGGATCCAAGGTTAACAATGTTCTCAACATCATCTTCATCAGCAGCAGCAGCTACAGCTTTATCATCAGTGAAGAGAGCTAGAAGTTCTTCTTCAAGTAATGGTGTTCAAGTTCCATCTTGTTTGGTTGATGGGTGTAATGCTGACCTTAGTAAATGTAGAGAGTATCATAGGCGTCATAAGGTCTGCGAAGCTCATTCTAAAACTCCTAAAGTCTTGGTTGCTGGTCAAGAACAAAGGTTTTGCCAACAGTGCAGCAGGTATTGTAAACCACCAATCCAAATTTTGTGTCTGATTCCTTTATTTCTTGGTTGAATTTTCTTCCAATCATTGTTTCTGTGCTTAAAACATGTTTTGAATTGCATATTGTCTTGCTTGATTATGTTTTTGGTTGCATTTGGACACTTGGATGAATGAAAAATTAAGTGTTATTAGGAATAATGGGTACTGTCTCATCTTAGGAAACTTTGCTGTGGATTTCCATGTTCTGGTTGAAATTGTGATTAATGAGATTGTTTTTGGAAGGCAAGGTTTTTATGAATTCGTCGGCTAAATTGTCATTCATGAACTAGGGAAAGCAAGATGCCTCCAGAGTGATGAAAGGTGTTGTAACTTGTAACCATTATAGTCAATCGATATTTTCTCGCAGTTTGTCTTGCTCACATGCACCATTCTGCAGTTGTTGGTGTTGGACGGCAGAGATAACGATTTTTTTTCTTTTCATAAGGCACCAAAGAGACAAAGTTTGTAATCAGTAAAGTCCCGAGAACTGAGGATTAGCCGCACAAATATACTAAGTTATCTTGCTTATCTCTTAATTTAAGATATAATTGGCACATAGTAAGCTGACAGTTCTGGTTTCAGCAGTTTCCGAAATTATCCGTTTTATCTTATCGTGTTAAGAGCTTCATAGTAATCCAATCTTTTTTTCTGAGATCACTTGCTATCCCATGAGTGTAGAATTTTATTTTGCTATGTAATATAGTCTCTTTCGAGTTGTTTTACGTTCTTTCTGGTTCCACAAACCTGGTAAACTTCTTCGTAATACTTTGAGCAATACTCTCCAGATAGTTGCATGCATGTTACATCCTTGTCATTACTTCTCTTATCTTTTTATTCATCATCACTGTTTTCAGTGAAACTCTGGCGATTAGGACTGGACTTGCAAGTTGCAGAATGATCTTAAATCATTCACCGGTGGCCTTTTACTCTTCAGATTTCTTCTTACTCCACATATCTTGGTCATCTTGTTCACTCCTCTAGCATTTAAAATATCCATGAAACAAAGTGGTACAAGTACACTTAAGTCTGGTTTATATTTATTGCTGTTTGCTACTAAATGTTTTGGGAATTCTACACAGAAGCGCCATTTTTCCGGTGAACCAAAGGTTGAAATAGGATCTTAAGCCATTACTGTACATCTTTCGAAATTACTGACGGAAGAACTTCCTTTTCACACTTAAATTTATGCAAGTATGCGTTGAAATAGGATCTACACACAAGCGCCATTTTTCTGGTTTATACTACTTCCAGTGCAAAGCATGCATGACCCCATTTCATTAATTGTGATTAGTAATGTAGGTGTGGTTTGGTTGCATACTTCTGAGGTGTTGGTGGATCAGATCTTAAACTTCGATGTAAATTCTTGTAGGTTCCATTTTTTGGTGGAGTTTGATGAGGTAAAAAGAAGCTGCAGGAAACGTCTTGATGGGCACAACAGACGTCGGAGGAAGCCTCAGCCTGATCCCTTGTCGGCAAACTCAGTAAATCTGTTCTCTTACCATCAAGGTGTATATACTTTCTCAAATATTCTCCTTCTCTTAGTTATTACGTTCTTCCTAATGGCAACTGCAAGATGAAACTTAGCTTATATAGACAACTCTCTTTATTGATGTTTAGAAAATCTCTCAAAACTAAACACAAGCTCTAATCTTGCTCATATGATCAACCACAACTTTGGTGATCATATATATAGAACTATGAATTCCTTTTCCTAGTCCTATTACCTTATTACATGTCTTTCCTTTTCTTAGAACTAGATGACTTCTAATTCCCTTAGGATTACATCAATTTCCTAATCTTGTCCTAACCAGCTTGTTAGTGACTTCTATGTTGAAGTTTAACCAACATTCCCCGTTAAGCTTCAACCTTACCCGTGACATATCTTGTACTCCAATCAATTGTCTCATTTCTTCAAACTTGATCCGAGCTAATGCCTTTGTCAATATATCTGCTTTCTGCTCAGTTCCTGGTATGTGTTAAACGTTAATGACCTCCTTCTCGATGCATTCTCATATGAAATGATACCTTTTGTGAATGTGTTTCGTCTTCCCATGAAACACTGGATTTTTAGTGAGTGCAATTGCAGACTTATTATCAATCTTGATGAGAACTTTTTCAGGTTCTCTTCCTTTGATTTCACCCAACAGTTCTTGAAGCCATATTGATTGTTTAGCTGCTTCTGTTGCAACCATAAACTCAGCTTCACAGGATGAGAGGGCTACAGCGTCTTGCTTCTGTGAACACCATGTAATAGGTGCTTCTCCTAGATAAAATATATGACCAGTTGTACTTTTTCCATCATCTTGGTCAATATTATGACTGCTGTCACTATACCAACAATTCCTTTTGATCCTCCTCGACCATACTTCAATCCATAGCTGATTGTTCCTCTTAGATATCTCAATATCTGCTTTATTACATCACCATGAGACTTGCGTGGACTCTGCATATAACGGCTTGCTATTCCCACAGAGAAAGCCAAATCTGGTCTTGTGTGTAATAAGTATCTTAGGCATCCAACATTTCTTCTATAACTCGTTGAATCAATCTCTGATTCTTCTTGTGCCTTTGAAACTTTAAGTCCAAACTCCATTGGTATCTTAGTTGGATTACAAGTTTCAAGTCCTGCTTCTTTCAGAATTCTCCTTGCATAAGCTTCTTGTTTAATCTGAATCCCATCTACTCCTTGATGGACTTCTATGCCAAGGTAATAAGTGAGTTTTCCGAGGTCTGACATCTCAAACTTTGATGACATTTCTCTCTTGAACTCATTGATCACCTTAAGGGAGTTGCCAGTCAAAAATAGATCATCTACATAGACTGCAATCACAAGAAGCGTTCCCTTTTCTTCTCTTGTATACTGATGTTTCTTTAGAGCACTTAACAAATCTGATTTCTCTTAAGATTTGATCTAACTTTGTATTCCAGGCTCGAGGAGCTTGTCTTAGACCATATAGAGCTTTTGATAACTTATAAACCTTATGCTCTTGTCCTTTTACTTCAAAACCTTCTGGTTGTTCAACATACACATCTTCTCGCAATTCACCATGTAAGAATGATGTCTTAACGTCTAAGTGGTGAATTTCCCATGAGTTTGATGCTGCTTCTGCTATTAAGAGACGAATTGTCTCTAGTCTAGCAACTGGTGCGAAAACTTCATCAAAGTCTATGCCTGATTCTTGAACGTATCCCTTAGCTACAAGTCTTGCCTTATATTTGTTAATAGTTCCATCAGCATTTCTTTTAACCTTGAAGATCCACTTGAGGCCAATCACTTTTACCCCACCTGGCTTATCAACTAGAAACCAAGTCTTGTTTTTGTTGATTGAATAATTTCTTCTCTACATGCTTGTGTCCATTTAGTCGAGACCCTTGCTTCCTGAAAATTCCTTGGTTTCATTAACAGAAAGTAGCATAATCTCACATTCTTCTGCAGCTTGAAGAACATAATCCTCCAGATATTGTGGCTTTTGTATCTATCTTGTTGATTTTCGCAGTGGAATGGGTTGAGTTATTTCATCGATCTCTCTCTTCTTCTTCTTCTTCTCTTCTTCTTCGTTATTCCAGTGTTTTCATTATTCTCTTCTTTTTCTTGATTAACATCATTGTTTCCATTGGTATTGATGATTATGGGTCCTTCGCCTTCATCAATTACTTGACCCCATCTCATGTGAAACATTCCTGGATCCCTACTTGGTCCATCATTAGTTTCTTTCCAGTTCCAGTTTGCTTTTTCATCGAATACCACATCTCGACTCACTATCACTCTTTTCGTTGTTGGATTGAATAATCTGTAGGCTTTGGATCCAGGCTCAATTCCTAGATTCACAAGAGACTGAGATCGATCATCCAGCTTAAGAGTTGCAGAATCAACTTTTGCGTATGCTTTGCAACCAAACACTCTTAAATGATCTATGTTTGGTTTTTCTTTCGCAAGCTTTCATATGGAGTCATGTCTTTCAGAGCTTTCGTAGGTATCTGTTTATTAGGTATGTGGAGTGTCGTACAGCTTCTCCCATAGATAATTAGGTACCTGCATAGCCTTTAAAGAACTTCTTGTCATCTCCATTAGAGTCCTGTTTCTCCTCTCCACCACTCCGTTTTGTTGTGGTAGCCCTCGAACCATCTTGTTCTGAGACATAGTTTTTAAGGTTCTGAAACTTATGTGTCCTAACCTTGCGTGCCACTTCCATGTCTGATCTTCCAGTATCATATTCAGACATAATGGACTTTCAATCATGAGATTATCTTGTAGAGTCTATTCTGTGAGCGTGAGACTCTAACTAAAAATCTTCCACTTGGGTCATGAACTATTAGATAATCTTGTCGCATTCTAACATCACATCCAACTTCTGTAGCTTGTCCTAAACTTAGAATGTTGCTCTGTAAATTTAGGATGAAGTAGATGTTTGTGACAAGCTTCTGTTCTCCGGTCTTTCTTGAAATAGAATTGATCCTTTCCTTCAATTTCAATAGAAGATCCATCCCCAAACTTCACTTGTCCTTTGATTTTCTCATTGAGTTCAGAAAAGTAGTGTCTCTACCATCATGTGATTGCTGGCTCCATATCTAAATACCAGATTCCTTCTTCTCCATCCTTTGATTCGTATTTCTTTAGTATTAGTTTCCCTTCGTTTAAGAATACAACTTCGTGCATGAAAAGAGCTGTATCTGCTTCCCTGTTTCATTCTTGTTTGTTTCTTCCATCTTTTGTATTCTTTCAGGGCATACAGAGGAGAAGTGTCCTGGTTTATCACATCTGTAATAAATAATGTTTGATCTATCCTTCTTTTCTTTCCCTTGGTTTTGATCATTCTGACTTGTTGTTCTATCTTGTGAGTTAAACCTTCCTCCCCTTCCTCGGCCTCTGTTTCCTCTACCACCTCTTCCACGACCTCTTCCTCTTGTCGCAGAGTTTTGTTGGTAAGAGTTTGTGTACAAGAGTTTTCCTTGAGTTTCTCCATTGTTTTCTTCATCAAGGATTCTTTCTTCATATGCTTTCAATCTTCCAATTATCTTCATAGCTAGTCTTCTTTAAATCTAAGACTTGTTCGAGAGAAGCTATGATATGAATATACTTGGATCTTGGTAAACTATTGAGAAACTTCTTTACCAGTTTATCTTCATCAATGGATTGTCCAAGTGACGCAGCTTTTGAGGCTATCTCTGATAGCTTTCCTGCAAGGCTATCAATAGTATCAGTGTCTTTCATCTTCACTCTTTCAAATTCAGACATTAAGGTTTGCAGACGGGCTTCTTTAACTCGATCAGCTCCGAGATTACGTGCCTTTATTGCATCCCAAATTTTCTTTGAAGTTTCCTGTTCACCAACTTGTAGAACAAGACATTCTGGTATTGCTTGAAAGAGATCCAATGGCAACATTGTTTTTGTCTGGGTCCAATGTACCAGGATCAATTGTTTCCCAAACTTTGTAGATTTTCATCAGTACCTTCATTCTCATGGCCCATACTGTGTAGTTTGTGGCGTTGAGGATTGGAACTTGTATTGATGGTGGCGTGAATGTTTTACACCCACAATGGTGGTTTCGTTTTCCATGGCTCAGAAACACGCTCTGATACCAATTAATGGCAACTGCAAGATGAAACTTAGCTTATATAAAGACAACTCTCTTTATTGATGTTTAGAAAATCTCTCAAAACTAAACACAAGCTCTAATCTTGCTCATATGATCAACCACAACTTTGGTGATCATATATATATAGAACTATGAATTCCTTTTCCTAGTCCTATTACCTTATTACATGTCTTTCCTTTTCTTAGAACTAGATGACTTCTAATTCCCTTAGGATTACATCAATTTCCTAATCTTGTCCTAACCAGCTTGTTAGTGACTTCTATATTGAAGTTTAACCAACACTTCCTATTTAATGCTCAAAATCTTGTCAAGTAAAAACTTTGTCTAGCTGGCCAAACTCCTGCGGTTTGGCCACAATTGAGCATGCAATATACAAATTTGAACAGTTTTTAAATCTAGGTGGCGAATTGCCAAGTTGTATTAGTTCAAATAGTTTCACCTGACTGTACTTGTCTCACATCAAGTCCAACTTTACAATTACCTGTCTGATGTCTTGACTGCTTTTACTTCATACAGTATTTTACGTGTTCTATTATCTGCATTTTGTTTGTCAGCTTACAATTATTCATATAACTAACATAATGTTGGTTTTCTGTTTCTAAATTTATAGGTACCAGAATATTACCCTTTGCTAATCCGCAAGTATTTCCATCAACTACGGTGACAAGTCCTAGTTGGCACGCAGTAGTAAAAACGGAGGAAGAAATAATAACCGACAGCAACCACCTGCAGTCGCACTATGCCAACAGGCAAAACATGTTCCCTGGATCGTTCTCCCGCACTAACAAAGAAGGGAAGCAATTCCCATTTCTGCAGGCTAACGAGCATGGCAACCGAATGGTCCCCGAAGTTTCATCCTGCCAGCCGCTAATCAACAACGTAGCAGCATGTTCAGAAAACATTAGTAGTAATAGTAGAAAGTTGTTCTCTGACGGGTTAACTCGAATACTCGATTCTGATTGTGCTCTCTCTCTTCTGTCATCACCCCCGTCTCAGCAACGTTCTGGGAGCAGTCTGAGCCATGTGGTGCAGTCTGACTCGATCCCCATGTCTCAGCCATTAGTACCTGACCTGGAGCAGTATAACCAACAAGGCCTAAGCAGGTACCACCAATCACAGCAGGGAATGGGTGGTGAGACCATCGGTTCAGTTTTAGTTTCTCATGCCACCGACGCGGAGCTAAATTGCCAAGGTCTGTTTCATATGGGTCCTAATGGCAATGGGTCATCCCAAAATGGGATTCCTTTCTCTTGGGAGTAGGTTAGTCAAGGTAATAATAATCCTTACTCTTTACTATGCACTTCCTGTGATTTAGATTTGTATTAATGGTCTTCAAAGAGATTTTCTTTGCTCTCCGCAACTGTAGAAGATTGGAGCTCCTAAATGTTTATTCCTTAGTATATATACCATATATTTAATTTTATGTTTTTTTCAACTTTTTAGTCTCAGTTTGTGTATGCGGCTTGATTTCTAGTATCAAACCCAATAAGATTACGTGTAAGTAGGAGTAAATTGTTAATGTGATATTGGCACGGCTCAATCGATAAAAACATCCAACTCATTGGGAGCTTTGATCTCATTGAGCCGTCCCAACATCTCATTTAGTGAAAAAATACCTCCATTATATCTAGCGTGCCTCCTCAACGAGTATATAAATGGTACATACCGGCGAATTACATGCTCTAGCAGTGTGCTGGTTGCTAGCCAAATTTGAAGAGGAACATACGAAATGATATGTAATGTAAAACTTGTAAGGAAGAATGCTAACCACAGGGGCGTCAAGCAATTGATTACAGATGTAAAAACTATGTTATTCAACTGGGTTCGAAATACGGATACTTTTGCTGATTATTCTTTATCCACTATTCTTTGATACATCCATGTAACTTTAGATTCTAGTCACTTTTTTTGTGACTGTTTCTCTTTTTAATAAACTTTGTCCGTTACAGTAAAAAAAATAATATGGAGATTGCTGAGATAAGAAACCTGGCGTTTTTAGGGACCACTCAAAAGGATTTAGGGGACAACAATAAAACAAAAAAGGTCACCCAAATGGAAAATGTAGCCAGCCCTTATCTCGCGTAATTCGTAATGACGAAATTACCCTTATATATTCGGAGGATATGATAACATTGTTACCCTCCGAATGAAATCGGAGGCCAAAATATTTGCCAGACGTCCGATTATACGAGGTGCAGTATTTCTTGGTTCGTGTTTTGGATTCAACGTTAATCGGGAGTTACATATATTACAAAACCTACCGATTATAAGTTTCCGCAAATTCAAATTTTGAAAGCTACCATAATCGGTAGATATGCTAAATCCAATACCTGCCGATTATTGGTTTCTCCACATTCAACTTCCGTCAAATTAGCCGTTGGAGTTTTTGGGAAAAACAAAAAGAGCCGTTGGACCCTAAACCTATATAAAGAAACTCATATCTATCACCCCAATTGCACCAAACTCTTTCCTCTCTTCAGTTTTAATTTTCATAACAAAAAACATGGATATTGCTTTTGCCGAAGAAGAAGATTGTGCTATTTATAGAGCGTGGGTTGTGGTAACTACTATGTGATCTGTTCACAAGCTCCACAAATCGGAATCCGAAGAGCAGATATGGAACCGTATCTTAATGGTATTTGAGGCCTTAGATGGTAATCGAATTCGAAGATCATCCAATGACATTAAGATGAGAAAGAATGCGCTAGATAAGGAGATTGACAAACTTGAAGATGAGGAACGGTTTGTTAGGAACGCTTTTCCTTGGTGGACGTATGAAAAACGAGTAAGTATCTCTGTAACTCCAATTCACATTAACAAAAGTTAGTACTAACTTGTTACTCATTCGTAATTTCAGAGAAATCTTGCGGATCGCCGGTATGTGGACCTCTACGGGAAACGATTTGAACATGAAGGATGCTACAAAATCAAGAGGGACAATTTCTATGGTCACTGGAAGTTATGATCTGTTTTAATACTTTTATGGTCAATTAGGAGTATGGATTTAGGTGCTTTTGACGAAATTGTAAGGTTAAGGCCGTTTGAACTTTATGTAATGGATGTAATCGGAGTATTATTAATATAAAAACTAGCCGATTATACGAAATCGGTAGATTATTTTGTTAAACAACCTACCGATTGTAATATTCGGTTATTTTATGAGTCAACTTTCTTTCCGATTATGGTGTGTTTGGTTCCAGGAAACAGTTTTTTTTGAACTTGTAATATTCGGAGGATAATGTTTTTGTAAAGTTCCGAATGTACGATGGCCCAAAAATCAGAATTTGGAAAAACTTATACTTTTCAAATTTTGTCTTTGAAATAATCGGACGTTAAATTAGTTACCAAAACTTCCGAATATGGGATGTCTAACCTTCAATATGGGCCCTTGGAACCACCTGGAGCCATGGCGTGGTTTGTTTTGAACTTGTGATATTCGGAGGATAGGTTTTTTATAAAGTTCCGAATGTACGATGGCCCAAAAATCAGAATTTGGAAAAACTTATACTTTTCAAATTTTGTCTTTGAAATAATCGGACGTTAAATTAGTTACCAAAACTTCCGAATATGGGATGTCTTTCAACCACCTGGAGCCATGGCGTGGTTTGTTTTGAACTTGTGATATTCGGAGGATAGGTTTTTTATAAAGTTCCGAATGTACGATGGCCCAAAAATCAGAATTTGGAAAAACTTATACTTTTCAAATTTTGTCTTTGAAATAATCGGACGTTAAATTAGTTACCAAAACTTCCGAATTTGGGCTGTCTAACCTTCAATATGGGCCCTTGGAACCACCTGGAGCCATGGCGTGGTTTGTTTTGAACTTGTGATATTCGGAGGATATGTTTTTTATAAAGTTCCGAATGTACGATGGCCCAAAAATCAGAATTTGGAAAAACTTATACTTTTCAAATTTTGTCTTTGAAATAATCGGAAGTTAAATTAGTTACCAAAACTTCCGAATATGGGATGTCTAACCTTCAATATGGGCCCTTGGAACCACCTGGAGCCGTGGCATGGTTTGTTTTGAACTTGTGATATTCGGAGGATAGGTTTTTTATAAAGTTCTGAATGTACGATGGCCCAAAAATCAGAATTTGGAAAAACTTATACTTTTCAAATTTTGTCTTTGAAATAATCGGACGTTAAATTAGTTACCAAAACTTCCGAATATGGGATGTCTAACCTTCAATATGGGCCCTTGGAACCACCTGGAGCCATGGCGTGGTTTGTTTTGAACTTGTGATATTCGGAGGATAGGTTTTTTTATAAAGTTCTGAATGTACGATGGCCCAAAAATCAGAATTTGGAAAAACTTATACTTTTCAAATTTTGTCTTTGAAATAATCGGAAGTTAAATTAGTTACCAAAACTTCCGAATATGGGATGTCTAACCTTCAATATGGGCCCTTGGAACCACCTGGAGCCATGGCGTGGTTTGTTTTGAACTTGTGATATTCGGAGGATAGGTTTTTTATAAAGTTCCGAATGTACGATGGCCCAAAAATCAGAATTTGGAAAAACTTATACTTTTCAAATTTTGTCTTTGAAATAATCGGACGTTAAATTAGTTACCAAAACTTTCGAATATGGGATGTCTAACCTTCAATATGGGCCCTTGGAACCACCTGGAGCCATGGCGTGGTTTGTTTTGAACTTGTGATATTCGGAGGATATGTTTTTTATAAAGTTCCGAATGTACGATGGCCCAAAAATCAGAATTTGGAAAAACTTATACTTTTCAAATTTTGTCTTTGAAATAATCGGACGTTAAATTAGTTACCAAAACTTCCGAATATGGGATGTCTAACCTTCAATATGGGCCCTTGGAACCACCTGGAGCCATGGCGTGGTTTGTTTTGAACTTGTGATATTCGGAGAATAGGTTTTTTATAAAGTTCCGAATGTACGATGGCCCAAAAATCAGAATTTGGAAAAACTTATACTTTTCAAATTTTGTCTTTGAAATAATCGGACGTTAAATTAGTTACCAAAACTTCCGAATATACCACACAAATCATTGTCATTTGAACTTGTCTAACTTAGTTACCCAAACAAATTTCCGAATGTACAACAAAAATCATTGTCATTTATCTGCTCTTCTTTACTTTACGACCGTGACTACCTCCCAGTCCTGCACGACCACGGGTTTGAGCACCTTCAGTTGGAGCAGCTTCAGCGCTCGATGAAGCTCGAGTTCTTTTACCCGTCTTTGATACTGCCACCTTGGGCTGATGCCTCTTCGTGACTTTCTCCCAAAACTGGGCAGCATAATCTTCGTTATCCATATTATCAACTAGATCTCTAGCCTCTTTGATCTTCTCAGCTCGCATGGGATCTCCGCTCTTCAAGCATGCAGTTAACATTTTGGAAACACGCTTGAACCTATTCACCTGTTTTTTATACGTAATGACATAACATCAAACGGTAATTACCTAAGATTTATAGGAATAATATAAAATGAACAAAAATATAAGAACACGCACCAGTCTATCATAACCAGCTGGTTTGTCTTTGATGATACAATTATAACTTGAACCCGCCGCAGTAGTGTTGGATTTGATTTCACGGATAACCAAAGGATGTGATACCTTGTTATACCAACTCATATAGTCTGGAGAATTTTCATCACCTCGGATGGTTCGTCTACCAGTGTCGATAATGAAGTCATTCCTCTTATCCCAGTTATCAAGAACAGTAGGTGGGCCTGTGTGAACAATCGTGAGATTTTCACCACTAGAAGAACACAACTCCAACTCCAATTTGTAGTAATCCCCCATTTTCTCCAGAGGTTGATGTTGTATATACCCGTGTTGTCGCATCACCCTAGAGGGGTTATATATCACATATCTTGTGGGGTGCCACAATGGTCCAAAATAAAGGGACAAGTCCGACCGAACATTTATATGCCCACTGACTCGATCTTCCTTGTATGGATCAAAGCATACGTCCGAGGCCTTTAATTGGTCCAAAATCTCCCTCATGCGAATCAACTGCTGCTCCTTTGTCCTAGAACGGTTGTCTTCAAATATATACTTTGTTCCTCTAGGAGTACCTTTGCACCACCCCGGGTTCTCTCCGGCCAACTTCAGGATAGGGAAGTGGTCATAGATCCATGCCTATATACATAAGAAACCAAGTTTTAGTAAATAGATTGTGTATATTAGGTAGTAATTTCCAAACATAATTTCCGATTATATATAATCGGAAACAAAACTGAGTAGCTATCCACCGAATACACAACATTCGAAAATATAAATGGATCATTTCCTACCGAATATGCGTCATTTGGAGTTCAATAACCTATAGCTTTTCTGGCCTGTATATTCGGTTCTAATATCAAAAGAATATTTCCGATTGTATATAATCGGGAAAACAATTAAGTAACTAGCCACCGAATAACCAACATTCGGAAAATAAGATGGATCAATTCCTACCGAATATGCGTCATTTGGAGTTCAGTAACCTATAGCTTTTCTAGCCTGTATATTCGGTTCTAATATCAAAAGAATATTTCCGATTGTATATAATCGGAAAACAAAGTAAGTACTTAACCACCGAATAACCAACATTCGGGAAAAGATATGGATAATTTCCTACCGAATATGCGTCATTTGGAGTTATGGATATGCATCATATGTATTGTCTACTGAATAACTATAGAGTGAGTTATAGAGTTAAAGAAAAAACCTGAAATAAAGCCACATTCCCGGCAACTTGGCAGGTTCCTAGCCTCGAAGCCTTTCTCAACTCTTCCATCAAGAATGCTAGGCATGCCGTGCCCCAAGAATAGTCACCGACTTCATGGAGAGGATCCAAAAGTTGTATAAGGTTGGCGTCGATCCGGTTGCCAGAAGTATTGGGGAATATGACACATCCCAATACACAAAGGAGATATGCGGTGGCAGCGTGGTTCACTTGCTCATCAGTTAACGTTCCATTCTTTTCCTTCTCCAAGGTGCCTCGAAACATATTCATCAAAGCTGTAATGTTGATCTGTCTTGTTCTGTAACTTGCATGCCTCCTAAACTCTGCTGTTGTTGTCTCTTCATCCCAACCTAAGCACTTGTTAGTTAGAGAATAAAGTTGTGCCCAACTTAACTGCTTTGTGTAGTTAAACTTCACAGATGTTCCTTGGTCGGGAAGGTTAAGAATCTGCACAACATCATCCGGGGTGATCGTCATCTCCCCAAACGGCATATGGAAAGTATCGGTCTCAGGATACATTCTCTCCACGAACGCCGATATGGCCACACGATCATGTTCCAACAATGAATTCTCGGCGGCATTAGCTAACCCCGAGTTGGCAACAATTATCTTGAACCTTTCACATTCACCGGATAAAGGCCACGCAAGCATTTTTGTTGGTGCGGCGGTAGGTTTGAGTAGACGGACCGCATCTTGATGATCCTATTAAAGTACATAAAAAAATCCTTAATACAAGTATTACGATATAACACATAGACAATACATTAATAAAAAATAGTAATTTTATTACCTCGGTTTCATATATTTCTCTGGCCCATGAGTCTTTGTATCCAAATAGCAATTTTCCTCCATCCGCTGGTAGTCCAAGGATTGTGCCTGCTGGAATACCCTTCTTCTTCAAGTGCTGAGGGACAAGATGTGATGCTTTCTTAGCAATATCCTTCCTTACAACATCTTTTCCTTTTTTGGCTTTTTGGGTACCACTTGGTTGTCCTTCTTCTTCTACTCTTGCCACTGGATCAACTGGTTCAACATTTGGTCCTGCACTTTGTTGAGCGGCTTGTTCAACAGTTGGTCGCACCCCTTGTTCACTGCCTTGTTGTTCAACAGTTGGTTGCACTCCTTGTTGACTGCTTTGTTCTTGTTCGCTTTGTTGAGCACCTGAATTATCTTTGGCACTCCTTTCCCTCCTAGCACTAGCTGTCACTTTCTTCCTCCCTTCTCGACTTTGTCTAAACAACAAAGAAAGGAACAATATTTACAAACTATACAATCGGAAGACAAAGTATGGAAATATAACCCGAATGTACACATTCGGACGTAAGAAGACACATATTGTTCCCGAATACAAAACAATCGGAAGCTAAGTAAACATATTTGCAACCGAATATACATCAATTGGAGTTCAGAAGCTGTAAATTTTTCATCCTACACAATCGGAAGAAAAAGTGCACCTCTATAACCCGAATGTACAAATTCGGAAGTAAGAAGACACATGTTTTTTCCGAATGAAAAACAATCGGAATATAACTAAACACGTTTACAACCGAATATTCATCAACTGGAGTTCAGAAACTCTAAAATTTTATCCTACACAGTCGGAGGTATAAAACATTATATTGTCTTCCGAATAAATACTGGCCCCAAAATGGGATTTTTCCTATATCATAAATTTTGAGATTTTTTCAATATATACATTCGGTAGTGAGTGTTCTTCCGAATACTTTGTGTCTACTTAAATATATTCGGTAGCCAAAAAATTCATTAAACTACCGATTATTAGCAGTTTGTATCCAGGAAGATATGGCCACCAATATTCGGCAGATAATCATCAAATCTTTCTCCCGAATACTGTCGATGTTCTTGAAAAATGAAGAACACGACTACATTCGGAAGTAAATGAGCATGCATATCGTCCGAATCTGGATAAATAACCGAAAACCCTAGAATTTTTTTTTCTCGATTCGACGAATTAAAGCGAAATAAACCCCAAAAATGATAGATTCTTACCTAATTGGGGCCATTTGAAGTTGACGAAGTGTTTGAGTCTCGGAATCGCCACCACCGACTACATTCCCGGGTACTTGTTCTTCGCGTTCTTCTTCATTTGCAGCAAGAATTTCTTTATTTCTTGCTAAAATTCCAATGTTTGGATCGATACCCCGAGCAACATTTTTGGTTCTAGGTATGTGGGTTTCATTTCTCTTATCCATTGTTTTATAATCGAATCGACGATGTTTTGATTTTACGATTCGCGGCGATGTTTCGGTTGAACGAGGAAAAAAAAAATTCTTCCACAATCGGAAGATAATATGAAACTGGAAGAAGAAGAGTTGAAATGAGTAGAATTGTTTTTGATTTGGTTTTTATACAGTTTTACCAGAAGGGAATTTATGTAACTTCAATATCATATAGGGTACCCCTTAACTAGAGTCTTTGGCGGGTTATAAATTGATGGCCCCTAAATCCTTTTGAGTGGCCCCTAAAAACGCCAGGATAAGAAAAGGATGAAAAGGTTCGAGAAAATATTGAAATAAAAAGATGTCCGGAAGGACTAGGACTTAAATAGCCATGAGATAGCCGACTTAACAACTAACTAAAAAAATAAAGACCTCAGAAGCAAAAAATAATCTCTTAAAAGCTATATTAGGAAATAAAAAGAAACTAAGCTTGCTCTGGATGACCTCATGCATGACGTACGGCATCAGTTCTTCCTTCTCGAATGAAATTCGTCCTCGAGATGTATGGAAGTAACAAAACTTCATTATCTCCATAGAAAGTGAAAACTTTTAAACATTGAACACATTGGATATGTTCCAGTTAGCCGGAAGGTCTATGACATGCATTGTCATTGATACGCTTCAAAATTTTAAATGGATCATATTTCTTCATCTTGGTTTTGTTATAAGTGTCCATTGGAAATTTTTCTTTTCTTAAGTGAATCATAACCAATTCCCCTTCTTTAAAAACTTAAGACGTTTGTGTTTGTCTACAACTGCCTTATACTTTGCATTTGATTCCTCAAGTTTGTTTTTGACTTCTTGATGTAGTTGATAAGCTTGCTCTAACATATTATCAACTTGACATTGGAAGAATGTAACTTAGGGAGCACAACCAGGTCTAACACATGATTATGCACTTTAGAATAAACTATTTCAAATGGAGTCTTACCAGTAGACTATCAATTGTTTGTTGTTATCAACACATTTAGCTCTAATCAAATTTATCCAAAGATCGATTGACTACCTCAGTCTGTCCATCTGTTTGAGGATGAGAAGTAGTGATGAATTGTAAAGTAGTTCACAAACGCATCCATAATGTCTTCAAGAAATAATTCAAAAACTTTATATCTCTATCAGAAGTTATAGATTTTGGAATGCCATGTAAACGAACTACTTCTTTGAAGAATAATGAAGCAACATTAGAAGCATCAATAGACTTCTTACAGGTTTATTTATGGGTAAAAACTGTTTCTGCTGGTTTTGGTAAATTTTGGTGTGTGGATGAGAAACAAATCTAAACTTAAAACAAATGCATTGCACGGGAGTACTTTAGATTCGAGAGACCAATCTGTACAATCCTGGCCTAACCAAGAAATGGCCGTTCCAGTCTTTCTTCGGTCACAAAGTGAAGGAGAAGGGTTGGTCTTAGGGAGGGAAGTGAAGAAGGTGTTGAGACCAAAATGGTTAATTCTGAAGGCGTGGATATTTTATAACTTGTATCAGAATTTGGAACTGGCTTACAGAATGAAAACTATCAGTTCTTTGGTATTTTTCTGGATACTGTGTTGTTCTCACCAAAATTCCGACTTTACGTCCAATTGGTAGACCTTCATTTTTAGTTGAGCTACCAAAGCTAACACCATCCGGATTTTCGATGCGAGCGACTGGGGCGAATGTGTCGTTGTATTCGATTCCTAGTTGCTGGGAATATCCTTTTGCAACTAGCCTTGCCTTGTGCTTTTGAATCGAACCATCTTCGTTGTACTTTGTCTTGTAAACCCATTTCAGACCAATGATCTCTTTGTCACTTGGATGATTAACAAGCTCCCATGTCTTGTTTTTCTCGATTACTCGCATTTCTTCGTCCATGGCATGTCTCCATTTTTCTTCCTTCGCCGCTTCCTCATATTTTTGAGGCTCTAGTGCTATAAACGCACAATTAGATATATCATAAATATCTCTTAGGGAACGTACCTTTCTTGGTGTGGCACTTGCTTCCGATGAACTTGGACTTTGTTGTGTTGGACTAGGAGATCTCGGGCTTGCTGGTGGAGTACTTTCTTCCTGACGTTGCTGATCTGGCTCGTCTTCAATGAGTAGTGGCAACTCGTGGTTGTCTGGTTCATCATTCCAATCCCAAGATTTGAATTCATCAAAGATAACATCTCTTGAAATTACCAGTTCCTTTTTTTCTGGCTTTAGAAGTCTATATGCTTTAGACTCTTCGTTGTATCCGATGAATATTAGCTTTTCTCATTTTTCATCGAACTTTTCTCTATGTTGGGATGGAACATGTGAGTATGCTACGCAACCAAATATTCTGAAATAAGTTACCCCAGGCTTTTTCTTATGCCAAGCTTTATAAGGAGTTTTGTTGATGACTGCTTTTGTTGGCGAAAGATTAAGTATGTAGACTGCCGTGTTGACAGATTCTGCCCAGTAGGAGTTCGGTATCTTCCTTGCTTTTAACATGTTGCGAGCCATTTCTACGATCGTACAATTTTTTCTTTCCGCGACGCCGTTTTGTTGTGGAGTATATCGTACGGTGAGCTCCTTATTAATTCTATTTTATTTGCAGTAGTTGATGAATTCATTTGAAGTAAATTCTCCACCACGGTCTGTATGGAATACTTTTAATTGATGGACAATTTGCTTCTCTGCCAACACCTTCAACTCTAGGAATTTAGTGAATGCCTCAGACTTTTGCTCGAGAATATATACCCACATCATCCTAGTATAATCATTCACGAATAGGAGAAAATATTTTTTGTTGTTGAGTGAGGTTGTTCTTGTCGGACCGCATATATCGGCATGCACTAGTTCGAGGGGCCTTCTTGCTCTCCACGATTTATTTGTAAATGGAAGTCTATGAAACTTCCCAAGAATACAACCTTCGCATATTTTATCTCCACCGTTGATATTGGGAAGACCAATTACCATGTTCTTTGATTTTAGAACCTTCAAGGATCTGTAGTTGAGATGCCCGTATCTCAAATGCCATAACTTGCATTCATCGATATGATTGGTATTCATTGCACAATTTTCAGTTGAGGGCATAGATAGAGGAAAGACAAAATTTCCTGACATTTTTACTTTTGCCACCAATTGCTTGTTAATTTTATCATAAATTGTGCATTCTCCGTCTTCGAAATGTAGTGAGTACCCCTTTCTTATAAGTTTCCCAACACTTAATAAATTTTGAGCTAGGCCAGGAACATAAAGAACATCAGATATGTATCGAGTTTTACCTGACCTTGTACGTACGGATATAACTCCTCTTCCTTCAACATTTTGGAACTTTCCATCTCCGAGTTTGACTGGTGGAATATCTTGCTCCTCCAATTTTACGAAATATTCTTTGTTTCCTGTCATATGGCTGCTGCATCCGTTGTCGACGTACCATATACCTTGCGCTTCTTGCTGCGAGGTGAGGCAAGAATAAAATACTTGATTTTGAGAATGATTTTTCTCAGAATAGTTAGCTTCGTTGAGCCAACAATCTTTTTCCATGTGATTTAATTTATCACATTTGGTGCACTTGTACTTGCAATTTTCAGTTGTATGGCCAAACTTTTTGCAAATATTGCATCGGTTATTTGAGGAGTAATTTTTTCCGTACCTTTGGTTGTTGTTTCTATAACCTCCTTTTCCTCTTCCACGTCTGCGGTAGAAATTTTAGGGTTCTTGGTTTGATGTCGATCCTTTCTCGTAAGGTAATGATGATGAAGATCCCCCTATGGAGCTTTCTTTTCTGGCTTCCGCATTTTTCTTTTCACTGAAATTTATTTTTGATTGAAATGCCTGCTCCAACGGTTGCTCTGCGAACCTGTTGATTCTTTTCTCGTGCGCCTCGAGTGATCCCATTAATTCATGTACCGAGAGTGTCGATAAATTTTTTTGACTCCTCAATGGCAGCGACGATATGATCAAATTTGAATGGTAAGCTTCTTAATATATTTTCTACCACTCTTTTATTTTCAATGGTATCTCCATAACTACTGATTTGATTTACTATGCCAGTAACTCTTGAGAAGAAGTTCTGGATAGTTTCATTTTCTTTCATAAGTAAATTATCAAAATCTCGCCATAAATTTTGTAGTTTAATGGAGATCACCTTTTATGATCCTTGGAATGCTACTTTGAGAATATTCCAGACCTCCTTTGAAGTTTTCGCCACCGAAATTCGAGGAAAAATAGCTTTGCTTACGCCCTGTTGTAGAAACAGTAGTGCTTTAGCATATTTCTTCTTATTTTCCCTATACTCCTTTTTCTCTACGTCCGTCCATGACGACAGAGTTTCTGCTGACTCTGGTACTTTATAACCTTCTTCTACAAAATCCCATAGGTCTTGTGAAATGAATAATGTCTTCATTTGTAGATTCCAATAATCATAACTCTCACCATCAAAAATTGGAATTAGACTTTGGGCCTTGAATACTTTGGTTAATTGCCATGAGTAGGGTTTTAGGATTATTGGTTAAGTCAGCTCTGATACCAAATTTGTTGGCGCAATGCGGAAGTGTGATGGGTTTATGGAAATGATTTTAGAAAAAGAGGTTGGTTAATTGGAAAGTGAGGCTTTGATTAATTTTGGAAATGGAAAATGTTTATAAGGGAATTTAGTGTAGCTCTTTGGCTCACTATGTTTACAAAGAGACACTTTGGCTCTTACTAACTTTAGCTCTCACTCTATTCCTACTCTTATTTACTCACTCGAGTTTTGGATGCATTGCAAATGAACCATCCGTTTCCTATTTATAGGCTTGATGACCGACTACCAGAAACCTCTAGAAATGAAACATTATAGAGAACATTTAACCGACAATCTAAGAGTAGTCTAGAGATAAAATTTTCTAGACCATGACCGAGGGACCTAGAGACACAGAACACTCTAGAGTCTACAACTGACTTTGTAACTAGGAAAATGAGAAGAGTCTAGACTGTGCCGATCTATGGTAAGCCCATGGGTATTTATCATTTACCCTTAACTGATCTAGATAATTCTAGATTTAACCATCACAAATTAGCCAATATTTTTAACAATTTATTCGTATGAATTTGATGATGGTCATGTTTGGCCTTTCGGTTCTACTTATTTCTTTGACGATGGGTTGTTTTTGTGTTTTTTTCCTTAGAATTGGTGGTAGGTGCTTCCATGTAAAGTGATTAGTATGTTCCTCCCTAAGGTAAGAATTTTTATAATTTAGAGTAAGTCTCTTTGTATAGTTTAATTTAAGAAACTCAAATATTACTCTGCAAGTTCATTTGTTCCATTTTATTGTCTGTACTGTAAATGATAGCCATCCTGTACAATGTAACAACTAAATGTGAAGAAAGTCGACTTTTTTCTTTATTTCCCTTAAATAATTTTGTTGGATGTGATTATGTAATTGATAAAACCTCTCTTTCCTGATCACTTCACATTCTTATTAGTTGGATTTTGGTACTAAATACAGATGGCTTATGTATCCGTCCGACTAATGCATGGGTCGCTGGGTTATAGTAGATGGAAACGATTCCCGTAAGGCTTATGTTGTTGTTTCTTAATGAATTGTGGTAGAATTAAATCGCTGGCGGTACAAAACACTGAATGAGAAAACATTAAACCTACAATGTTGGTTGCTCTTGTGATGATTGGCTGCGAAGATTAAACTCCGTCGACACACTTTACCAATTTGAAATGTACGTATGCTAATGGTAATGGGTTGTGAAATTCGCTTATTGTTAACGACTTTTAGGTTCATAGGGGACATATTCATGGTTATTTTTTTGCCGACAACCATGAAATGAACCAAGGACATCATTCACTTGATACCAACATCCAAACATGCCCGTGACGTTACGGCACGGGTTAAATCCTAGTGTTTTATATGCTACGCTCATATGGATGCATTTAACCTCTTCAGTTGTTTTGTATCATATGTTTTATTACATGTGGATTTGTATTCTTTTTGGACCTTAGAGATGGAAAGAAGTTGCCCTAACGTGGGTTGGACATAACTCTGCCATGGTCTGGTCGTTGACTAAACAGGTCTGGTTAGGGTTAGCATATCAAGGCCCATCATAAATGGGTAGAAGGTTCGCCATAAACGGGATAGAAGCCGTTTTATCCGGAGAAGTATTATACGGTTAAATAATCATACGAGATGATGATATTTGAACATGCTGGAACAAAGTTTAGGTTGACATTAACGTGTATCCGATTATTGTAAAGGCCTAAAGGGTCTTCTTTTATATACCCCTCAAAAACACTATTGATGCCCTAGGTAGTTGAAAAAACTGTTAAAATTAGTTAGTAGAAAATTTAATAAAAACTTGATCTTTTTTTATAAACCTACACCTTCCCCTATTAATAACCGTGAGTACATTTAGAAATTACAAACCCTAAATCTATTTTTTGTCTGTACATGATATGAATTGTCTCGCCTGATTGAGAAAAAAAAAAAGAAAAAATTCTCTCTCTCGCTTGATTCAATTTATCTCTCTCTCAACCTAATCCCTTTTGTATCTCCAACTCGTATGATAGTAATACACACTACTCCTTGAACGAATCCCATTACGAAATTGAACATCCTATTCTCCACAGTCCTATAATTCACATTCTTTTTCCAACTTAGTTTTATACGCAATTGTGTATTCATCAACATGGAAAGGAAATGGACAAGAGGCGAATTTGTTTTGTTTTTTTTCCGAATAATATTTTGTTATATAATTTAAATATCACAAGTTGTGTGTTATAGCGATCAATTAGGAAATCCAACCTTTGGTTGTTGATTGAAATTAATTGATCCTTGAACATTGGTCTTTGGTACCGTTCAAGTTACTACTCTTATATTCAGCCGGGCTCGCAAATTTCTATTTGCTGATTGCAGATTGAATTTAGAGATAGAGTTATAAACTCCTGTATATATTTTTCTCTAGATTGAGTCTTATTGTCTAGTTGATTCTCTAAAAAGTATATTGAGTAAGTCCTCTCAGATTGCTAAACGAATCATTGGGTGTGATTGTTGTACCCCCCGCATTTTCAATTGGTATCAGAGCAGGCAAACACATTAAACACCTTATAAGTCTGTGTTTGTAGCGATCTGATATAAAGAGAAGTGCTACCTCTGATAAACGCAACGCCAAAAATAAAAGTCTTGTTTCTATAAAATATATTAAAGAAAAAGATTTGTCAATCTCGAATATAAATATGAACCTAGTGTTCCCATGAAACATACTTGCATTAACAAGTATTTCACCGACTACCTTACTGACGAGTCTGACTCTGAAGTTGAAAGGAATGCAACCAAAAAGAGTGCAGTGATTCTAAAACTTGTTAGAATCCAGGCTGATAGTGTCAATCGGTTGAAGGACAAAACATGGATTATCGGGTTTTAAAAGTTGCATTGCCCTGTGTTGCTTCCTCACGATTTTCCAGCCAAACTTAATCAATTTCCGACGACCATACCATGCCTGTGATGCCCAAACAAAGCTTCCCAAACAATTTCAGACGTTGAGTCTCACTGGAACTTGATCAAAATTCGAACCCTAATCTGCAGTCGAAGAAATCTTTTTCCTTCTAAGTCACTGAACACTTTTCTGCTCACGCCAAAATTCAGTTCAAACGAAGGGGATGAAGGTGCCCCTTAACCAGCTACTTGGGTGCCAATAATACTTTGGGTACCCCTTAGCAATTGAGGTGCCCCTTATCCAAAGTTGAGAGTCCGAATAACAAATGTCCCCCGGGGTCCAAATAGCACTTTTCGAGCAACTTTTTCCTCACAAGTGTATTTCTCCAAAAAACACCTACACAAACACAAAACACCATAATTAGTACAAAATTCAAGCACTAACAATACATACACTGAGGACAATATAGACACAAAAATTTGTCTATCATTCAGTAACTCTTATCATTTATTGTTCAAAGATATTCCTTAGTACTCAAGGAGATCCTGTCCCGAAATAAATTGAGAATCTTTTAATTAAGGTTTTTGGTTTTATATGCTTTAATTACCAGCAATTAAATTCATATCAGTAGAGAATAAAAATTAGTAATGTGCATTTACTAATTGGATATTTTCTATTGAGAGATTTAGAAAATCATGGACAAACATTTATTGGAATTAGGAAAACCGAATTTTGCTATTCATTGCATATCTTGAGAATATTTTTGGTTTTGTAAATTCCTTGGTATCCAAACATACTTGGTCTATAAATACCTAAGTTTGCATTTCTAGCAAACTATCCTAAGAGCCAGGCAAACTTCATCTTCTTGTTGTTTCTGCTGGAGCCGTCTATCCGAAGAGGAAAGAACTATAATTAGGGAAATCTCTTACAACCGCTCGTTTAAAGACTTGTGTAGGATCAAGAAGCTCTACGAGTACTGTTGGTGGGAAACTAAATAATTGGGTGTTATTAGTTTTCGATTGATTTTATTGACTAACGGTCGTTGAAACTTTGATTGTACCTAGTTTGTTTATTCTTAAGAATCTTCTTTTCTGATATAAGATTCACTCAAACTAGATCGAAGTATCTACGAGATCTTTAGAATTGTTTGTAGATCTAAAGACATCTTGTGATAATCCATTGTTAACAGACTTTGTTCTGTGTGTGATTGATCACAAGAGATTCAAATGGTGTTGTGCAGGTGTTTATTGAAGATCAAAGAAAATTTGAAGACGAATAAGAAGTTCTCATATCTTTGGTGTGCACAAAACTTGATCGGCTGGGATCCAACTAAAATCGGATTTATTCGATTGATTAGTTACTTGAGATCGGCATTCTCAAAATATCTCTTTGAGATTTATTTGGATTGAGTTGACTGATGGACGCCCGGACCTTTCACTAGTGGATTTAATGCGGATGCAACTTTTGGGAACCGACAAATTTTGGATTGGATGCCGATGCACTCTTAAAATCCGTTGGGCAATCTAAATAAAACATGATGCTAATTATGTCTTTTTAATAGCCCACCACATAGTCGATTTATCTCTTCATCATTTCTTTCCATTAAACTTTTAGGGCTTGAGTTTTAGACGCAAGTTTTTTTTTATTTTTTTTGAGTTTAAAATTTTAATTATAAAAGAAATTCATTGGATCATCCACATCCAATCCGTTTATCCGATGTAAATCTGTTCGATGTTGAATTAGATACGGACGCCAAATTTGAAACCCATCATATATTGGACTGGATTGAATGCGGCCGAGGCAAAAAACGGCATATGCTCACCCCTATAAATGATGAAGAGGACTATAACCATAGTCGGCCCCTGAATAATATTTAAATTATTGACGTCCCTGAGATTAAACAAGATAAAAGATTTGTCCTTAAAGCCAAACTTTTTAGGGTTAGGGTTCCCTAAATGTTCCCTATATAAGGAACATTATCCCAAAATTCGACACAGATTCTCAGCACCCAAGATCCCACCGCAGCTCTGGTTTTCTAATCAAAAAATGGACAAGGAAAACGAGAACCAGCGAGAAAAAGGTACTGAAAATCCTACTAATCATCTTCTTACTAGTGACAATTCCATGGAAATGATTCAAGTATCATCTGATAATAGTAGTGGTGAAGTTCATGAAGCGTCTGATAGTAGTAGTAAAGCTATAGTCTGTGTCAACAGAAATGGAAAAACCCCAAGTAGTGATACAAACATAATGTGCGATATACTAAGCAGACTTCCATCAAAATTCCTTTGAGGTTCAAATCTGTATGTACACAATGGAAATCTTTGATCGAAACAGATCCCTACCTGAGCA
The DNA here is from genome assembly GCF_003573695.1 of Papaver somniferum. Classification (NCBI taxonomy): domain Eukaryota; kingdom Viridiplantae; phylum Streptophyta; class Magnoliopsida; order Ranunculales; family Papaveraceae; genus Papaver; species Papaver somniferum. The sequence goes on from NC_039361.1 coordinate 155,599,091, forward strand.
ACTTACATTACCAACATCATAGTCGTGAACAGGGAACACTCTTGTTTATCAGCTCACCTCCACGACCAAAACATGATGAACCTGAAGCAGTAGGAGGAACTATTGGTTTCACATGTGTTGGTCCAATTGAGGTTCAGAAATTGGAAATTGATCGGCCTAGTTTTGGTATACCTAGACAGACTGTGGCTGGTTTGGTTTGTGTTACTGCTGGTGGCGACTCTTTTCTCATTTACAATCCCTAAACGCCCACTATAGGTGAGAATATTGGTGGGGAAAATGGACACCAGGTTGATTGCATTGCATTTGGATATAGTCCAAGAACTAAGGAACACAAAGTCCTGTGCATATCGAGTAAAAAGAAAAAAGGAGTAGTAAGAGGCCTAGCTGTCTACATACCGAGCATGCCACACACCGAGGACCGCAAAGTCTGCTGTATGCAAAAAAGTGAGGATGGTAAAGACCTCAATTTGTTTGATCATGCTGGTGATGCAGAAGAAGTTGGAGCTGATGAAGAACAAGTCTTCACCGTAGGTGAAAATACATGGAGAAGGATAGACGCAGTTCCACCTTACAGTTTATTAAGTAAGGTTTGTTATGTGGGAGACCTTGGCCAATATAATCAAGAATGTAAGTCTGTTTATGTGAGGGGTAAGATATACTGGCGCTTCTTGTAAAGGTGAAGTGATGATGGTATTTGATGCTAGGACTGAGAATCTCTATCCCTGAACATGTCACCAAGACCCCCTGGAAATATCCACAGACTGTTGAGTTATTGGATGTTGATGGTCATATAGCTGTAGTGAAGTATACTAGAGATATTCCCAGTGGATTCTTGATCAAGATAATGGTAGCAATAAGTGGTCATATGAGGAGGTCAGAACGCCTTGTGAGTGGCATGGGAATCTAGATCTTTCTATTGAAGCTATTGTAGGTTCAAATCTTATCATCTTGAAAGACCAGATGTCGGATATTACTTATTTTTACGATCGGGCCGATAAGAAGTATGAAGAATTTACAATCGATGAAAGGTGTGGACTCAATTTTAAGCCCGGTGAACTGAGAGAGATTGTCACTGTAGTTCACGCCTGTGTGTACAAAGCGCTGCAACATGTTTTGAAGAAGACACAGGGGTACTGTACTTTTCTTTCTCTTTGATTTTGGTTTTCTTTTCAATGCTTATAAAGATGATACCCATTTAGTAGGGATTACAGCTCTCCATTGCCTAAACAAAGCAAAACATGAGATGAAAAAATAAAAAAATTCCATATTTCTCTTAATTTAACATTTGAAAGGCATTGCGTTTCCTTGCCCTACTTATAATGTGAAAACAATGAAAAACATTGCTTGATTTCTCACTTTGGTTATTGAAATGTGTATGTGATACTGCTTGGTGTAGTATTAAATTTTAGAGTGCGCAAAACAGTAGTCTCTGACCAATGTTTCCACTGAATGGGTATAAGGCTTTCGTGGATACAGGTCTCGGTAATACTCTTTATGCCATTACTGCAATGATCTGTTTTGAACTGCGGTGACTTAATATTGTTTGTTGCTAACTAGTAAAGGTCTTTGTGGTGGTCGAGTGTCCCGGTTTCTGTGTTTACTTGTAGGTCATTGTTGTGCAGAGTTTTAGCAGTGGAGAATTTTGTTAAATGAGCTGTTACTGGTGTGGTACAGGCATTTTGGAAGGATCTAACTGTAGTGTGTTGTATGCTTGGATTATATGGATTTGGTGTCAGCCGGCTTAGAGAGGATGGGTATTAGGAAACATGGATGTTGCTAAATGCAGCTTCCGAAACTACTTATTATGGTTTGCCCAGTGTTCCCTGTCCTCTATACAGTCTGTTTAACGTCGTACATGCCATATAGAGCTTCAGTACGTTTGTGAATATATCTAGGCAATCAATGACCAAATGATAGGATATCTGAAAAATATTATGTCATTTAACGTTTTTCTTAGGGGGTTTGTGTTGTAATCTTTCCCAGCTTCGTTCCTAGGATTAGCCTGAATGTGACTCAGTATGGTAAAACAACATGAATCAGAGAAGAAGAAATTGTCTCAAGCATATCCTTGTTTACTGACATAACTAGCGTGATTGAAACAGGGCAAATGCTTTTGGGTTATGAGTCAGTTTTTTAACTGACGAGGCTTTTTCTTACAGGCACATGACATGATCTAGCAAGCAGCTTGTTTGCTTGACCATATTATTAGTATACGCTGTGTTCAATTTTTGCATTTGAATGCATGTTTTAGCTTTGACTATGTCAAATAATTTACATTGTCCGTATTGCCACGTTATGGTGTCTTATGCTTGTTTTGCAGTTCCTCAGTGACAGAGATTGGATGCAAACAACCTTTGAACTTGTGTTTAATCTTGCTTCTTCCCTTACTTATGTCTTGCAGTTCCTCGGAGACTAAGATTGAATGCTATCACAACTCTGCACTTTGTGTCTGTTTGCCCCAACTTTTGTACTTGTATTTGGTACAAGGCATGCATTTATTTTGTATGTCCTCTTAAATGGGCTAAGACTATCCAAACATATTTAATTTTGGAAAGCCTGTTCCATTATGATTGATCGTGCACTTGTGATCCTCTGTAAAAAGGGTGAAGTATTTCTCAGAAAGCACAGCCAGAGCAGATGAGATGAAGGCGAAAGACAGTGAACTTAAGAAGACAGTGAACTTAAGCGTGCACTTATGTCAAACATAGTCGGACTCTAAATTAAGTTTCAATACTCACAACTGACATTGATATGTTCATCACTGAATAATCCAACACCGCCAGCCATGAATCCTCCATCCTTAGGATGCTGGACAAGGTACTCCATGCAATAACAGCAGCCATTGTTTTTATCTCCTGCAAGACGAATTCATAGAGTAGCCAACACAAGAAGTCATAAATCATAGTCATAAATCCTTAGGATGCTGGACAAGGTACTCTCTCTCTCTCTCTCTGGACTCCAACCCTTTCGCGTTTTTTTTGTTCTTTTTTCTTTTTGTGTATGTTTTCTTTTTTTGAACGGAGAAAGGGCTCAACCGAGCCCATTTTGAGATCGTGTTCGGTATCGTGGATCGATGAAACGGTATCAAACATGCTTGGATTCGCATACTTGTATACAGATTGAATGATTATCAAAGTCAAACTAGAAAATGGTTCAAATTCCGCAGTGCACTGTCAAACACAACTACTGTAAAGGCAACCAATCACGACTACTGAAAACACAACCAAGGGACAGATAGTCTGACGAAATCATGCAACGGCTAACAATCAATCGGGAAATCTATCTACAACAATTTGGGATCACTCGACCCATTTTTTTTTAATCAAGTTGTTCTATCTTCCATGTTTCTACATTTAAAAGCTGTTGCGCATATTTGGCTGCTCGGGACTCGACAAGAGAACGCATCACAGAACAGATGAACCACAAACTGGAAGTTCGCAAACATCTGGAGGATTGGACTTCTAGCCAGGAACACATAGTAAGTAGGACCAGATTGACTCACACCTTACATGAAATAATATGGAAAACCAGGAATTAAAAGGGGAGGGAAAGCTGCACACTCTGATCAAAGTAGCAAGGGGGCAGGTCGAACAAGCGCATGAGACAGCAGGACAAATCAATAAATATCAAAAGGCAAACTACCCAAGCGTCGAACATGGCCAGACTCTACATTAAGTTTCAAAATACACAACTGACATTGTTATGTTCATAAATAGTTCACTGCCAACAAGCCAGGCAACTGTAGCTATTATTCATCACAGCCAGACATGAATCCTCCATCCCTAGGATGCTGAACACTGTTGGAATCCTCGCAATAAAGGCAGCCATTGTTTCTATCTCCTGCAAGACGAATTCATAGAGTCGCCAACACAAGTAGTTATAAATCAAACAAATCAATTAAGCAAGCAAAACAATGCACCTAACAGTAGCAGTAAGAGACGAATGAAACCACATCTACATGTTAAATACAAACCTGAAATTGATTTTTTTGGCCCCATGCATTTGCAACACTTGACACAACAAACCTTTTTGATAGTTCTCAGTTCAGCAAAAAACATCTCCTTTGGAGCATCAGTCCTTCTAGCCGTGAAGTTGACATGGTGAACAAAGCCTCTCCCAATATACGCATGCGTAAGGTAACCAGGCTCCACCAGCTCCTATTTTGTGCCCTATGACATTTAGGCCAAGGCAACAGAACAAAAAAGAAAGATTAAGGGAATCCCACGAAACTGGAGATCAATTAAAAGAAGAGCAATAAAGATTCAGAAGAAAACTGCATATGGCCTTACTATATCGTTGCGGTCTTTAGTTGTGAACTCAGGAGGCCTGAAATTGCCAAGATCAAAACCAAAATCACTCAAAAGTTGGGAGTTTGTGATAAAGAAATGTGCCAATAACCAGTTAACCATGTCCAAGTTTAAGCTTCTCTTCGGAAATCACCAACCCCTACTTGCCCTATGTTCGTCAACAAGCAATTCATATTTGAAAACAAAATTCCGACAGAGTCACAAACCGACCCAGGCCCTGATTATTTTTTCGAAAGAAGATGAAGAACATTACAACTGTGTAGGTGTGTTTTTTGGGCTAACGTACCAAAAACCTCGCAGTGTGTGTTGGAAATGATTTTGGGGTAGAAGGATAAATGGGTATTGAATTTGAGAAAGCAGACTCACAAACACTCGACTATGGTTTATGAAATGATAATTTTATTTCACTTTCAAAACTGTGGTCGTACAGACCTTACAAGACTCACTTCAATTTCTCACTCTTAATCACCTATACCTCACTTCGGGTATTCACTCACTTACAGACCTTATACCTCACTTTGTGATATCACTCAATTACACTTTCACTTGGTTGCACTACCTCCCTATTTATAGGTGATATAGCCAACCTAAGAATTCTCTAGATTTCCGTAGAGAAATATCTATCCCAACTAATTATAACATGTCCTAGATATTTCTAGATAGTTTAGACTCTAAGCTTTTGTACATTCATGAATATTCTAGTAAGCTTGGGCCCTAATAGCTATGAAGTCTCTAGATGGGCTAGAGTATTGTGGACTAATCTACAATAGACTAGTTGGGCCTAGATAATTCTAGACACTTCTAAAAAATCAAGTTTACATTTTAACAGCCGCCCTTAAACTTGATTTGAAGTAACTCCAAGAATTTCTCGCAATTGACGAAGACCTCGTGCTTTAGAGGTTTCGTGAATATGTCCGCAACTTGGTCTTGAGACTTTGTATATTTAGTTGTACCTTATTCTCCGATATGCACTCTCGGATAAAATGGTACCGTGTGTCGATGTGCTTGCTGCGGTCGTGGAACACTGGATTCTTTGCTAAAGCTATTGCTGACTTGTTGTCCACAATATGTAGTCGGTTCTTCCTGCTCCATTTTAAGTTCCTTCATTAAACTCCTTAGCCATATCGCGTGACAAACACACGATGCTGCTGCGACGTACTCAGCTTCACAAGTGGAAAGTGTGACGATCGGTTGCTTCTTCGAACTCCAAGTGAAGCCTGTATCTCCGAGGAAAAATACAAAACCAGTAGTACTTTTCCTTTCATCTAAATCTCCGGCCCAATCACTATCACTATATCCAACGAGTTTGTACTTGTCTGATGACGAGTAAAATAAACCGAAATCAAGCGTACCTTTTAAGTAGCGCAGAATTCTCTTGGCAGTCTTCATATGGGTAACCGTAGGTGCTTCCATGTAGCGACTATAGTCCTACTCCGTAGAGAATATCTGGCCTTGTACAAGTTAAGTATCTCAAGCTTCCAACAAGGCTCTTGTAAAGAGTCGGATTGACCTTCTCGCCTTCATCGATCTTTGATAGCTTGATTCCGCATTCCACGGGAGTAATTGCCGGATTACACTCCTCCATTTTAAATCTCTTAAGGATTTCCTTCGCATATCCTTCTTGAGATATAAATATTCCATTTTCTTGTTGTTTTACTTCAAGCCCGAGATAGTATGACATAAGACCAATGTCCGTCATCTCAAATTCTCTCGTCATCGTTTTCTTGAACTCCTCGAACATTGTAGGATTATTGCCGGTAAAGATCAAATCATCCACATATAGGCAGACGAGCAACATATCTCCCTTTTCATCCACCTTCACATAGAGAGCATGTTCATGCGGGCATTTCTTAAAATTATTTTCTTGGAAGTACTTGTCGATTCTGCTATACCATGCTCTCGGCGCTTGTTTTAGGCCGTATAAAGCCTTTTTCAACTTCAGGACTTTATTTTCTTGTCCTTTTACTTCGTACCCGGCGGTGCTCGACGTATATACCGTCTCTTCAAGATGCCCATTTAGAAAGGCAGACTTGACGTCCATTTGATGGACTTTCCATCTATTTGGCTGCTAGAGAGATAATTAATCTTATAGTTTCAAGACGAGCAACAGGAGCAAATACCTCATCATAGTCGATGCCCTCTCTTTGTTTGTCCTTTTACTACCAATCTTGCCTTGTATCTTTCAATCCCCTTTAGCGTTTTTCTTGGCTTTGTACACCCATTTACTCCAATTGCTCTTTCTCTTTCGGAAGTGTTACAAGCTCCCAGGTGTTATTTTCTCAATAGCCTTATTTCTTCATCATCGCCTTTCTCCATTTCGCTTTTACTGCTTCTCAAATTATTGGTTCACTTCTGCAAAGAGACAAAAAGAGATATATTTCTCCATAGATGTCATTTAAACTCCTCGTCCGTAAGGCCTCTCGCTTGAGCTTTCATCTGCTGATGATGGATCATTTGGTGCAACGCTGGAGGAGATGGAGGTGGTGTATTAGATGGAGATTCTGGTACTGGTGGTTGTTGTTTTCTTCTTCTACGATAGGGAGAAAATTGTAATCCTTTTCTTGAACACCGAAATCCCAGATGCCTTCTTCATCGAACTCCACATCTCGCTTGTGATGACCTTTCTATTGATTGGATCGTACAACTTGTATCCCTTGGATCGAGAGTCATAACCGATAAATATGTACTTGGCTCCTGTCATCCAGCTTCGTTCTCAGCTGACTCGACACATGAGCATATGCGATACTCCCGAATACTCGTAAATGTGAGACACCGGGTTTCACTCCGCTCCATGCTTCTAAAGGAGTCATGTTCCACACGCTTTTTGTAGGACAACGGTTTATCAGGTAAATCGCACAATCAACTGCTTCTGCCCAAAACTCCCTAGGCACTTTCTTTGTCTTCAGCATACTTCGGGCCATATTGAGAATTGTCATGTTTCTCCTTTCAGCAACTCCATTTTGTTGAGGTGTATATGGAACCGTAAGAGGCCGACGGGTTCCATTGTCTTCACAATAAGACTCGAACTCCTTTGAGGTAAATTCACCTCCTCTGTCTGATCTCATAGCCACAATTTCGAAGTCGCTTTCTTTCTCCACAAGGGATTTAAATTTCTTGAAATTGGAGAAAACCTCCGATTTTTGTTTCAAGAAATCAACCCACGTTTTTCGACTAAAATCGTCGACAAATATGAGGAAATAGTTATTTCCACCATACGAGCTTGGCTTTATTGGTCCACAAACGTCTGTGTGAACTAACTCCAGTGGCTTTGTGGCTCTCGTCAGTGTTTCCTTAGGAAAATTTTTTTCTGAAATGTTTTCCAAGTAAACATCCTTCACACAATTGATCCGGGTGGTCTATTCTTGGCAAACCTCTAACCATATTTTGTTTGGACAGTAACTTTAATCCTCCAAAATTTAGATGTCCATATCTAAGATGCCAGAGCCATGACGAGTCTTTCACACAAGCAGTCAGACATCTCGCGACGTCATTTTGAATGTTCAGATAGAACATCCTATTTCCCGTCATTGGCACTTTGGCAATTAGTTTTCCTCTCCTATCTCTTATGAAAAGATTAAGGTTTTCCATGTTCATCCTATATCCCTTTTCTAAGAGTTGTCCCAAACTTAATATATTCATTTTTACGTTAGGGACATAATAAACATTAGAAATAAATTGATGGCTTCCATTTTTTAATCGAATCAAAATTTTTCCAAGACCACTCACCGGAGTTTTCGCTCCATTTCCGAACGTCACATTGCCGGAAACTGATTCATCAAGCTCCACGAATTTCTCCTTCGTGTCGCACATATGGTTGCTTGCTCCCGTATCAAGCACCCATGTACAGTTTTCATCATAGTCACCTCCTTTGCATGCCACCAACAAGGTCTGGTCTTCTTGATTTTCTTTACTAGCGTAGTTTGATCTCTCCTCGACATTATTTGAAGAAGATCGACAGTCCGAAGCATAATGACCAAGCTTATGACAGTTATAGCATTCGACTTGAGATTTGTCATACCTTGACCTATTATTGTTGCGCCATGAATTGTTTCCTCTGCCACGACCTCTTGTGGAGCTCGACCTCTGGACCCTCTGATCATAGTTATTTTGCTTGCCTCTTCCTCTTCCGCCGTAGTAGCCGCGTCCTCTTCCTCTAGCATTACTACTAGAGCTCTCTCCTTTGTATTTTAAAGTAAGCTTAGCTTGTAAAACTTGTTCTACCACTCCCTCTTTACTTCTCTTTCTCATTCTTTCTTCATGGGCTTGAAGAGATCCCATGAGCTCATCCACGGTCATGGATTCAACGTCTTTCGACTCCTCAATTGCAACGACGATATAATCGAATTTTGGAACAAGTGACCGTAGTATTTTTCGATCACACGACTATCACCCATGACCTCGTCATTTCTTCTTAGTTGATTAACAACAACTAAAACTCTTGAAAAATAATCCGATATTAATTCGGACTCTTTCATGGAGAGAGATTCGAACTCACCTCTTAGAGTTTGCAACCGCACCTTCTTTACTTTGTCCACGCCTTTGAATGAATTTTGCAAAATCTCCCACGCTTGCTTTGCATTAGCGGCTCTTGATATCTTCTCGAATGACGACTCATCCATTCCTTGATAGATGAGGTAGATAGCCTTCTTGTCTCTCTTTCTTGAAATGCGCAACGCATCTTTTTCATTTTGCGGAAGCGCCGCTTCATCATCCGGTTCAACATAACCTTTCTCTACAATCTCCCATGCATCTTGCGAGCCTAATAACGCCTTCATTTGAATACTCCAATTTTCATAGTTATCTTTGGTGAGTTTAGGTACATGAAACGGAAACATTTCACTAGCCATTAGAATCTTATGGCTCTGATACCACTTTGTTGGAAATGATTTTGGGGTAGAAGGCTAAATGGGTATTGAATTTGAGAAAGCAGACTCACAAACACTCGACTATGGTTTATGAAATGATAATTTTATTTCACTCTCAAAACTGTGGTCGTACAGACCTTACAAGACTCACTTCAATTTCTCACTCTTAATCACCTATACCTCACTTCGGGTATTCACTCACTTACAGACCTTATACCTCACTTTGTGATATCACTCGATTACACTTTCACTTGGTTGCACTACCTCCCTATTTATAGGTGATATAGCCAACCTAAGAATTCTCTAGATTTCCCTAGACAAATATCTATCCCAACTAATTATAACATGTCCTAGATATTTCTAGATAGTTTAGACTCTAAGCTTTTGTACATTCATGAATATTCTAGTAAGCTTGGGCCCTAATAGCCATGAAGTCTCTAGATGGGCTAGAGTATTGTGGACTAATCTACAATAGACTAGTTGGGCCTAGATAATTCTAGACACTTCTCAACAAAAAATCAAGTTTACATTTTTAACAGTGTGGAGTGTCCAACCATTTCATACCTCAAACTACTTGAGATGGATTCCCTGCTAAGTGAGCAAATTTTTCCATACAATGATATTTAGGACATGGTTGGCAGAAGATGCAATTTCTAGGGAGGTCAAAAGAGCCTGCAAATTTAAAAAGATTTTGTGCAGTCTGAAGTATTTCACATGTAAAATTCGAACTAACGGAAAATACAACCGTCCATATATGTTATAAAGTTCAAATTTAATGCACCTAAGTACTAGAGCTGGCAAACGGGCGGGACGGGTCTGGCTTGTGACCAACCCGCGGGTTACGGGTTAATACAAGCCTGAGCTCGCGGGTTGAAATTCTTCACGGGTGGTCATTTATCCCACCCGTGCCCGTCCCGGGTAAAGCTCGCGGGTTTACGGGTGCTCACGGGTTACCTGGTTTTTGTTGAGTCAACTCGCCAGAAATCGATTTCTGGGCTATTTCCTTCCACATTCAGGGCATCTAAAGTTCCTTTCCTACAAGCTACAACCTAAGTATCTAACATTCATCCAATTCATTTGGTATATCAATTCAAAAACTCAAAATTGCAAAACTAAACAAATTAGTCTTCTTAAAGAAACACAGACACAGTCACACAGATACTATCATAGTATCATACACTCATAACATCTCAACATCATCATCTTCATCATCAGCACTCATAACATCCTTGAAATGGTCTGGTTCTGGTAACTCTTGCTCTTGTACACTTGACATCCTGAAATGGATGGAGCGGCCACAAAGAACAAGTCAAAGAGTCATTCAGAAACATGAAAATTACATAAACAGAAATTGAAAAAATACATAGACAATGACATCCAACAAAACTATTATAGTACATGCATTTTCAAGTCACCCAAAACAATAACATCTAACAAAACAAACAAATCAAACAAATCCCCTAAATCTCTGTAAAGAACATAAAAAATCTCAAGACCCACATGCCACAACAGTAAGAAATTTAATTCAGTTAAAACTGTCATTCCATGTTTCAACAAGAATTCATGTGATAAAAAAAAAAGATGGAGACACCAATAAGCAGTATTGCAGTAACATTGTAAGACTAAGAGTCTAAGAGTCTAAGACCCTGACTTAAATCAAGAATTGCATTATATGAAACAACATCTGTCTGCAATTCCATTTCAACATCTGGTCTGCAATTCCAAATAACACTTTAGTTTTGATAATGATCTCAATTCCCAATACATGATTAAGTGTAACATAAGATGGTAAAAATACTAAAAACTAATTGATCAACTAAAAACTTAACCAATAAACCAAAGTTACCAAACCACAAATTAGACGAAATTTGTGAATAATAAACCAAAACTAATTGATCCCAAATTCCCAATTGTTAATATTCTTAAGGATTTCAACTAAAAACTTAACTATCCACAAATTAGACAAAATTGTGAATACCCATTGATTGGCTCACAGAAATCAAATCACCAAATCAACTAAAGCCTTTAAACCAAGCAAAACTAATGAGTAATAAAAAATTAAAGATTAAGAAAAAACCCTTTTTTGTGGTAACCGGTAAGAACTGAAACATCGTGAAATTAAGAAAATTAAAGATTACCTATCTTCACAGAATCACAATCACAAGTTCACAACACAACAATACTAAGAATATTAAAGATTTGTTAGGATTCCTATGTAAAATCCTAGATTCCTAGAAGAAGAAAATAAAGAAGAAAACAAAAATTAAAATCTGATTACCTGCTAGCCTTGAATCTTTAGATCAAATTAACTGCCTTTGATCTAGATCTAATAGTTCTTCAATTTGTTGTTCAGTTGTTCTGTGCGTCTGCGTCAGGAGACTGAAAGAATACTAAGAGTTATCAATTGGGTTATAAGTTGTCATACAAATACTAAGACTGAAAGAATAACGTAAAGATCTAAATTTTGTTATCAATCTATTGATACAAAATTACAAATCAATGATGACCGAGAATGCATAAGATTTGATGAAATAAGATAGCGAAGTTGGAACTTACTTTGAGATATTTGTCGATGATGGAAAGATATGAGATGCAGCCTCAAGACTCAGGAGACTCTCTCTGAGTCAGGGAAGAAGAAAAAAAGAGGAAGAACAACCGAAGTCGAAGAAGAATGATAGGAAAGCTTAGGGTTTCCCCGTTTTATACGATGGAGATTTGGGTGACACGTAACTAGATACGTGTTTCAGTTTCAGCAGGGTATAAATCTACGGGTTACGGGTCAGACCGCGGGTTTCACGGTACGGGCCGGGTTAACCCGTTTCTTCACAAGCCACTAATTGTACAACCCGCGCCCATCTTGTTTACTTACCATCCGGGACGGGTACGGGTTTTCACGGGACGGGACGGGCCAACCCGCGGATTTTGGCTCGGATTGCCAGCTCTACTAAGTACGCAATGTCATTTTTGTGCCAGCACGTAGGACGACCCCAAGAGCATAAAATAGTTCTTAACAGCTTTATATAGTCTTGTATATGTAATAGCTCATATCTCAGCATAGATTCTCAAGAATGCCTAATAACCAAGGGCATTTACACTGACTTTGATTTGATGTTTTGGATTAAAGTACTAAACATAGACTCCAAATTTTTTGAGAGTGTTATTACCTTGCTGTACATATTGAGTTATGCATTCAGTGGATCTACAATAAATAAGAGCATTTCTTGTCCAGCTGTATCCTTTAACATTGCTCCTACGCATAGTAAGTGTTTTTTCAAGAAAGTTTGGGTACAAAATTAAGGGTGATATTTTTCTTTAGGAAAACAAGGGAGGGAAAGTGGCAAGAGGGCAGGTCCAACAAGCGCATGAGACAGCAGGACAAATCAGAAGAAACCAGAAAAATGTTCTGATGTCTAGTCAGACTCTAAATTATCAAAAGGCAACTACGCATGCGTCAAACATAGTCAGACTCTATATTATCATAAAAAGTTCACTGCCAACAAGCCAGAGAACTATAGTTTTTATTCAGCACGAGATAATTTTTTACGGCGGCCAGTCATGAACCCTCCATCCCTAGGATGCTGAACACTGTTAACCATGCAATAACGGCAGCCATTGTTTTTATCTCCTGCAAGACGAATTCATGAGTTGCCAACACAAGAATTCATAAATCATCATAGTGATCTCCGATTGACAAACAAATCAATTAGCAAGCAAAACAATGCACCTAACAGCAGCAGTAAGAGAAGAATGAAACATGTTAAATACAAACCTGAAATTGGTTTTTTTGGCCCCATGCATTTGCAACACACGACAAAAGGATCTTCTTCGGTAGTTTTCAGTTCAGCAAAAAATATCTCCACTGGAGCATCAGCAACATCAGTATTTCTAGCCGTAAAGTCGACATGGTGAAGAAGGTAACCCGAAAGAAGCGAATTTGTCATGTGACCAGGCTTCACCAGCTGATAGTTTGTACGCTACGAAATTCAGGCCAAGGCAATAGATGAAAAAAGAAGGATCAAGGGAATCCCACAAAATTGGAGATCGATTTCAAGAAAAGCAATAAAGATTCAGAAGAAAACTTATTTGTTTTTCGTTATAGAAACGTATGGCTTCCATTGCATATGGCCCTACTAAAGCATGGTGGTCTTTAGTAGTTAACTTAGGTTCCTCATCTTCAGGGCTGAAATTGCCAAGATTGAAACCAAAATCACCGAAAAGTTTGAGCAAATCAAAAGCATTCAATTGAGTTTGTGATAAAGAGATGTGCCAAAAACCAGTTAACCAAGTCTAAGTTTAAGCTTCTCTTCGGAAATCACAACCCCTACTTGCCCTATGTTCATAAACAAGCTTTCACCAAGACATTAAATTCGTATTTGAAAAAAAAATTCCATCACTCAAAACTCTACAACGATGACTAACTAGTACTGCCAATAAACATACTACACAAAAGGTGAATAAGCACGAGAAAGATAGTAAACAAGCAAACCTTCATAGGCGGGGAACATTCTTATATATATATGATCCTACATATACATATGAGTTCAACTGTAAGAATTACAGGACATAAGCCCGTAGAACAAATATTCGGCACTCTGGAAAAGCAATCCTGGCTCAGGATGAATGCTGTGGAGAAGTTTAGCAGGTTTTCATGTTACGTGTCAATTAGAGTTTGCTTTCGTTGTTATGTGTCAATTAGGTTCGCAGCCAAAATAGCAATACTCAAAGCAAATGGAAGTGTTTAAGATGAATTGGACATGGGTTCGACAAGGTAAGCAAACATGGCAACAACAAGAAGCATTGTAAAGTAATAGTACAAGTTAAATCAATCATTTGGTAGATACGAACTGCAAATATAACACAGAAACTAACAGTAGCAACCCCATTACAGATTCCATAATAATAGAAATACTAAACGAGGGATGAATCAACAAACAAATAAATAGCAACCCCAAAAAAAAAGAATTGAGGGATTTCAATTTCAAAACCCAAGAAAAAAATCGGAATTTATAACTCAATTAGGAATTTCAAAAAACGCAGATTAGGGAAAAATTAAGTAGAATCACCTAGGAGGCACAACCCTTGAACCAATGTAGTCAATATCGGATACCGGTTTGTCTCGGCTGAGGACCGGTACACTGGTACAATATTGTATCGGGGAGATCTCGGTTTCAAATATCGGGGAGATATCGGTTCTAAATTTATATCTATAATTTATATTGTTTCATACAAAATTATATCTCAGGTCACACATAGCTTCTCTGAAATCCACCTCCTGCAAAGTCAGGTTCATATTTTCTTGTAATTTCAGCTCAATTTATGCGTCTCAAGTCATTCATTCAATTCAACTCTGACCACTCTTATTCAGTTCATCATCACCAGCTTTCTTTCACCACCAAACCACTGCAACAAACTCATCCTGCAATTCACCATTTCCTGTAATGCACAGCCTCATCACTTGCCTTGTAACTCACCCATAGCCACCGCAGTTCACAGACCACCATCTCAGTTGAACTGAGACAACACCACCAGAAAATATCAATAATTTATGTAGCTTCCTCGCGTATTGTATCAAAACAAAATAAAATAAAATAAATTTATGTAGCTTCTTGACCTAGCAGCACCATTCTGCAGTCTTGAATTCAAACCTTCTAACTCCATTCAATCACCATCGATCAATAGTTGCCACCGTCTTCATCCCCTTCTTTCTGGGTTCAAATCAAAACCCACTGCAACTGCAGCCGCAACTCTTCATCTCAGTCTCACCATCTCAACCACTCGGACCAACACCAGATCTCCTCCATTCAGCTTCACTGTATCTGAATTCGATCTACCGAAAACCCATCTTTGTTCATCGATTCGTACCACCACAGAAACAACAATTCCTTTCTTGAATTCCGAAAATGCCCTCACAAATTAGTGTAAAAACCAAATATCGCCGAATATCGCCGATAAATCGATGTACCGTTTTTCCCGTATCGGACGATATTATCGGTAAAAAATCGTATCGCGATATTAGGATTTCCGTATCGCTCAGCGTCCGATACCGGTAATATCGCCGATATATCGGCCGGTACAGACGAAATTGACTACATTGCCTTGAACGCAAACATTTAGTGCGTGGATCAGAAACATCCGGCTTAGAGTAATAAGAACCAATGTAGTCAATATCGGATACCGGTTTGTCTCGGCTGAGGACCGGTACACTGGTACAATATTGTATCGGGGAGATCTCGGTTTCAAATATCGGGGAGATATTGGTTCTAAATTTATATCTACAATTTATATTGTTTCATACAAAATTATATCTCAGGTCACACATAGCTTCTCTGAAATCCACCTCCTGCAAAGTCAGGTTCATATTTTCTTGTAATTTCAGCTCAATTTATGCGTCTCAAGTCATTCATTCAATTCAACTCTGACCACTCTTATTCAGTTCATCATCACCAGCTTTCTTTCACCACCAAACCACTGCAACAAACTCATCCTGCAATTCACCATTTCCTGTAATGCACAGCCTCATCACTTGCCTTGTAACTCACCCATAGCCACCGCAGTTCACAGACCACCATCTCAGTTGAATTGAGACAACACCACCAGAAAATATCAATAATTTATGTAGCTTCCTCGCGTATTGTATCAAAACAAAATAAAATAAAATAAATTTATGTAGCTTCTTGACCTAGCAGCACCATTCTGCAGTCTTGAATTCAAACCTTCTAACTCCATTCAATCACCATCGATCAATAGTTGCCACCGTCTTCAACCCCTTCTTTCTGGGTTCAAATCAAAACCCATTGCAACTGCAGCCGCAACTCTTCATCTCAGTATCACCATCTCAACCACTCGGACCAACACCGGATCTCCTCCATTCAGCTTCACTGTATCTGAATTCGATCTACCGAAAACCCATCTTTGTTCATCGATTCGTACCACCACAGAAACAACAATTCCTTTCTTGAATTCCGAAAATGCCCTCACAAATTAGTGTAAAAACCAAATATCGCCGAATATCGCCGATAAATCGATGTACCGTTTTTCCCGTATCGGACGATATTATCGGTAAAAAATCGTATCGCGATATTAGGATTTCCGTATCGCTCAGCGTCCGATACCGGTAATATCGCCGATATATCGGCCGGTACGGACGAAATTGACTACATTGATAAGAACTACCGCTCCATGCCTCCATTCCTCAGCCAAATGAAAAGTCCTAACCCTAGAACGTAGACGCTGAAACGCTTTCGTCGACATCCTTGTATCATGTCTCTCCATCAATCTCTCCCTCGCGCGCAAAACTCAATAACTCCACCGACCATCTTCCCGCTCTACCCAGCAATAAATAGTTTTTAGGTCCACACTGGTCTATCCCAAGTGTTTATAAAAGTAGGAGTCATCGATAGGTACTATTATTATAGTGTTCTTAGTTAGTGGCAGGTCCACCCATTAAAGCGTAGTAACCGGAGGTCCATAATTAAAAGAAAATATAAAGATGGACCAAATTTTTTAAGTCCAGGTCCTACACACGTGTGTAACCTATTACGTGCATTTTAATAATTCCCAAAATGGCCTTCACTATAAATATAACAGAAATAAAAGCCACATTTTCTCAATTTTCTTCTCAGATCCGTTTTCTCTCTCTCGCTCGCTCTCCTCTTCTCTGTTGCAGCCGCTTATGAAGTTTAGACCTACGGTTTGTGAAGATGTTTCGTGGTTTTACAGGTATGTTACGTAATCTTTTCTCCAGTTCTTCTTTGTTTTTGATTAATTCTCAACTGAATCATGAAGATCTGATTGATTTCATGATGTTTTCACTTTCTTTTTCCAGTTTTGGTAGTTCGATTTCATGATGTTCTCTAGTTTTTCACGTGCTGCTGATTTTTAGACTATGAATCAACAGTACATATTTGGTATACTGAAATATACTGCTCTAATTTTGTTTTTTTTTATAGTTTTGGAGATTTTTCTTGTTTGATCCAGAAGTACATATACGGAATACTCAAATTAAAGTGTTTCGATTCTATTTTTTCATAGATTCGCTACTTGTTTTTCACATGCAGCTAAATTTTAGATTATGAATCAGCAGTACATATATGGTGTAATGAAAAATTATGCTTTAGTTTTGTTATTTTTGTAGTTTTGGATATTCTTCTTCTTCGATCTAGAAGTATATATATGGAATACCGGAAAAAAAAAGTGTTTCGATTCAGTTTTTTATAGATTCATTACTTGGTTTTCACATGCAGCTGATTTTAGTTCCATTTTGGTTTTTTTATATATGCTTTTGAGTTGCTTTTGTGTATTAATCATCGGTACGTATATGATATATTGGTGGATTTTAATGAAACAAGTTCAGATCTAAATAAAAAATCATGTTTTATGTTTATTTCATTAGTAGATCTGATATTTTTATGGTTTTTGGTTTGATTTTCAGTTTTCTTTTGTGTATTAACCAACAGTACATATCTGACATACTGTTTTCTTTTTTTGTTTACTATGAATGTATAGGTTTTCTCTTATTTTTTTGGTTTGATCCAGGAGTACATATATGTTGTACTGGTTGAAACTTCTTTTGATTCTATTTTATTCAGAGTTTTGCCACTTTTTTTGGTTTGATCCATGAGTTCGTGTGTGAAATACTGAAGTATGTGCTTTGATTCGGTTATATTCATGGATTCATCACTTCTTGACATGTAATTGAGTTTTTAGTTTATGAATCCGCGGTACGTATATGTTGTACTGATAAAAACTTCTTTTAATTCTGTTTTATTCATAGTTTTGCCACTTTATTTTGGTTTGATCCATGAGTACGTATGCGAAATACTGAAATAGATGCTAGTTTTGTTGCTGTGTTTTAATATTGTTATATTCTGGTCACATTTACAGGTTCAATATGTCCAACAGATACATACTCTATATGTAAGCAATGAGGCAAATACATACTTAGATTTGTTCGTAGTGTAGCAGATATGTACTCAGATTTGTAAGCAGTGTACCAGATATGTACTCAGATTTGTAAGCAGTGTACCACATATGTACTCAAATTTGTAAGCAGTGTAGACACACACGTTTGGTAGTAATGGGTATTATGGACATTTCCATGTTTTAATTAATTTTGGACCTGCGGATAAAAAAAAGATCCGGTTGGACCCTACTATAAATAACTATATGGGCCTAGGACCAAACAAGAAATTTTCCTTTATAAAAATATGTTCCTTCTAAAATACCCGGACTATCCTTATATATCGACAGCCTAGACACTGAATACCATCCCTCATTCCAGAATAAAACTAGTACCGATGAAGAGCATAACCAATAAAACTAGAACTGGTGGAGAGAATAGCGTCGTACTCTCATTGGCTCGTAAAGAAACCGTTTGTGTTTTTTTAGATGAAATTCAGTGTGATATGGTGTGTTGATACGGCAATCTAAAATGTTGGTTTTGATATTTGACAAGAATATATGTCATAAAAATGACGTGCAATGAGCACTCGGCTTGTGTTATGTAAAAAGCCGTGGGGGCAAAATTGGTGCACGGTCAAGAAATGCCCCATGGCCCTTTTTTGAATCCGGCCTTGACTCTAGCGACCTACAGGGATATTCAAATCAAGTAGACAAGGCTGTAGAGATTAAATAAAGATCATGGCAGATGTGCAAGAAAGCAGTTGAAATAGAAAGAAAGAAGAAAACACTGTGCTTAAGATTCGACTTTCCACTTGGTTCTTTTGAAAATCATGTGAGCGAGTACTAGTCTGATCATCCAGGTAGAATCTCTTATCTCCTATCTTGTCTATCTATCTATATATATATACTACTCCAATAGCTTTATTGATATGCGCATATGCACATATCTCGCTATGGGTTGTACATTTCCAAGTTGCGCATTGTACTGTTGCATCCTTAACCACTGCTTGCCCCATCCAACAAGGAGTTATTAACATGGTTATTCTGTTCTTTCAAGCGATCAAGACCACTTGCATTTTTTGACTCCCCTAACATGCACACACACAGGCTAGCTTAAGCCAGCCCTAACAAGAGAAAAAATCATTTTTTTAAAGCCTTTTTTAAGTTGGGTCATAGTTGGTATATGAGTTTTACGGTTAAGCAAGCCCTAAAAAAAGCTCAAGCCATCCCTATATCCAATGTCTAGTTCCGCCACTGCGCACACACATATATAATGCACGATTACTGGTATGCAAATCGGCAATGACGTTATTCTTATCGGTTCACCAATTTGTCGATCTACCTTGTGCTTGCGGTTTGCACGTAATCATCATAACAATCTTTTGACTAAGAAAAAAAACTAGATATATTTGGTCGTCGAGCAAACAAAATGTGCGTACCTGTAATATATGCATGTATCCAATTAGCAATGCTTGTGTGTGTTACTATATGCACTAGTAATATTGATTGAAGATTGAACTTCTAAGTTCTGTTAACCGATTCCTAAAGAATAATCGAAATATTATATTAGTTTAAAAATTCTGTTAATCGTTCCTAAAAGAATAATCAATAGAGTAAATCGTATAATTAAGCTAAGTGATATGCATGGCTAACAAGTATTGGTGCATAAATCAATTCAAGAATAATCTGAAGTAGAAACAATACTAAACCCATGTTTAGTTAGGCTACGCAAGTATTTAAATATTCAAAAAGCTCCAAATCTTCCTATTAACAATGGATCATTACACAAAGTTAAGCAATCCTGCACTGCCTATATCTTCAAAATCATATATATAAAGTTTCTACGAAATCGATAAAGAAAACGAATAATTTTGGTATATAATCATATGAAAACACGGAGTGTGTTTTGCATGATTTGCATCTACTTCCACTTTTTTCAGTATATAATCAAGAACAGTAGAAATCTGCATTATGCTTGGTGGTCAATAAAAAGCACTTAAGCATTGTGCTTGCAATTTGTAATTATGCTTGGTGGTCATAATCTTGGATTATGGTACTGTTAGTCTAGATATTAAGTTAATCAGTAGGGTATAACTAGAGTTTCTTTATTCAAAGATTTCATCTTTATCCGAAAACTCTATTCCATAACCATTTCCAACTAGTATAAATAAGGGTGCATCCTCTTTATAACTCAATCACTCACACTTAAAAGTTCTTCGCAACTTGCCTTTTTCGCTCTCTCGTAATTCTGCATCTTCCTTTCCATTCTTTAGCGAAAGTTTTTGTAAGCCGAATGGATTCCAACCGCAAGCGAAGAGGGTTCATCAAGGGAAGAATCATCTTGTCTTTGTATAGGACATCACCAAAACCAACAACTGCTTCCACATTTCAGTTTAGCAGCAAAGTTAAACCAACAAATATCTCTTCCGAGAAGGAGTTTGTAGTCCCTCAAGCAAGCAGCAATAAGAAAGTAGCGTTTTTGACAACTGATAATATTGTTCGTGATTCATATGTTGGCGCCGGTGATAATAACGTCGATATGAAAGCTTCCAATTATATATCGTACGTCCAAGAACGATTTAAACTTGAACGAGTTGATTCAGAGCGAAGGAAATACCAGGATACTCTCAAGTGATCCCTTTACTATGTCATGCAACTAATTAATTAGTACGTAGTTCTTAATTTTCTGTACTGTGCTTATTATCCGATTATATATACGCATGTTCCTAACTCCTTTGCTTTAGAAAAACGTTAATCATCAATCGGACATATACGTTGCTTAGGAAAAATTATATATAGTTATAAGTAATAAATATCAGCTTATTTTCAATACCAGTCCTGTATATGCTTCTGCTATTGTTGATGCATGTAAGCAGTAATCTTTTCATTTCGAGTCCATGCGAGTGCACAAATTTCAGATGCATCTATGTGCTGTTTAGTTGATGGTTTTAAAGAACAAAAACTGTGTACGTCTTGCACGAAAGTTCGCTCAAGTATCGTCATCTTGATAGTTAGCGAAAGCATAATTCTTTTGAGGTTCAAATAAAGCTTTTTGTTTAGAATCTGTCATAACACGTAAGAGTAGCTAGATCAATATAATCTTGAATAATGCTACGTAATCGCATGTTCATGAACAAATGGAATGATATGATTGATAAGATGCAGTTGTTAGCTAGGGTTTGAGCATAAACGTTAACATACATCTGCATCATCAAAAGAACCTTTCAACGTAAAGGAATTTCTTTTTTCTTGCTCTAAAGAAGGAACATTTGCTCGTGGAGTTCGAATCTTCCCTACCAAAAACCAAAAGAATAAAAGCTGATAGCTACATTTATAATTTCTTACAAAATATCAAGATTTTCTTGTCCTTGGTCGACGCTCGTTTAAGCTTAAGCATTTTCACTTAGGGAACGCCTTATTACATCTAGATATCATGCACAAGTTCTGACGCCGGGACATAGCTAGGTTTTCTTCACAGGAAGCTAAAAAGAATTTGACACAAAATTACGTACGTCCAAAGATTAAACCATACCATACCCAACTTTTACAACTATCAAAAAGCTACATGACCTTTTTTAACCTGGCTAAATGTGGGGCCTATAGCCACATGATAAAATAGGGTTATTAAGAAATAATTCATAAAAACCCCTTATCCACTATTTATGTTAATGCCTAATATGTCCTTATTAAATTGGTGCTAATTCGATAAATTTAAAAGTGTTTAATCAAGTTAATCCTGAGATTAACTTTCATTAATGCATAATCAAAACCTGTAAATTTTTTGTTTTTACTCGATCCAGAATCAATTGATGTTAGTGAATTTGTAAACCGATTCTGGGTTGAGTTTTATGCTTGTCGGAGCTTGATTAATACCCACATAAACCGATTCCTAAAATCGGGCTTTTGTAATACACATATAAACCGGTTATGCCTTAATTTCAGAAACAAGATATTCATTACATAGTTTAGGAAATTAGCCCACTACATATCTGTAGGACTCAGTATGGGAATTCTAAAATTGGACACATCAAATGCTCGTCAATGAACCTCCGAGCACGTCGGTACAACGTCGTGGTGAATGAACTTCTTTTCCCCGTTACGAAATCTCCATAGCCCGTTGAACCGTTCCAGCTGAGATTCAATGAATTCTTAGATGTTAGTATGTGAACTAGTGTAGTTGAAAATGATCGCATTACTCACTTTTCCCCCAAAAGGAGCTCGTGGATGATAGTGGTACACCATATTTCTAACTATTATGTACTCTCGCATTGCGCCTTTTATGTAGTTGAATCAAAAAGCCAAGTCTCTCCATTTTCGGTTATTGGATTCGCGATACGCCCGTAAAAGAACCCTTTAACTCTCTTCCAAAATATTGAATAGATTTCATTCAGACGTTCGCGAAATGGATTAGCAAAGAATTTAACCAGACAAAAATCTTCAAATGGTTCCCATTCCATTTTCTAGGCTAAATGTGTGACGTGGGAGTGACTCAAAGAGGTTGTCCTTATATAGATGAAGTCTCAACGGCTTTTTTTTTTTTTTGAATTCAATTCAAACAATTGGATTTTATATATTACCACATAGACCGATTTTGTCCTTACAAAATCATATAAATTTGCCTCTAACAAATCAGGCTTTTGTAATGCACATGTAAATCGATTCTCAAAGTTACAGAACTTTTCTTCATAAAAATCGGATTACATATTTATACATGTAAACTGATTCTAAAAGTTACAGAACTTTTCTTCTTAGGAATCGGATTACATATTTACACATGTAAATTGTTTCTAAAAGTTACAAAACTTTTCTTCTTAGAAATCGGATTACATATTTATACATGAAAACCGATTCTAAAATTGAACATTTGGGAAACTGTCAGAATCGGATTACATATAGTTATATGTAAACCAATTCTGACAGAAAGAATGCTAGAATCTTCTATTTTTTCCACACACATTAAGTCATTCATAAACTAGAAACCAGATTAAGTCATTCATAGACTAGGAGTGTAACCAAACATAATTCGACAATAAGTTTAAGACAAGACATAAGTTTTGACTCCATAATTATCCATCATTTAAAGATATAAACATGAATATAACCATTCATTCATGAACATCCCCACCACGACCACGTCTACCGCCACGACCACGTCCACCGCGTCCTCGTTTACCAGGTTGGGCGCTTCTCGATGCACCTTCAGTCATCTTCTTTTTTTCTTTTTTTTGGGTGGGGGTGTGGGGGGGGGGGGGGGGGGGCTCTCTTCCTCTTCTTCTTTGGATCCTCCTCCTCATCATCATCCTGCTCCCCAAACTTTGCACCAACTTCTACATCTTCGAGACCATTCAATTCATCAATTATCTTTTCATTGGCCTTCACATTTTTCCCTTCCCTGATTTCTAGCTTTGCCTGGGTTATCATGTGTCCGACTCGTCTTCTCTGTTTCAATTTCAAATAACAAACATTCGATATATAATGCTAAAACCATTAACAAAATTGTAATTAAGTGAGAATACGCACTATGTAATCGAAAGCCGTGTCTTTGTCCTCTATCTTGGGCCTCTCATCTACTCGTATCACTCGAGTATGTGAAACTTTGAGGTACCACGGTATGTAACCCGGAATTGCCTCGTCATCTGCTCGAGATGGACCATCCAAAGGATTTCTATGGAACGTTCTGTCATTCCAATAATCATATGATGGGAAAGGCTTGTGAACAATGATAATATCATTATCATGTGATTTGGTTTTTGTCTCATTGATGTTGAACATCTGGTTCGCCTTTGGGATTTTTTGTACATAAACACATTGTCTTGCGACTCTCGAATGGTTGTACATTACATATCATCTTGGGTGAAACAAAGGCCCAAAATATTCACTTTGCTCTCGGCAACCAACCTTCTTTACTTTTCCTTTAGCCAAATCCTCCTTGTAAGGATCAAAGACAACATCCTTCGTCGTCAAGTTGTCTAACTGGCATCTCATATTCAGAACATCCATTTCATGTTTCTTCGGCTTTCTTTTGTAGTTGTACTTGTCTCCATAATTCTCTCAGTCCCAATCCTTTTTCTCAAAATCTCTTTTAGCAAATATTGGGAAGTGCATATATATCCAAGCCTGCAGAAAAGCCATATTCCCTCCTATTTGGTTCCTTTGAAACCTAGAAGCCTTTCTCAACTCCTTCAACGAGTGTGCAAGCATGGCAGTGACCCAAGAGTATCCGCGAATCTCTCCAAAAGTCGGAGCTCACACGGGCACCGGAAAAGTTGGGGAAGATTACAGCTCCCAAGAAATAAAGGACATACGCATTGGCAGTGGCGATGATATGTTGCGGTTTCCCCTCTTTTCCCTCATACGAAGCTTCTTTGTTCCCATGAAGTTGTCCCTCAGCCTCGAGAGATGGAATATCCCCTGCTTTGCCTTGTCTATAAACATCTTCTTCTTGGTCTTCTCCTCATCCCATTGGAACACTTCCTTGGTCCACGCATAAATTTTGTCCCACTCAAGCTCTGTCTCGTACCCTTTTTGCTTCACGGCTTTACCTTCTATGCTTAGGCCGGTAATTAATTTCGCATCATTTGGAGTTATCGTTATTTCTCCAAACGGAAGATGTAAAGTATCCGTTTCCCCGTAGTATCTCTCGGCAAAGGCGGAACAAAGAGGTCTGTCGTAACCAAGGTGGTCCAAACTGTCGACCACAGGTACCAACCTCATAGAATTGACTAGATCGATTACTTCCGGAACTTCTCCAACGGTTGATTCTATTCCTTCCAGTGGCCATTGCCTCATCATACTCATTAACGTTCCTGACTTCATAAGACGAATGACATCCTTGTGATCCTATAAAACAAAACAACCAAGATGGGAAACAATCAAAACAGTACACGGATAATAATGTTTACATCATATATCATAAGGTTTAGGTACTTACTATGGTATTGTAAACGACGGAGGCCCAACTGTCTTTATAACCCCATAATACCTTTCCTCCATCACCGGGTATCCCTAAATGTGGATCATTAGCAAACATTTTCAGCGGGTCGGGCATGTGGTCACCTTTCTTCTTCTTTGGTCCTTCTTTCTTCTTACCATTTTCTTGAGCATCTCCTCCTTGGTCTTGTTTTTGAACTTCTTCTTCATCACTTTCACTCTCATCACTTTCTTCTTCACCACATTACTTTCCACCACCTTACTCATCACTTTCACTCTCATCACTTTCTTCTTCACCACCTTCCTCGTCACTTTCACTCTCATCACTTTCTTCTTCACCACCTTCCTTGCCACCACTTTCCTCATCACCTTTTTCTTCTTCAATTTCTCTATCACCGCCTTCTTGTTCAGTAGGTGTTTCAGAATCAGATTTTTCATGTGTTGGTTGCTCCGCTTGAGGTGGTGGGTCTTTGATAATGATCCCTTTGGCTTTACTCCCCGTTCCCCTTGGGTTTCGGTGGGAAGCATTCAAATTTTTACCGTATTTTCGATGAGGTCCCAAAGGCTTTGGAGTAGCAAGGTCATATTTCCGTTTATATTTCTTTTCGGCTTGATTTTTTTGTTCGATAGTTTTGATTTCAAAATTCTCGATTCCTAACCTAGTGCATACTAAAACCTAGTTTAGAGGATTGGGTTGATAGAAAAGTACCTGAATCGACCCATTTCCTCCTCTTGTGCGATACGGGAGGCTTCGGATTGTTCTTACACTTCCTTCGTTTTATTTCGAATCGCTTCAACAAGTCCGGGATTGTCAGCACTAGAAAGATTCCTGTTAGTAGCATACTTAGTTCTTGGTTTCGACATTTTATAGAAGAAAGAAAACGATTAATCATTTTTGAATTGTCGATGATCGACGATTTTTTGTTTCAAAAAAATGAAAAAAAAAAGAGTAGAGGAGATGAAGTATCGGTTTTTAGGTCAGAAATGAAAACTGATTTTTTTTAGTTAGGTTTATTAAGGATTGATGGGGATAATTTAATAATATTAATATTTTTTTAGGGTAATTTTGGTAGTTTACATAAACATTAGACACCCCTTATCATTGTGTACTAGGTAGATGAAGTAATCTATAGGCCCCAATTAAGTGGCATATGCCCCAATTTAAATTCGTCACCTATAATTAAATTTATATATGCTAAACTTCCAAGCAATTTCTTTTTTAATATTCCCAACTAAAGAGTACTCTGCTAGGAATTCATCACCTATTTTATTGGGTAGCCTAGTTGTGAAAATTTTTATCGCCATAAACACCCCCCTGATGAATCAGTGATGTAGTAGAAATTGGTGTTGGATATTTTCAATTTGAAAACCTAATTTGGTTTTCCAGAAAATTCTACATACGCATCTCTTCTCATAAGATGTTCACCATAAGACATCATGAATGAATGTCGTTTGAAAGTGTATGCCGGAGATGAAGAGGCAATTCGAAAAGGCATGAAACCCTCTATAAATTTCGAAGGTCTTCTCCCAATTCAACACATCAAAATTGTTTGTTTTCCCTCTTTTTTAAGCATCATCGGATTCTAAATATTGTGTGCTCTTGGTTGGGTTAGAAAGTACAACTCTTGAATCCAACAACTTTAGATTGCGCGATCGAACCCCACCTTTCACATATTTTAATAATTACGTTTTTTTTTCTTTAATAAACTATTGGACTGAGCAAAAAAAAAATCTTGAATCCAACAACGTTTTTAGGGATTCATTGTATCCTGAAAGCATTATTTCGTTGACTAATTGTACTCGTCAGTTTATTGGGAAGGGTAGAAATATTTGCTGAAAAGAATTATAAGGCCTTGAAGTCAGTGACACATCATTCTTTTCAGTTCTTTCTTTTTCATCCTCTGGTACCCAATTTCCGACAATTTTCAGCAAGTAGTTTTTCGATAATGGAGGGTGAAACTTCAAACGCAAGTCATGAACCATACTCTGAATCGCTTGGAACGTTTTGATGTAGAGAATTTTACTCGTTGGCAAGAGATCGTGAAATTTTTTCTGATCACCACCAAGTTACGGTATATATATTCTTGAAGATGGATTGGAGGAAATTTATGTCCAAAAAGTCGACGACACTGATGATTTGAAGGCCAGACGTAAGAAGCGTCAGGAAGATGATTTCATGCGTCATGGTCATGTTTGGAATGCCTATGATTCCCATCGAAGTACTTCGCATGCAAAGGAATTATAGACTACGCTTGACAAAAAATACAAGATTTCTGATGCAAGCAACAAGAAATTCCTGATTTGCAACTTCATGGACTTTAAACTGGTTGACAGTAAGTTAATTATTTTCCAGGTCAGTGAACTTTTACTCATTTTAATCATCTTAAAGATGATGGAATTGAAATTTCTTATGCCTTTGTTGTTGGGGTTATTATTTCTCCCCTTCTCCCTTCTTGGAATGGTTACAAAAAGAAACTTAAGCATGCTGAGACTGGCCATGACTTAAAAGGTTTACAACGTCATCTTCGTATAGAAGAAGACTCGCGTAAACAATAAATTAAGGATAGTCAGCAAACTGAAAAACTTTTTAAGGTTAATAGTGTGGAAGAATCTAAGACACATTTTTTTTAAACCTAAGAATGATACTCAGTTGAAGAAGCAATATATCAACAAGAAGAAGAAGGTTGACTGCTACTTTTATAAGAAACCCGATCATTATGCTCGTGATTGCCATCGATGAAAGAAACAAAATAAAAATGAGGCAAATATGGAAAATAAAAAATTTGTAATAGTAGTGCAAGCCGCCAATGTTGTTGCTGATAATAGTAGTGGATGGTGGTGAGATAGTGGTTCAACCATTCATATCTGTAAGGATGAAAATATTTACCTGACATACAAACCTGTTATTGGATTAGAAAACGAAGTTACTTCAGAGAACAACCTACGTAGCAAAGTAATTGGCAAAGAAACTGTTGAACTCTCGTTTACTTTGGGAAAAACTTTTACTATTACTAATGTTTTGCATGTCCCTAGCATTGTGTAAAACCTTGTTTGTGGAGACCTTGTTATGAATGATGGATTTAAGACGACCCATGAGTCTAGTAAATTTATATTTCCCAAAATGGTGTGTTTGTTGGACAAAGATATGCTTGTAATTGGATGACTAAGCTTAATATAATAAATAATGGTTCTTCTTGTACTATCGACTTTATTTATGGAAGGCATGGTTAATTAGGACATGTGAATTATGGTTCTCCTAGAATTAATTCGAGACCTAGTCCAATTCTAAATACTCTCAGGATTAAGTCGTTATAAAAATTGACCGTCGCAACTTCGTATAGCTAAGACCAAGTGAGCCCATAGTTACTCAGTTCCTTCACTAAACCTGCGCCTATAATCTATCAAGTTTGCGCACGTGAATCCCAAGACAGAATCCACTATCTTGAGTTGTTTCACCTGTTGTAAAGACTTCTGCTCCCAACTCCTTTGGATCGTAACCCGAAACAACGAAAAATTAAATTTGTTTCAGTAACCAACTTACTTATCAATCTCCCAAATCAAGATTTCGACCAGGTATAAAGTAGAGTAAAATATCTTGTGTTCAGATAATATAAACTCTAGCCAAATATCAAACCAAGAAAATGATTATCGAAATAATCAATCTTAGTGAACAAGCTCTATCCAAATAACTCTACGAGGAGAAACAACTAGACAGTTTGCTCGATCCTTGCACAGGTCTTATGTCTATCAAGATGTAGTGATCTACACTACAAATGGATCTCAGGCATCCGGTTTCTGCCTTTAGAATCTAAGGGATGAAGAAGAGAAGAAAGAGAAAGAGGATTTAGATTAATTTTCTGATAGGTTCTCTTACGGCCACTCATAGAATAAATAGACTAAAACACCTGACCCGCTCGTGTGAGACACACGAGTACACTAACATTAACATTATTAAAGATAACGGCTACAACTAACTAGAATAACGGTACCAGGTAAGATTTACAAGGCACCTTTCTCACTACCAACTCATGACAGGGTTATGACAACTACCCTCTACTCCACCATATCCTTGTCCTCAAGGATTAGCTTTGGAAATTGCTTCTTCATCAACATTTTATCCTCTCAAGTAGCCTCAGATTCTGGCATCCGCTCCCATAGCACCAGTACTTGAGTTACGTCTTATTCATTCTTCTTGAAATCTCTTGTGGCCAGTACCTTCATTGGAATGGCTTGTAATTGTCCTCCCATATCAGTATGTGGTAAGCTAGTCTATACCATTACTCCTGCTCCTACTTTAGGTTTCGAGCTGTGAAACATGAAAAGTAGAGTGAATCTTGCAACCAACTGGAAGCTGATAAGCATGTAAATTGTACATTTTATACCCATATTTATATTAGCTAGTATACAGTATTTTAGTTACTAATACTATTTTAGTGCTTTTGTAGAAAGTACAAGTGAATTCGATCATCCAGCGAATAAACAGCAAAATGTGAGACTTAATGGTGTTTGCAACGAAAATGGCAAAATGTGGTTGGCCTGGTATTTCCATATATCAGCAACCACAATGATGAAATGTGGTTGGCCTGGTATTTCCATGTATCAGCAACCACAATTATCAAATATGTTGGCCTAGTATTTCTATATATCAGCATCACTTATTATGCTGGTCTGGTATTTCTGTATATCAGCAACACTTATTATGCTGGCCTGGTATTTCTATATATCAGCAGCACTTATTATGCTGGCCTGGTATTTCTATATATCAGCAGCCACAGTGATGAAATGGGGTTGGCATGGTATTTCCATATATCAGCAACCACAATTGTAAAATGTAGTTGGCCTGGTATCTCCATATATATCAGCAGCATAGAATTATTTCACAGCCGAGGTCACAATGGGCAGACCAATTTTAATTTTCTCTTCCATTAATGCATGGTGAAGTGAGTCGACGTCAGCACACTAATGTCACCTAAGATTGGTCAAGAGTGACTTTATTATTGTTAACATAATAATGGAAGAATATCACCTACGTGACCACGTGCAAATGAAGTGCAAATGAAGAAAAATGAAAGATTAACATATCTTGTCCTTATATAAATTCTCTTGCTATATAAATATAAAGAATCTGAAGGAATATTTTAGACTAAATGACGTCATTTGTTCAAATACAGTTAAGGTGGGTCCCAGCACATGCAAGGAAATATCATGCTTTATAAATGAAATTAATTCATTTCCTCGGTGGTTTCATATACTATGGAAAGTGGAGATTCTCTGATATTTTACAATGTTTCGTTATATTATGACACGCGGCACAATATTATTGGGTGGATTGTATTTCATGATATGTGGCAGACTTCTATTGGGAGGTGATATGGTGACGACGTGAATTCATCTGTGGGCTATATTTATGTGTTGTTTCAAAATGAAAAGGGGGGAGGACGCAGAGCCGGGGGAGAGAAGAGAAACAAGGGTTTGGTGTATTAGAATTTTCTTTTCTCATGGTTTGCTAAATTGATTGTTAGGGTATAGGTAGAAACCAATTATTGTGTGAACTCTACATTTATATGCTAAATAATGATTTGATTGATTAATAGTTTTTCTTCATATAGCTCGGTATTTAATCGATTATGTGATTTTCTTGATTACTTATGCTTTTCAATTGATATTGCGTGCTTGGTTAAATTCTTTGACGCCATATGCTTTAGGATTGATAGGTAATGCTTTAGAATCACTATCCATGAAGCGGAGAAAAAATATTTGAAAATCCATGGAATTTATTTTTAACGATTAGTAGAATTTGCATAATTGATTGGTGGAAACCGAAGACCCTAATAACCCACATTCATTTTGTTTATCTTTAAATTATTTATCATTTTATTTTGTTCCGAATTTCTAAAAATCCTTAAAACATTATCTTGTTGATTACTTAATTTTTGGCATTAGTTGGTAGAGTATTTCACACTCCTCGTGGGAACGAACCGCATTTGCTATCTATATTACATTTGACCTGTGCGCTTGCGGATGAAACTAGATTTCATTTAATCATTAATTTTGGTTATATAGAATCTACATCAAGTTTTTGGCGCCGCTGCCGGGGAGTGGTTGCAAAATATTCTCTAGTTGATATCATTGTATATAGTTTACTTTTAGTTGTTGTACATAATTTATTTATTTATTTATTTTAGATTTTCCTTAGTTTCTTTTTACGCAGTTTGTTTGATTTTTATTTTAGGTACCTTAGTCTGAAGAGGAGCGGGCGAAAAGAAAGTATGCACTCGCAAATCTTTTGCAAAAGCGACTCGGAAGATCCATTAGAGGTTTGCTTACCTCATTTTGGGTATGGTTTTGATGATGATAATGTTATTTTTGAAGTCAATTCTTTGTTAGACTCCACACCGCTGCTAGACACTAGTAATAGGAAATCCAAACTAGAACCTCTAGTTCTTACCAAGTCTCGACTAGTTCCATTTGTTGAGAAAGCTCCGAACATGACCCTTAATAATGAAACCGTTGTAGATGATAATGGGTCAATTAGTCATGATATCACTATTCCGTTGAGCCCTTGCTCCTCGGATCCATCTAATGATTTTCTAAAAGCTTTTGTGAATATTTAACATATTGATACCGGTCAATTCAGACCAATTTTACAAGTTATTTTCTCAGACTTAAAGCCGGATTTAGGGAGTGAAACAATTATTCAATTCCTTAAACGATATGTTAAATGTGAATCTGATTTACTTCACATTATCATATACGGTTGGACAGGTTCAAATAATGTATTAAATAAGATTGAATTCAGTTTGTGCTCCCTAGGTATTCATCATTCTTACTGCAGGTTCATATTTTCAACTGACCGGATTAGCTGGGTTGATCTACAACTTTTCAGACTTTATATATATGATTGGCAGCGTACTTTGGGGTACCAACGTCACATTGTTTTAAAACGTGCCACCGGCAAGTCGGGAAACAGATAACTTTCGCTTCATGGGAGTCAACCCATCAGATTTTTTCCCTCTACTCTATCTTTTTTTTTATTTTGTTTATTTTTGCATTTCCCATCTTAATTTCTAAGTTGGATGACTCAATTACATTGAGGACAATGTAATGTATTAAGTGTGGGGGAGTGGGTAATTATCCATATTTTTGCAGATGTTCACTTTTCTTAGGAATTAAAAAAAAAAAATCAATTGCATAATGTCTTTGTTTTGCTCGAGAACTAGCAAAATATAAGTATGGGGGTGTTGATAAGCATGTAAATGGTACATTTTATACCCATATTTATATTAGCTAGTATACAATATTTTAGTTACTAATACTATTTTGGTGCTTTTGTAGAAAGTACAAGTAAATTCGATCATCCAGCGAATAAACAACAAAATGTGAGACTTAATGGTGTTTGCGACGAAAATGACAAAATGTGGTTGGCTTGGTATTTCCATATATCAACAACCACAGTGATGAAATGTGGTTGGCCTGGTATTTCCATGTATCAGCAGCCACAATGATCAAATATGTTGGCCTGGTATTTCTATATATCAGCAACACTTATTATGTTGGCCTGGTATTTCTATATATCAGCAACACTTATTATGCTGGCATGGTATTTCTATATATCAGCAGCACTTATTATGCTGGCATGGTATTTCTATATATCAACAACCATAGTGATGAAATGGGGTTGGCCTGGTATTTCCATATATCAGCAACCACAGTTGTAAAATGTAGTTGGCCTGGTATCTCCATATATATCAGCAGCATAGAATTATTTCACAGCCGAGGTCACAATGGGCAGACAAATTTTAATTTGCTCTTCCATTAATGCATGGTGAAGCGAGTCGACGTCAGCACACTAATGCCATCTAAGATTGGTCAAGAGTGACTTTATTATTAGCATAATAATGGAAGAATATCACCTACGTGACCACGTGCAAATGAAGTGCAAATGAAGAAAAATGAAAGATTAACATATCTTGTCCTTATATAAATTCTCTTGCTATATATATATAAAGAATCTGAAGGAATATTTGAGACTAAATGACGTCATGCGCTCAAATACAGTTAAGGTGGGTCCCAGCACATGCAAAAAAATATCATGCTTTATAAATGAAATTAATTCATTTCCTTGGTGGTTTCATATACTACGGAAAGCGGAGATTCTCTGATATTTTACAATGTTTCGTCATATTATGACACGCGGCACAATATTATTGGGCGGATTGTATTTCATGACATGTGGCAGACTTCTATTGGGAAGTGATGTGGTGACGACGTGAATTCATCTGTGGGCTATATTTATGTGTTTTATCAAAATGAAAAGGGGGGAGGCCGCAGAGCCGGAGGAGAGAAGAGAAACAAGGGTTTGGTGTATTAGAATTTTCTTTTCTCATGATTTTCTAAATTGATTGTTAGGGTATAGGTAGAAACCAATTATTGTGTGAACTCTACATTTATATGCTAAATAATGATTTGATTGATTAATAGTTTTTCTTCATATAGCTCGGTATTTAATCGATTATGTAATTTTCTTGATTACTTATGATTTTCAATTGATATTGCGTGCTTGGTTAAATTCTTTGACGTCATATGCTTTAGGATTGATAGGTAATGCTTTAGAACCACTATCCATGAAGCGAAGAAAAGTATAGCGGAGAAAAAATATTTGAAAATGCATGGAATTTAGTTTTAACGATTAGTAGAATTTGCATAATTAATTGGTGAGAACCGAAGACTCTAATAACCCACACTCATTTTTTTTATCTTTAAATTATTTATCATTTTATTTTGTTCCGAATTTCTAAAAATCCTTAAAACATTATCTTGTTGATTACTTAATTTTTGGCATTAGTTGGTAGAGTATTTCACACTCCTCTTGGGAACGAACCACATTTGCTATCTATATTACATTTGACATGTGCGCTTGCGGATAAAACTAGGTTTCATTTAATCATTAATTTTGGTTATATAGAATCTACATCAAGTTTTTGGCGCGCTGCCGGGGAATGGTTGCAAAATATTCTCTAGTTGATATCATTGTATATAGTTTATTTTTAGTTTTTGTACATAATTTATTTATTTTTTCTTTTAGATTTTCCTTAGTTTCTTTTTACGCGGTTTGTTTGAATTTTTTTTTAGGTACCTTAGTCTGAAGAGGAGCGGGCGAAAAGAAAGTACGCACTCGCAAATCTTTTGCAAAAGCGACTTGGAAGATCCATTAGAGGTTTGCTTAGCTCATTTTGGGTATGGTTTTGATGATGATAGTGTTATTTGTGAAGTCAATGTTTTGTTAGACTCCACACCGCTGCTAGACACTAGTAATTAGAAACCCAAACTAGAACCTCTAGTTCTTACCAAGTCTCGACTAGTTCCATTTGTTGAGAAAGCTCCGAACATGACCCTTAATAATGAAACCGTTGTAGATGATAATGGGTCAATTAGTCATGATATCACTATTTCGTTGAGCCCTTGCTCCTCGGATCCATCTAATAATTTTCTTAAAGCTTTTGTGAATATCAAACCTATTGATACCGATCAATTCAGACCAATTTTACAAGTTATTTTCTCAGACTTAAAGCCGGATTTAGGGAGTGAAACAATTATTCAATTCCTTAGACGATATGTTAAATGTGAATCTGATTTACTTCACATTACCATATATGGTTGGACAGGTTCAAATAATTATTGAATAAGATTGAATTCAGTTTGTGCTCTCTAGGTATTCATCATTCTTACTGCAGGTTCATATTTTCAACTGACCGGATTAGCTGGGTTGATCCCCAACTTTTTAGACTCAATATATATGATTGGCAGCGTACTTTGGGGTACCAACCTCACATTGTTTGAAAACGTGCTACTGGCAAGTCGGGAAACAGATAACTTTCGCTTCATGGGAGTCAACCCATCAGATTTGTTCCCTCTACTCAATTTTTTTTTTTTTTTTTTTTGCATTTCCCATCTTAAGTTCTACGTTGGATGACTCAATTACATTGAGGACAAGGTAATGTATTAAGTGTGGGGGAGTAGGTAATTATCCATATTTTTGCAAATTTTCACTTTTCTTGGGAATTAAAAAAAAATCAATTGCATAATGTCTCTGTTTTGCTTGAGGACTAGCAAAATATAAGTATGGGGGTGTTGATAAGCATGTAAATAGTACATTTTATACCCATATTTATATTAGCTAGTATACAATATTTTAGTTACTAATAATATTTTAGTGCTTTTGTAGAAAGTACAAGTGAATTCGATCATCCAGCGAATAAACAGAAAAATGTGAGACTTAATGGTGTTTGCGACGAAAATGGAAAAATGTGGTTGGCCTGGTATTTCCATATATCAGCAACCACAATGATGAAATGTGGTTGGCCTGGTATTTCCATGTATCAGCAACCATAAAGATCAAATATGTTGGCCTGGTATTTCTATATATCAACAACACTTATTATGCTGGCCTGGTGTTTCTATATATCAGCAGCACTTATTATGTTGGCCTGGTATTTTTATATATCAGCAACACTTATTATACTGGCCTGGTATTTCTATATATCAGCAACACTTATTATGCTGGCCTGGTATTTCTATATATCAGCAGTCACAGTGTTGAAATGGGGTTGGCCTGGTATTTCCATATATCAACAACCACAATTGTAAAATGTAGTTGGCCTGTTATCTCCATATATATCAGCAGCATAGAATTATTTCACAGCCGAGGTCACAATGGGCAGACAAATTTTAATTTGCTCTTCCATTAATGCATGGTGAAGCGAGTCGACGTCAGCACACTAATGCCACCTAAGATTTGTCAAGAGTGACTTTATTATTGTTAGCATAATAATGGAAGATTATCACCTACGTGACCACGTGCAAATGAAGTGCAAATGAAGAAAAAGGAAAGATTAACATATCTTGTCCTTTTATAAATTCTCTTGCTATATATATATAAAGAATCTGAAGGAATATTTGAGACTAAATGACGTCATTTGTTCAAATACAGTTAAGGTGGGTCCCAACACATGCAAGAAAATATCATGCTTTATAAGTGAAATTAATTCATTTCCTTGGTGGTTTCATATACTATGAAAAGTGGGGATTCTCTGATATTTTACAATGTTTCGTCATATTATGACACGCGGCACAATATTATTGGGCGGATTGTATTTCATGACATGTGGCAGACTTCTATTGGGAGGTGATGTGGTGACGACGTGAATTCATCTGTGGGCTATATTTATGTGTTGTTTCAAAATGAAAAGGGGGGCGGCCGCAGAGCCGGGGGAGAGAAGAGAAACAAGGGTTTGGTGTATTAGAATTTTCTTTTCTCACGGTTTGCTAAATTGATTGTTAGGGTATATGTAGAAACCAATTATTGTGTGAACTCTACATTTATATGATAAATAATGATTTGATTGATTAATAGTTTTTCTTCATATAGCTCGGTATTTAATCGATTATGTGATTTTCTTGATTACTTATGCTTTCAATTGATATTGCATGCTTGGTTAAATTCTTTGACGCCATATGCTTTTGGATTGATAGGTAATGTTTTAGAATCACTATCCATGAAGCGAAGAAAACTATAGCGGAGAAAAAATATTTGAAAGTGCATGGAATTTATTTTTAACGATTAGGAGAATTTGCATAATTAATTGGTGGAAACCGAAGACCCTAATAACCCACACTCATTTTGTTTATCTTTTAATTATTTATCATTTTATTTTGTTATGAATTTCTAAAAATCCTTAAAACATTATCTTGTTGATTACTTAATTTTTCGTATTAGTTGGTAGAGTATTTCACACTCCTCGTGGGAACGAACCGCATTTGCTATCTACATTACATTTGAACTGTGCGCTTGCGGATAAAACTAGGTTTCATTTAAACGTTAATTTTGGTTATATAAAATCTACATCAGAAGCTTAAGCTTCTAAGCTACAATGTCTATCTTTGTTATCACTTGATAAGGGCCAAAAAAATTTGCAGCTAATTTTAGGTTCCTCCTCAGTTGTACTGAAATTTGCCTATAAGGCTGTAATCTCAAGTACACCCAATATCCTACAACAAAAGACCTTTCTGACCTCTTCTTTTCTGCCTGTTGCTTAATTCTGTGTTGAGAAGCTTCTAGTGATTCCTTCAATAGTCCAACCATCTCCTGCCTTTGCTGTAAATTGTCATCTACTGTTGCATGTATCCAAACTTGAGAAGATAGAATGCCAAACTGTGAAGGAGCATAACCATAAAGTGCTTGAAATGGGGTGAGTTTCAATCTTGTATGATAAGAAGTATTGAACCACCATTCAGCTACTGGAAACCAAGAGACTCACTTTGAAGGTTTAAAATTAGTCATACACCTGAGGTAAGACTCTAAGCAAGCATTCACTCTTTATGTTTGTCCATCTGACTGAGGATGGTAGGCAGTGCTCAAATGTAATTAAGTACCAACCTTAGCAAATAGTACCTGCCAAAAGTTGTTGATAAACACTGTCTCTATCTGAAACAATTGACTTTGGCATGCCATGCATCTTGTATATGGTGTCTAGGAACCTCTTAGCCACTGAGGAAGTTGTGTATGGGTGGTTGGGGGCAATAAAGTGGCTACATTTTGTAAACCTATCCTCCACAACCAAAATAACATCTCTACCTTCTGACTTGGGTAACCCTGTTATGAAGTCCATACTAATATGTTCCCAAGCTTGATCTGGTATGGGTAATGGTTGGAGTAGCCCTGCCGGGAGTGTGTTGAAGCCTTTGTGTTGCTGGCATATGTCACACTTTTTGACATAAGTGATAACTTGGTTCTTCATTCCTACCCATTAAAAGTATAACTTTATTTTTTGGTAGCTTGTTTGTCCTCCTCAATGTCCTCCAACAGTGGATGAATGAACAAAAGCAAGTATTTTTCTTCTCATATCTTTAGTACTTCCCACATATATTCCTTGCTTATATCTTATTACCCCTTGCTGGTAGGTATAATGGTCCATAGCTTTTCCTTCCACCAATAATTCAGGAATTAAGTTTTGGGCCATAGTAGCATTAGTATAACTCTCTAGTACATCCTGTAACCAAGCTGGCTGGACTTGGAAAATAGCTTGACACATGGAGGTATCTGTTGTTCTTACCCTTGAGAGGGCATCAGCCATAACATTATCAGTTCCTTTTCTATACTTCAATTCATATGTATACCCCAACATCTTTGCAAATCATTTCTGCTGAAGCATTGAATGCACTCTCTGTTCCATGAAGTATCTTATACTCCGATGATCCGTATAAATGGTAAACTTGTTGCCCATCAAGTATGCTCTCCACTTATTGACTGCCATGACTACTGCCATCATTTCTTTTTCATGTGTATACATGGCTAAAAATCTTTCTCCTATGCCTTTGCTGAAGAAAACTATAGGCCTTTTTTCTTGCATGAGAACAGCTCCAACACCTAAATCACATGCATCAGTAGCCAGCTAAAATGGTTTTGAGAAATCTGGAAGTATTAAGACTGGAGTTGTGGTAACAACTTATTTAAGTTTTTCGAAAGCTAACTGTGCTTCTGCACTCCAAGTAAAATTATTCTTCTTAAGTAAGTCTGTCATTGGCTTGCGAATAAGACCATAATTCTTGACAAACTTCCTGTAATAACCTGTAAGGCCTAGGAATCCCCTAAGATCCTTCAAGGTGGTGGGTACATACCATTTCACCATGCAGGCTATCTTCTCTGGGGCAGCTGCAACTCCTTCACCAGAAATGATGTGTCCAAGATACTCAATTTTGGACTGTCCAAAGGAGCACTTGCTAAGTTTAGCAAAGAGAGAATGCTCCTTGAGTATGCTGAAGGCAATGGACAAATGTTGGAGGTGAGTCTCCATATCTGGGCTATAGATTAAGATATCATCAAAGAATACCAAATGAACTTCCTCAAATAAGGTTTAAAAATGTCATTCATTAAGGCCTGGAAGCTTGCTGGTGCATTTGTAAGTCCAAAGGGCATAACTAAAAACTCATAATGCCCTTGGTGAGTCTTGAAAGCAGTTTTGTGGGTGTATGGTGGATGAATTCTAATCTGATGATACCCTGCTCGCAAATCAATTTTAGAGAACATCCGGACTTCTTGAGCTCATCCAAAATCTCATCAATTATTGGAATAGGATATCTATCTTTGATGGTAATGTCATTCAATCTCTTGTAATCTACACAAAACCTCTAGCTATCATTCTTCTTCTTAACCAAGAGTATGGGAGATGAAAATGGACAGTGGCTGGGCCTAATAACCCCAGAATTAAGCATTTCTTGCACCAACTTCTCTACCACTTTTTTCTGAATGTATGGAATTTTGTAAGGTCTCTGGTTTGGTGGAGAAGCTAATGGTTGAAGGGGAATAAGGTGGTCATGTGCTCTAGTGAGGAAAAGAGCAATAGGTTCTTGAAATATGCTTTTAAATGAGTCAAGAAGGGGTTCTAGTATGGTTGGTATTGTAGGTGTTGAGTCAGTACCTGTCATGGAAAATAAGTGGCCCACCAAGCTATGTTTGTGTTTTTTCAAATACTTTTGGCAGGACTTCCCTGTCATAACTGAGATGCTGGTGGACTCAGCATTACCTTGCAGAATAACCTCCTTCCCATCTCTCTTGAAAGAGATTAGCATATTCTTGAAGTGAAAGCTAAGAGGACTAATTTCTTTCATCCAGTCTACTCTTAAGACCATATCACATCCTCCTAAGGCCAAAACCCTCACATCAAATTTGAATGCCTGGACTTGCGTTTGTCATTGAAGGCCTGGGCATCTAGCATTGTTTATTAACTTATTGCCATCAACCACTTGAAATACACCTGTGGGTTCTATATAACAACCAATCTGTCTGGCTAGCTCAGGATCTATGAAGCTGTGTGTGCTTCCACTATCTACCAGAATAGTGAATTTCTTTTTATTCTTAATAGTTCCCAAGATCTTAATAGTGTTGTGGGTGACTGTGAGTGGGGAAAAACGATTTGCTGGTTTTTACGGAATTGAAGAGTCGTCCGTGTGGAGACTCCGTGAACCGAGCAAAATGTTGAACCTCACACAGATGCACTGCAAGAAGGGAGTGATTTAAGTTCGAGAGATCAATCTGTAAGACCCCAGCCTAAACCAAGAACAATGGCCGTTCCAGAGTCAATTCAGTCACAAGAAAGGATGGGTTGATCTGTAGGAGGGAAGCTGAGAAATGTGTGAGATCAATGGTGATCTGAGATTGTAGGTGTGTTGTGAATTCAGCGTAAGAATGCTCTGAATGATTGAGTTTTTCCCAATTGAGAGTGATTTCTGTGAGTTCGAGTAGACAAAAGATTGTCTTTATGAACTTTGATAAGAAATTGCTCGTTTAGGCGACTGTTGTTCGAATGTTCGAAAAGTCATATGTCTTTTCAATCATGATTCAGAGACATTTTATAACGCCGTAGTTAAAAACACCATGATCCCATGAAGTGTGACAGTTGCTGGAATCCGAGAATAGGAAATGGGGAAATCATGTTAAAACCAATTACTCATCGTGCGGAGACTTGGTTAACTTTCCACCCACTACTTTGCTGATTCTTCTAACTGATTGCACGACTTGCTCACATTCTCATCGTGGGTGAACACACGTCGTAGACCGCCAGACCAAAACCTT
The DNA here is from genome assembly GCF_003573695.1 of Papaver somniferum. NCBI lineage: Eukaryota > Viridiplantae > Streptophyta > Magnoliopsida > Ranunculales > Papaveraceae > Papaver > Papaver somniferum. Next base: position 155,639,725 of record NC_039361.1, read on the forward strand.
AGTTAATATCCCCTCATGTGACACGATTGAAATCTCGTGATTGTGGAGTCAGTTGCTAACTTTATGGGACGATGAGTCCATGTAGTGCTGAGTTGAACATGATTAGGAAATGTTCTGAAACTCGTGAATTTAATATGTCTGCTGAGACGAGGTATCATTATAACCTAAGACGAGCAAACTGCGTTGCTGAATTGTTGAATATTGATAGTTGAACCAATATTCTTTTGATCTGAGCAAATATTGCTAGTCTGAGTGAATATTGCCAGTTTGAGTGAATGTTGTCGGTTCGAGCGAATATTGCTAGTTTGAGCAAATATTGCTCATTTGATGAATTATTGGTAGAAGGACCAAATAAAATATTAATTTAAATTACTGACTGCTGGGTCGAGCAAAATAAATGAGAATGTTGATCATGAAATCAACATAAAATTATCAGTGTTTGAATCTGCTCAGAATCACGTTTCTGCAAAGCTCTGGATTCAAAACCCTAATTTTACCGAAATGATGATTTATTGCAAATCAACACAGGACCGCCTACATGGGATGACGGGTTCACATATAACGCCCAGATGCTCAAATGAGCAAAAATACCAAAGTCTCTTGAGGACCAGTTGGTGAAATCATGATTTAACCATTTATTAAAATAATGCTCGTGTGAGCGACAAATAATAAAACCTGGTGTAGAAAATACGAGGGACCCGCCAAGAGGTCATAGGACCGGCTCCTGGTGGCCGTGGGACCAATAGATGGTCGTTTGAGCAAACTTCCAATTGTTTGGAAAGAGATTGAACCTAATATGAGCAACTGAGTAAATTGGGTTGAAATCATTAAAGCATATGGGACCAGCTGTTTGCAAGCCTCAGGGTCACCCTTGGTCAGTCAAGGGGATGTGCCTGTGTCACCATGATGTCCGCGCTTTAGTCCTGAGAATTTTGATATTTTCTGGTGCACGTTTGAGCAAAATTTGGAGAAAATATGCAAAATCCATGGTTTTGCTGAAACTGGGAAAAGTACGTAAGATGATGTAAATAATAAATAAAACATGGGATTTCAAGGTGTGTGACTGGCACGGCTAGGGCATAGCCAGCCGGATGACAGACGCGGTCCCACATGCTTATCCCAGTTTTATGTGATTTTATGTGTTTTCTCTGATTTGAGGGAAATTTCATGAAAACTGGAGAGTTTGGTGAAATTAGGGAACTCTCATGAGAGATAATAATAAAATAGGGAATGAGAGTGTGGGACCGGCATGGCTAAGGCATGGCCGGTCGGCCAATGGGCGCGGGTCCCAAGCCACTCTTCCCAATTTTATGTAGTTTTGATGATTTTAGCTAACTTTCATAAAATCAAAAGGATTTGTTGAAAACCAAGATATTTTGTTGAAATCAGGGAGTTTTCATGAAATCAGGAAACAAAACACCAAATAATAATATAATAATGGCATGTGGGACCGGCTAGGGCATGGCCGGCCGGCTAGAGCGCGGTCCCACAAATTTTCTCTAATTTTTGATATTTTGATAAAATCATGTGATTTTAGAGAAAATACATGAAATTAGGTAATTTTATGGAAAATTCATGAAATTATGGGAATTTTCATAATTTAAGAGGAAAATAATAAAATAATAAGGACGTGAGATGTGGGACCGGCCACGGCCAAGGTATAGCCGGATGGTGCTCGGTCATGCAATACCTTTCCCTAATTTTATTATTTTTTATAAAATCATGTGATTTTAGAGGAAATACATGAAATTAGGTAATTTTATGGAAAATTCATGAAATCAAGAGAAATTCATAATTTAAGAAGAAATAATAAAATAATGGGGACGTGAGGTGTGGGACCGGTCACGGCCAAGGCATGGCCGGCTGGTGCTCGGTCACGCAACACCTTTCCCTAATTTTATTATTTTTGATAAAATCATGTGATTTTAGAGGAAATACATGAAATTAGGTAATTTTATGGAAAATTCATGAAATCAAGAGAATTTTCGTAATTTAAGAGGAAATAATAAAATAATGGGGACGTGAGGTGTGGGACCGGCCACGGCCAAGGCATGGCCGGATGGTGCTCGGTCCCGCTACACCTTTCCCTAATTTTATTATTATTGATAAAATCATGTGATTTTAGAGGAAATACATGAAATTAGGTAATTTTCATGATTTTAGGGGAAATTATGATAAAATATGAAATTGAATGCGGGACTGGTTACGACATGATCGGTCGGTTGGTGAGCCCAATCCTCTGGCACCCCTGTTAATATTTTATTGTTTTTCCTTCCTATTTTGCATAGGTTCATCGTTTCGTTGTATTTTGAAATACTCGTTCGTGCGGTGACTGTTAGTGTATCATCGTTGAATACACTTTCACCATTTAAATAGGGACTTACTTAGAGGTAGCTCAGACGCCCGGTTGTTGATTATTTATTACTAATTGTGGAATTCAGTGGAGAATAATTCACAAAACTGAGTAATAAGATGTTTATTATTAATTCATAAGATCAGCTGAGGATTCAACTACGAATTCAAAATAATAAAGTGAGCATTACCATTCCATGGGATCGTAGATTCGACCATAGAATCGGAGTAATTAAGATTTATCTATTACCATTTATGAGACTAGTTGTGGATTCGATCATGAAATCGGAGTAATGAGATAATATAGTTATTGTTATTCTATGAGATCAAGTCGTGGATTCGACCATAGAATCAGAACAATTGTTTATTGCCATTCCATGGGACTAGTCGTGGATTCGACCATGGAATAGGAGCAATTGTTATTGCCATTCCATGAGACCAGTCGTGGATTCGACCATGGAATAGGAGCAATAATAGATTATTCTGGGAATTCAGTAGTCAATGTCACGGCAGAATTAATCTTAATTAGGAATAATTAACTTTGTGGCTCTATACTAGCAGAGCAAGCTGTCTAGGAGCATTAATTATCTCGATATGAGCTTGTCTATAAGTCATATCCTTTATATAGTCAGGGTAAACTCGTTGTTTGTTCCTGAAGACGTTATCACTCTATACTAGCAAAGCAAGCTATCTAGGAGCCGTCCATCTCGTGATACTATATAGAAATAATCATTGAAAGTGGTCAGTATTCATGAGATATGTCGTTGTCCAGTCGTGAGACTACATATCTACATGTACTCTGAGAGAAATTACTCTCCGTTGAGAATTCGATGAGAGACCCGTGTCTCAATACTCACGTCTGATTGCTGGATCAGAGCTTCGTATAATTATGAGTTTACGATTTTATCCCTTGTCGAAAATACACCATCTACATTAAGTCCACTGCTTACTTAGGAAAGCTGTGTTCCTCAGTCAGCATTAAATGGTGATTTTCCGGCCATAAATAATAATACCAGTAATTGAACTTAGTCGTAAGTTGAGACGTTGCCGGATTTAGAGAGCATGAGCAAACCACGACTTGATGAAGGCTTCAATGTCATGATTGGAGCGTCGTTTGATGAGCATAAATTGGTGTTGAACCGTTGGTTTGGACGACGAGTCCGTGGTCAGTTAGGATTCGCGGGTCCAGGACCAAGAAAGGGAATCCGCGGACGTTCGTTCGTTAGTTTAAGAAACAAACAAGATAGACCTGAGTCTAATGATAAAATTTTGTCTATGAGCTTTCACGAAAAACAATTTTTTTTTAAATACGTGAGATTTCACAAAGTGGAATAAACTCTCGTTTCAAAGGTGAATGCTCGTATGAGAGAAAAGGTTTTTTAATAGACATTGGGTCTGTTAGTAATAAAAAAAAATTATGAGCTTTCATGAAAATTTTATCTTCGAGCTGTCAGAAATCTTTGAAAATATACTCTCACTTCAAAGACAGATGCTCGTGCGAGGGAGCAAAATATATAGACATCTTTTTTCAAATTTACGTGAGTTTCACGTTAAATATTTTATATTTTGTAAAATCATGTTTTGATTTTGAACAACTGTTCAAAGTAGACAATTATATATGATGACATAATGTTTGTATGTAAGTTTTCACAATTTTAAAATGGACGTCTGTCCAATTTTTGAAAAACCAGTGAATGTTAAAATTCACGTGGGTTATTCACGGTTTGATGAAAATAAAGTCATGATTTTGAATAATGAATTTCGCTCGACTTTGCAGGTTTGAAGGAACGAGCAAATTTTCAAAATTTTGACGTTATAATCACTACAGCTAGTGAAATTGTAAATAGGTAAGAGTTGGATTGTTACCGTTTCAGCGCGTGCTTGTTATTGGTATATCCATGACTCCATGTATTTTGCCTCGGATAGTGGTGACTTCTGGTTACAACCACCCTTCTGGATATTCCGGCGAACACTCTAGAAATATCAAGTCAAACATGAAGACATTTGCAGATGTTCATCCTGGGATGAATCAACCTTTCAGAGACGCTGGAAAGCTGGTACTTTGTATGTCTCTAGCTCATCTGTGATTCGTCCCTTATCAGCATAAGCACCGCCGACTTCAGCAAATGAGACTATCGGCTGAAGATGAAGTTCAGCTTTGTGTTGATGGTGTAGCTCCTGATTCAGATGTGGATGAACGAAGAATTTCGCCATAATTCGTCATCAGAAAATTCAAAAATTAGGTCTTCCTTGAAATTGTTGTAGAATCTTCGTTCGATGTTGGATTTTCGCGGTCTACCTATATATCCTCATGCCCAGGAAATTTCCAAACTTTAGAGAAGAAGATTTTTGGGTTCCAAGCATGTTTAGGATCCGAAATCGACGAAACAGTAAACTTCCAGGAGACCTTCAGAAAATTTTTAGCTGGCATGTGGTCCAATGTTTTGGCCACAACTCTTCGCTCGTTTCTTCAATTATTGTGAATTTTGGATATGTTGAAGAGGACATCCATACTAAGAGAATGGTGTACGACCCGTCCACAAATTCTTCACCAATTTCTCCCATCTCGTTGGTTTGTACAGGGCAGTGTAAAATCATCTCAGGCGAGCTTGTTGTGAAACATTCATGTTGTGTCTTTAGACCATTCTCTTGTGTCTTGAACGGTTGGTGAAGGATTTTAATGTCATCGATTCCTTTGAGATCAGGACCCTTTGATTGATACATGATCATGGTGCTTGCAGCGCCATCTTGCTTTTGTCAGTCGTAGAACATCACTTCTGAAACCCTGGTCACGAGACTGTAGCTGAGGTTGCTCTCGAGACGGGATGATGTAATGACCATGGTTTCATGTCCCGGTGGTAGCATTGCTTTTATGATGAATGATTAGCACATGAGAGTCTGGTGTCACGAGTCTTGGACTGTAAAACTGATCAGTGGATCGTCAGTCCCCAGTATTATGTTAAGTCTCTCCTTTTCGTTTCCTCTTCTTCTGGCAAGACTTGGATAGAAGACCCACATAGAAAAATTGATGTAAAGACCCAGGTGTTAGAAGTTGGAGGTACCTTGATGAAGGACTTAGCGAAAAGACCTGGTGGACACCGATCGACTGTGGAAGTTATGAATCCCGTCTAAGAATTGCTGCTTGCATGTTGTACGCTCTGGAAATTGTAGGAACCTCATACGATGTCGGAATTTGATGCTTGACCCCAAATTTTGACGCTAAGAGACTGAGTTATCTAATGAGACAAGAATCACTCAATTTGGAGTTGTAGAGGTCATCCAACGAAGCGTGCACATTTGTAATTTGTAATCCCGTACAAATTTTTCAGATTTCGTAGACCTGACGGTAAAGGCCATATCTTTCAGCTTGTATGTCCGATTGATGCACCATTTTGTTATGTTGTATAAGAGACATATACGAACATCTTTCGTTGAGGAAACATTGTCCCATTCCTAACCCATTGGTACGTTTTTACAAACCCATGGCTTGAAGTGTGTTGTATCTCATTTGTAGAGGTGATGAGAACATCTTGTAGAAGACTCCGGATTATGCCCACCAGTCGTGCCAGATTTGGGAAGACTTTCATGTGAGCATGTTATTAGGTCTACACATCTTGATATGAATCATTGGTTCTTAGAGAAGTACGACTCATGTGTAACGCTTCAGAGAATGATTAGTTGATGAAGCCCTGAGGATGTTGCTCCTGAGACCGTTGTTGGTGCTGAAACCATGAATGATTATTCTCCAGAGATACTTGTCGATGCTGAGATCATGGATGGTGTTCCTCTAGAGATTATGTTTAATGCTGATACCATGGTTGAAGTTGCTCCAAAGACCGAAAAGGCTAGTATCTTTGCTCCTCCATCCAGTGAGCCTTTTACATTCACGAATTAGTTGATGATTTGAGCGTCCCTAAGATGAAGGTGTACTGAGAGTTCAACTTGACTGCTCCTAAAACATAACTCAGGTTGCCCAGAGTATGTTGAAGGAGTTAGTTCCATTCATGTATGAATGATGTTACATCTGCTTCAGGAGTCTTATCATGGGATAATGAAGACTTATCGATTGTAGTTTACTTTAATCGTGCTGGTGTTGAATCAATGTATGATCATTGAGATATTTGTGCTGAAGCTGTACTCTTTGATTGGGAGTACAATTTGATGGCTCCATAGATGCTTGAGCGTTGAGGCATATATTCCTTAAGCATCGAACGTCTTAGGGGTTTGATCATCTCGGCCCTGGAGTATCTTCTGTTAATTCAGCATCCCTTTCGTTGCAGTAGTGGGATTCGACACTTGTGCAGACATCAGAGCTTTCTGATTTTGTGGAACACATGGACTTGAAGGAGAAACGCCCAAAGTGTTCTTTGCCATGCTTGGACGTCAGTAATGAATGTTTCAGTGCTTGATCCGGAGAAATGTCAGATTCAACCACTTGGTAAAATACTAATGCGGTGAGGCCACCATTCATAACATCTTGTAGAATTGCTAGCATAATTAAGTCCCCATGCTAGGATAACATGTGGGTAAATAAATGGTAGACATAGAATGAGACTTGCCTGAGTGCGGAACCTCTTGATGAATGTCTATGCATCTTTTGCAGGTTCTTGCTTCAACCTCGTCAAAGTTTGAAATTCCTCAAAGTACTCTGATGATGGAATGTCCGTCAAATCTTCTAGATTAGAACTTTCTTCGTTGGAGACATGTGTAACCAAAGGGGGTTTGTAAGTACCCATCTTTTCAGCATTGATCCACGCTCGTCTGAAGGACATGTCATATCCTGGATCTTCCTGATTATGCAAAATATGCAAAATCCATGGTTTTGCTGAAACTGGGAAAAGTACGTGAGATGATGTAAATAATAAATAAAACATGGGATTTCAAGGTGTGGGACTGGCACGGCTAGGGCATAGCCAGCCGGCTGACAGATGCGGTCCCACATGCTTATCCCAGTTTTATGTGATTTTATGTGTTTTCTCTGATTTGAGGGAAATTTCAGGAAAACTGGAGAGTTTGGTGAAATTAGGGAACTCTCATGAGAGATAATAATAAAATAGGGAATGGGAGTGTGGGACCGGCATGGCTAAGGCATGGCCGGTCGGCCAATGGGCGCGGGTCCCAAGCCACTCTTCCCAATTTTATGTAGTTTTGATGATTTTAGCTAACTTTCATAAAATCAAAAGGATTTGTTGAAAACCAAGATATTTTGTTGAAATCATGGAGTTTTCATGAAATCAGGAAACAAAACACCAAATAATAATAATATAATAATGGCATGTGGGACCGGCTAGGGCATGGCCGGCCGGCTAGAGCCCGGTCCCACAAATTTTCTCTAATTTTTGATATTTTGATAAAATCATGTGATTTTAGAGAAAATACATGAAATTAGGTAATTTTATGGAAAATTCATGAAATCAAGGGAATTTTCATAATTTAAGAGGAAAATAATAAAATAATAGGGACGTGAGATGTGGGACCGGCCATGGCCAAGGCATGGCCGGCTGGTGCTCGGTCATGCAACACCTTTCCCTAATTTTATTATTTTTGATAAAATCATGTGATTTTAGAGGAAATTCATGAAATTAGGTAATTTTATGGAAAATTCATGAAATCAAGAGAATTTTCATAATTTAAGAGAAAATAATAAAATAATGGGGACGTGAGGTGTGGGACCTGCCACGGCCAAGGCATGGCCGGCTGGTGCTCGGTCCCGCAACACCTTTCCCTAATTTTATTATTTTTGATAAAATCATGTGATTTTAGAGGAAATACATGAAATTAGGTAATTTTCATGATTTTAGGGAAAATTATGATAAAATATGAAATTGGACGCGAGACTGGTTACGACATGATCGGCCGGTTGGTGAGCCCAATCCTCTGGCGCCCCTGTTAATATTTTATTATTTTTCCTTCATATTTTGCATAGGTTCATCGTTTCATTGTATTTTGAAATACTCGTTCGTGCGGTGACTGTTAGTGTATCATCGTTGAATACACTTTCACCATTTGAATCGGGACTTACTTAGAGGTAGCTCAGACGCCCGGTTGTTGATTATTTATTACTAATTGTGAAATTCAGTGGAGAAAAATTCACAAAACTGAGCAATAAGATGTTTATTATTAATTTATAAGATCAGCTGAGGATTCGACTACGAATTCAAAATAATAAATTGAGCATTACCATTCCATGGGATCGTAGATTCGACCATAGAATCGGAGTAATCAAGATTTATCTATTACCATTTATGAGACCAGTTGCGGATTCGATCATGAAATCGGAGTAATGAGATAATATAGTTATTGCTATTATATGAGATCAAGCCGTGGATTCGATCATAGAATCAGAACAATTGTTTATTGCCATTCCATGGGACCAGTCGTGGATTCGACCATGGAATAGGAGCAATTGTTATTGCCATTCCATGGGACCAGTCGTGGATTCGACCATAGAATAGGAGCAATAATAGGTTATTCTGGGAATTCAGTAGTGAATGTCACGGCAGAATTAATCTTAATTAGGAATAATTAACTTTGTGGCTCTATACTAGCAGAGCAAGCTGTCTAGGAGCATTAATTATCCCGATATGAGCTTGTCTATAAGTCATATCCTTTATATAGTCAGGTTAAACTCGTTGTTTGTTCCTGAAGACGTTATCACTCTATACTAGCAGAGCAAGCTGTCTAGAAGCCGTCCATCTCGTGATACTATATAGAAATAATCACTGAAAGTGTTCAGCATTCATGAGATATGTCGTTGTCCAGTCGTGAGACTACATATCTACATGTACTCTGAGAGAAAGTACTCTCCGTTGAGAATTCGATGAGAGACCCGTGTCTCAATACTCACGTCTGATTGCTGGATATGAGCTTCGTATAATTGTGAGTTTACGATTTTATCCCTTGTCGAAAATCCACCATCTACAGTGACATTACCTGATAATGCATGAACTGAAATCTCTACTTCATCTTCTGTCACATCCTAGATCACAGGAGAGATGATAGTGACTCATCTTCAGAAGTAGCAGTTCCATCATCATCTCCAACAAAAAAAAATTTGTTTTATGACGCATTTATGGCCCTTTGAATAGACTTCATCACAATTGTAGCAAAGCCCTTTTTCTCTTCTAGCTCTCATTTCAGCATATGAAAGCCTCTTGATATGTGGAAGCTTTGGACTGGTGCTGGTGCTTCCTCTTGGGGATGGAAACTTGGGTTGTGGAGTAGACATTATACTTCTTTGGATCTGGGAAATAAAAAAGGGTGGTAATTTAGCAGTCTTGGCCTTCTTGGCAGCATTCTCTATCAAAACTTCTTGCATTCTGGCTAGGTAAATTGCCTTGTCCAAGGTGGCTGGGGAGAACATTTTGAATGCTATTCTCGATTCATCCTTAAGCCCACTGATGAAGCTAGAAGTAAAATATTCCTCTGTAAGATGCTTATTCTTAGCTAACATCAAAGCTTTCAGTTCCTCAAATACTTCTTGGTATTCCAAGACTGTACCAACTTAGTTTAGTTTATTAAACTCTCCCACTATATCATCATGGCCTAACTCTTGGAATCGGGAGAATATAGATTTTTGGAATACTTCCCAGACTAAGAATTCCTTTCCAATTTGGTAACCCTAAAACCATATATGAGACTTGCCTTCTAGATACATTGCAGTTAAATGAACCTTTTGTGTTTCATCCATAGGATGTAACTGAAAGTACTTGGTACACTTTCTAAGACAAGATCTAGGGTTGATGCCATCAAACTTAGGAAAGTCGACTTTAAGCTTATGAGTATGAACGAAATTAGAGTTCTCACCAGGCAACATCCCTCATGTAGTTATGTCCTGGAATTGGGATGTAACCGGAGTATTAAGAATTCCTCCTCATGTATTCGATCTTGAAGCTTGGTCTCCCAACTAGTCCAACGCTCGCTTAGATTCTACTTTGAACAGATCCATCATAGAAGACAGTAGTAAGGGGGCGGAGTGTTTTGTTGTGCTTTGAGCTCCAAAATTTCTTTGCCCAACATTTCTATTTACTTGGTCAAAGCTTCGAACTCAGTTCTTGTCACTATGTAATCAAGGTCACTCAGAATCGAGCGCTTTGATACCACTTGTGGTGATCTACACTACAAATGGATCTCAGTCAGACGGTTTCTGCCTTCAGAAGCTAAGGAATGAAGAAGAGAAGAAAGAGAAAGAGGATTTAGATTAATTTTCTGATAGGTTCTCTTACAACCACTCATAGAATAAATGGACTAAAACACCTGACCCACTCGTTTGAGACACACGAGTATACTAACATTAACATCATTAAAGATAACGACTACAACTAACTAGAATAAGGGAACCATGTAAGATTTACAGGGCACCCCTCTCACTACCAACTCATGACAGGGTTATGACACAAGATAAGTAGCTTTTCTGATCCTTGAGAATCAAGTTTGCAAGAAGAATCATAAATATCATATTCAAAAAGAAAAAATCTACAGGTCTTCAATCTTCACTTCAAGTAACTGTTGCACAAATAACTTTATTATATTATTGGTCGATTGCACACCATAACTGAATATAAATTGACGTTGGATGATCAATGGTTTTATCTACAGATCTTGAATCACTAGATTTAGAATTGTCAATCCTCAAACAAACTTGAGTGGCATTTCATGAAAAGAGAAGGACCTTCGAATAAACAAGTTTGGTCTATTAACGATATAAATATACAGTTAGTCAATTAAATAAATATTAGTCGAAAACTAAAAGTGTAATATGATTTATACTATATAAGCATTGGTCGGTTGAACTCACAAGTGTTGCTATCTCAACCTTGTGGTCAAATTTTGTTGATCAAAACTATATCTCGATTTATATTCAACATTTGGTCAAGTCTCGAATTAGGATAGAAGTGTGTAGTTGAGAATCGGATGTCACTACATTCTACCGTTTGAAGGCGAATATAAACAAGGAGCTCTGGAGAACTTCTTCAACAAAAGGTAAATGAAGACTGAACCACCTATTTCTCAAGTTTTCATCTTTCTATCTATGATACATTATCGCATTTCTAAATTAGACTATCATAAGCATATCAAGAATTTCGAGTCAAGTTTATCTTGGTAATTAGTTCTCGAAACATGACTAAGCTAAATGAACATTTGTTCATACTTGATGAATTTCAGTTAAGAACGATATATTGTTCGTAATCAAAATCGTGATTCAAGATTATTATTCGAAAATCTCCTGAAATAATGATATGTGTCATTGATGTTTTATGGGAATGTTTCAAATTTATTTAGAGAGAAATTTATAGCTACATAAATTCGGATAAAGTACAGTATACATATCATTTTTATAAAGTGGGAGAATTGTTATAGGTATAAAGTTGTAATATGTCGAAACGTATCAGAGTAGCTATATGTCGACAACAGTCTTTTTGGTATGCATACTAGTATGCACACCTTAAAAAGTCTGTGAACTCGTGAACCCGGATCAGTACGCATACCCGTATGCATACTAGAAAACAATTGTTGTCTCATAACCAGTTTTATATCCGTACAGGTACGTATACCATAAAAATTCTATGACTTCGGAACTTAACTATGTCATAAAGGTATACATACCAGTGCGTATATGGTAAAAGTTTTGTGAACTCTGGAACTCGGTTTTGTCTTAGGATATACATACCGGTACACTACCATGATATAATTGTTCACGAATATGTTAAGTATATTTACATACCTAGTACACCTACTTAATATGTTTGTTAGAGCATTGCTCGGTCGAACTCGCAAGCGTTGCTATCTCAAGCTTATTTGTCAAGTTTAGTTGCCAAAACTATAAGTCTTGATTTCTAGTCTACTACTTATAGCTAAGTCTCGGATTAGGATAAAAATTGTAGTTGAGCATTAACCTTCACGACGTTCATCGACTAAAGACGAAGAACTACTAAGGGGAGCTTGTGGAACTTCATCAACAAAAGGTATGTGGAGACTTGAACTCATGTATCACTTAAAAGTCTATCTACTCTATCTCCTATTTGAGACAAAAGTCTTATAGCTATATAGACTTCAATTATGCATATTTGATACTTCAAGCTGAGTTTAACTCGCTTACATATTTCTCGAAATATGTGTTGGTAATCTTTCGCTTTAGCCAAGTTCATCTTATATTCTTGACGAAAGTCAAAAGATGATCATGTAAAAATTTCCTTATAACATCTTATATGATTTGTGTGAGACAGTCATTTGATATAGACTCAGAATATTTCATATTGATCATTCGATCACTTGAAAATTTCTTTGAAGTTAATAGTTTGTGTGAGAAAGCTGTTGTCATCTTCCGAGAATGTTTCAATGATTGAAATGGAGTTTAGAAAAATTTGATATAAGCATAGTATGTGTACTTGCGTACATGTAATCCAAGCCCGGGAACCATAGTATGCATACCCGTATGCGTACTGGTTGGTTTAATGAAAGTACGGGAACCTTGTACGCATACCGGTATGCGTACTGGCGTGGGGTTCAAGTCCGGGAATTTCCGCTGAGTTTGGAAGATATGCATACCCGTTCGTATACTTGCGAACCCAAACCTAGTCCGGGAACTTAGGTATGCGTACCCGTATGCATACCTGAGTAAGTTAAGTTCTAAAATCGACTGTTCATGAACTAATACATTTATATAATAAGAAATGCAATATTTTGTAAAATGTGGCTGTAATGTTCATGACTTGATTCGAGTGAATCAAAATCGATTTTGCTTCAATTGTGTCTTGTATACTTCTATGCGAATATAAACAAATGAACAACTCTAGAACTAGCTAGTTTCATTTGAATCATTTGAACTAGTTATGGTTAAGATGAATGAGGTTGATATAAAAGTATTCATATGGCTAACTTCGGTTAACTATTGTTGAGCCAACAAGGTATACACGTTTAGGTACGGTTACTCATATCTAAATGAAGTCACTTTTAATTTGTGTATAACAAGCTATGTTCGATCTAACGATTGAAAGATATTAGCTTGAGTCTAGTCATATTTTTATCTAACAGTGAATATTGAATGTTTTGTTACCAAGGTAGCATTGATTGCAAACCCTTATTTGAAGACTATATAAAGGAGAAATCTAGCAACTGGGAAATCTAATACCCAAATCTCCTATGTGATACTAGTTGCGACTAGAGTCGATTCTCCTTTAACCTTAGGTTTTTCACAAAACCTTACATGTCAACGAATTGAAGACTTCATTGGGATTGTGAAGCCATACCCAACTATTTTCTCTGTAGTTGCATATTCTGATCTTGGTATTTTCTATCGTGATTGAGTACTATCTTCTCTAAGATTTGCTCGAGATTTAATCTCCGATAAGCAAGATAAAAAGTAGTCACAAACATCTTCGTCTCTTCGTTTGTGATTTCACAATATCTTGTTTCGCTACCATACGATTAAGATTATTGTGAGGTAATTGATATTTCTAAACCGTTCTTCGGGAATATAAGTCGGGTATATCAATTGGTTCTTGTTCACCTTGATTTATCAAAAGACGGAACAAAACTCATATCTGTAGGAGACTGATTTATCTATTCAATAGACTTTTCTGTGTGAGACAGATTGGTTTATCAAGTCTTCGACTTTGGTTCGTAGCAACTCTTCTTTGTGGGTGAGATCAGCTAAGGGAATCAAGTACGTAGAATACGGCGTGGTTCTAGAGGCGTAATGAACGAAATTGTACCTTGATCAGTGTGAGATTGGCTAGCGCTCAACTACATTCCAGTCTGAAGTTAACTTGGAGTAGGCTAGTGTTTGTAGCGTCTTAATACAGTGTAGTGTTCAAATCTAGACTAGGTCCCGGGGTTTTTCTGCATTTGTGGTTTCCTCGTTAACAAAACTTCTGGTGTCTGTGTTATTTCTTTTTCACATTATATTTTTTTTATATAATTGAAATATCATAGGTTGTGTGTAAGTTCAATCAATTGTGAATCCAACCTTTGGTTGTTGATTAAATTGATTGACACTTGGATATTGGTTTTTGATACCATCCAAGTTATTTCTTATATTCAATCGGGCTCGCAAATTCCTATTTGTTTGATTGCGGATTAAATTGAGAAATAGAGATATAACTCTTTGATATACTTTTCTTAAGATTGAGTCTGAATGAATAGTTGATTCTCTTGAAAGTATATTGGAGTTAGTCCATATAGATTGTTAAGGGTGTGGTTGTTAGACCTCTGCTTTTTCAATGTCGGTTAATTTTGAATGCACATAAAATTATTTCTCCGAGATAATTAGCATTTGAATAATTTCTAAAGAAATTACAAGCATATTTGATTACATGATTGTGACTAGAGTTAAAGTCTTAAGTGTTATATGAAAACTCTCAAGCTTATAGTTTAGTTGGCTAGCTTCGGCTAACCATTCATTAGCGTGGTCGTTATACACGGTTCGGTTATTATTAATCCTAACCAGAGTGTATATCTTGTTATGTTAATCATATTCAAAGATTCATCTAACTATTGATATTGTTTGATTGGTTCCAAAGATATCTTAGCTTAAACCTACAACAACCTATGCTTTGAATGTTTATATGAGGGGAACCTCAAACACTGGTATATTTGAATCCCAACATTACTTTTTGTGTGTCCTAATTGTAAACTAGAGTCATCCTCTCCAAAAACCCTTTTAGGCTTTAGCGACTACAAAAAATTCATAGGTATTCGTGAAACCAGGTTCAACTATCTTTTATCTCGATAACTCGAGTATCCTGATCTTGGTTTGATTGTTGAGCTTTCTCCATCAATCAAGATAGATACAGATCATCAAATTTCTTTTCGTCTCAGACTTTGTTGATTCCACAAGTTTAATACTTGTGAGGTGAATAATAATCTAGGTTTCTCTTAGAGAGTCATGAGTTCGGATTTTGAGGTTAGCTAGACTTTGTCTATCGCTATCGATTTCCAGTCTCACCTTGATCTACAATCAAAAAGGAAATTTTTTCATATAGGCTTATCTGTGGGAGGAAGATTGGTTTAAGTTTTCAATTGAGTTGAAGCAATTCTTAGGTTGTAAAGGACGTCATCTAAAGGAATCAATTGTGCGGAGTACCTGTTGGTATTCAATAGGCGTAAGGAAAGCGACTGAAAAATGGGGGTAAAACAACCACACCCAATAATTTGTTCGGAAATATGTATGGACTAACTCCAATATAATTCTGAGAGCACCAACTTATAAAGCGATCTCAATCAAAAAATATACCAAAGAGTTATATCTCAATTTCTCAATACAATCTGCAATCAAACAGATAGAAATCTGTGAGCCTGACTGATATGAGAAATAACTTGGATAGTACCAAAGACCAATGCCCAAGTGCCAATCAAATACTATCCAACAATCAAGGTCGGATTTTCCAATTGATTGAACTACGCACAACCTGTGATATTTCAATATATATAAATATAATGCGAAAAAGAAATTACACAGATACCGAAAGTTTTATTAACGAGGAAACCGCAAACGCAAAAAAAAACCCGGAACCTAGTACAAATTTGAACACCACACTGTATTAAGACTGCTACAGACACTAGCCTACTACAAGTTAACTTAAGACTGGAATATAGTTGATCCCTAACCAAGTCACACACCAATTAAGTACAGTCTCGTTCCTTACGCCTCTTGAACCATGCCGGATTCTGAGCACTTGATTCCTTTAGCTGATGTCACCCACAACTAAGAGTTTCTACGACCCAAAGTCGAATACTTCTAGACAAATATATCTCCCACAGATAAGTCTATTCTGATAGATAAATTTGTTTCCCACAAAAGTACTTATGAAGTTTTTATTCCGTCTTTTGATAAATCAAGGTGAACAGGAACCAAATTGATAATCCGGTCTTATACTCCCGAAGAGAATCCTAGAAATATCAATCACGTCACAACAACTTAACTATATGGTAGTAGAAGAAGTTATTTTCGAATCACAAAGAATGAGACAAAGAGCTTTGTGATTACTTTTTTTATCTTAACTATCGGATCACGAATCCCAAATGAAGTCTTCAAGTCGTTAACCTATAATGGTTTTGGAAAAACCGAGGCTAAAGGAGAATTTATTTACAACATGAAGAATACTCCACACACACACACACACACACACCACCCCCACCCACACACCGGTATACCAACACCGAATTGACGATCCCTTAAATAAGATGTTGTGGCCTTACCGATGGAAAAGGAAGCCACCTTATAGACCAATCAATGCCAAATAGTACCAATAACAATAGGCCTAAGCCCACCTCCGGGTTTGAGTAATGGTGTAAGGGGAGCACTAGCGATGAGTTCGCCTAAAACATTAGGGCATTTGTCTTCCAACCAAAGGTTGACAACCCCTGTAATCGAAGCCAATAACTCATATGCAACTGCCGCTGCTACCCCACTCAACGCATCAATTAGATGTTGTGCACACAAATCATCACGACCACAAGAATTTCCTTTGGGAAAACTCTTGATGGCGCCAAAGACATCCCTTGAATCAACCGTGATGGGGTCACTGTCAATAACATTATTCGAAATAGAAGGTGGAGGAGCAACTGGGTGTTTAGATTGCAATTTATTCAAGGTATTCTCATTTCAAAGGGAAACACCATTCGAAGACAAAACAAGAATTGCAGCAGCATAATGCCCATAGCTAATATTCTTCCGGCAAGCACATAAATTGACGTCTTCTAGCTTCTTTTTATCATCCTGTTTGGTGGACTTCTGGTGGCCTGTCAAGTGTAGCAACTTAGAGACCACTGTATAACAACCATTGGGCTCCATCCAAACCGATAGTGCCTGGTGAATCGCGGCGACCTAAAGTCTCTTTCTATTGTTGGGCATCTCTTCAGCTAATCGTTTTGGCCTGTGTATCCCAGTCAAGTCAGCTGGGATACACAACACTCTTTCCAAGCAAGCCTTCAAAGTCCGAGAAAAGTCCAACCTGCACTGATGAGTTATGTATTACGAGATATTATGCAGATGCATAATCTGTTATGCAGATGTACCATATATGTTATGCAGTATGCATAATCTGTTATGCAGATGTACCATATTTGTTATTCTAGCATATCTGTTATATTTGTACATTACTTGGCTTGTACACCAAGTTATTTCCTTCATGTTTTATCTCTGGTTCTTGTATATAAGACCAGGCACATGTATAATTTGTTTGTACCTTTTACCTTAATCTAATATACCATGACAAATTCTGTCATGGTATCAGAGACAGTCAAGACCTAAATCAAACCGTGTTTCCGCTGCAACAAACAAACGATAACCAGTAACCAGTATCAGAATCATAAGACTCAAAACCCTAGTGTCATATCTTCTTCATAAAACTCAAAACCCTAGTGTCATATCTTCTTCATCACAGCCCAACATGTCACGTGAAGATTATCAACCCATTACTGTGAAGTTTGATGGAACAAACTACAATCATTGGTCTTTCTTAATGAGAAGTTTCCTCAAGGGAAAAGCCATGTGGAAATATATTGACGGCAAAGCTAAGAAGCCTGCAAACGGAGTCGCTATCACTGACAAAGGAAAAGATACAGGAGAAAAAACTGCAGAGAGATTGGAGATCAATAATCACAAAATATTAACCTGGATAAGCAACACAGTAGTAACATCTATAAGCATGCAACTTACAAGCTTTGAGACTGCCAAAGATGCATATGAGTTTCTCTCAAAAAGGTATACCCAGATAAACTTTGCTCAACGTTATAAGTTAGAACAGGATATTCGATCTATGAAACAACAGATGGAACAATCTGTCTCAGATTTTCACTCTGAGATGTCAATCATATGGAACCAGTTAGCACTAATGGAGCCGAACTGGAAAGCTGATATAGAATTATGGCAAAATTACAGAGAAGAGTCTCGATTAGTTCAGCTCTTAATGGCATTAAGAGATGACTTTGAGACTGTGAGAGCCTCAATCCTCCATCGATCACCTCTTCCGTCTGTCGAAGCCGCATTGTCAGAACTCATCACTGAAGAAACTCGGAAAAGAATCAAACCAGACATACCAGCAGTGTTTGCAGTCAATTCACGTGCAAACTTTAACACTCATCTCAACTCTCAGAAAAATCATCGTGATTTCTCACAAATCCAGTGCTACAACTGTAAGAAACCAGGCCACCTAGCCAAGAACTGCACCGTGCCATCAGTGCAAAGTGGATCACAAAGCTCAAACACACAAACAATCCAGCAAGGATCAAGCTTCCCAATCCAGTGCAACTACTGCAAGGAACCAGGGCATACAGTAGGAAACTGTACATCCCCTACTTCCAGAAATATGAGAGAACGAAGAAAGTTTAATGGAACTGGATACACATCTGCACCATCCAGTTATGCAGCTGCATCCACACCAAACAATCTAGCTTACATACAAGAGATGCTCAAGCAAGCACTCTCAATGGGTAACAATAACTCTACAGCAGCATCTGCACTATGTACTTCCACAAGTAGCTTTTCAAATGGTTGGTTTCTTGACTCAGGTGCCTCTAACCATATGACTTTTGATTCTAGCATATTTGAGCAGAAAAGTCCTATTACTATACCTACAATCCAAACTACAGATGGATCTGAACTGGCTGCCAGTCATATTGGTCAGATTAAAATCTCTGACAAGATACATATATCTGATGTGTTGCTTGTTCCAAAAATAAGAATGAACCTTATATAAATTGGACAATTATGTAATCAGGGATTTAACATTCACTTTTTCTATCCTGGCTGTGTGATACAGGATCCCAAGACAGAGAAGCTTGTTGGGATAGGCCGTAGATTAGGAAGATTGTATCTTCTCGAAAGACTGATTTCTCCTAGGTTGTCAAAGAGTGAGCTTGCCGCAACTGCAAATTCCTTTTCTCAGTCTGTGTCTCATTTTATGTCATGGCATTCTAAGTTAGGACATGTGTCCTTCTCTCGTCTCACTCATATGATAAATAGTGGATTGTTAGGAACTATTCAGGTTGATAAAGAACCTTATTGCATCTCATGCAAATTAGGAAAACAAACTGCTCTTCCTTTCAGTAATAGTATAACTCATTCTGTCAAACCTTTTGATATCATCCACTCAGATGTATAGGTAAAATCTCCTATTATCTCTAAGGGAGGAGCACTATATTATGTTACTTTCATTGATGATTTCTCCCGTTTTACCTGGATATATCTTTTCAGTGCTAGATCAGATTTTTTAAAAATTTACACAACCTTTTCTAGAATGATCAAGACCCAATTTGGAAAAACCATCAAAACATTCAGAGCTGATCAAGGGGGAGAGTATATATCAACTCCTTTCAGAGAATTCCTTGCAACAGAAGGTACCCTTCTCCAATTATCCTGCACTGAAACTCCACAGCAAAATGATGTTGCAGAGAGAAAACACCGTCATATCATAGAGACAGCTAGAACATAACTCTTGTCAGCGTCAGTCCCTTCTAACTTTTGGGGTGAATCAGTCCTGACTGCAGTCTACAACATAAACCGTATTCCGTCCATAATTACAGAAGGAATGTCTCCATATGAACGGTTATACAACAAGAAACCAGATTACTCTGAGCTTCGTGTTTTTGGGTCAACCTGCTTCGTTCTTCTCACTGAGAGAGAAAGAACCAAACTTAGCAAAAAGACTGATATATGTGTATTCCTAGGCTATGGCATAGAACAAAAAGGTTATCGATGCTATGATCCAGAGAGTCAAATATTACGTGTTTCCAGGCATGTTACATTCTGGGAGAATATACCCTTTTGGTCTCTTCCCACTAGTAAATCTCCCAACCTAGAACAATTCTCTTATCTAGATCCTTTTGAGGATATGCCTCAGTCCAATTCTCCATCAACATCCATTCAGCTTCCCTCCACATATGTTACTCTTCTTGAATCTAGTGAAGCAATACAAGAGCACTCTATGGTTAGTCCTGACGCAGCTTCTCCAGAAGGGGATCCTATATCTGACAATGTTACTTTACCAACAAGAAATCGTCGACCACCAGTCAGGTTTGCAGACTATCATTGCTCATTATCATCGATTTTATATGTGCATGCACCAACTTCTTACAGGGAAGCATCTGTACTACCAGTCTGGCAACACTCTATGGATGAAGAATTAGTTGCCCACAAAGAAGCTCATACTTGGGATATGGTTGTACTACCTCCAGGAAAGTCTGTAATTGGAAGTAAATGGGTATATAAAGTTAAAACTGACTCAGACGGCAAGATAGTTAGATACAAATCCCGTCTAGTTGCTCAAGGATACACTCAGGAGTATGGTATAGACTATGAAGAAACATTTGCCCCTGTTGCCCGTATGACTACAGTTCGTACTCTTCTTGTTGTTACTCGAAAATGGAATCTACATCAAATGGATGTGAAAAATGCCTTTCTTCATGGAGATCTTCAAGAAGAAGTGTATATGCAACCTCCACCTGGAATGTCTTACTCACCTAATCAAGTATGTAGGCTCCGTAAACCTCTCTATGGACTCAAACAAGCACCTCGTGCTTGGTTTGAAAAGTTTTCCAATGTTGTTCTACGATTTGGGTTCACTCAAAGTGCATATGATTCAGCCATGTTTGCGCGTTCAACAACAAGGGGTATGGTTATTCTACTTCTTTACGTAGATGATATGGTTATTACAGGTGATGACATGAAAGGCATTGATGCTCTTAAAACACATCTTAGTTCATGTTTTGAAATGAAGGATATAGGCTCCTTACGTTACTTTCTTGGTTTAGAAATTGATCACTCATCTGATGATTGTTTCATCTCTCAAGTAAAATATGCATCAGACATTCTTCAACGTGCAGGATTAACGGATAATAAAACTGCAGCCACACCTCTTGAATTGAACATCAAGCTTAGTCCGTCTGATGGAAAACTTCATTCTAATCCTACCTTGTACCGTCAGCTTGTGGGAAGTCTAAACTACTTAACTATTACTCGACCAGACATCAGTCATGCAGTGCATATAGTTAGTCAGTTCATGGAAGCTCCGCGATCCACTCACTATGCAGTTGTACTCAGAATCTTACGTTATATCAAAGGGACATTGTATCAAGGAGTTACGTTTTCATCCACTTCTGATCTCTGCCTTCGTGCATATTCAGATTCATATTGGGCAGGAGATATTACAGACAGACGCTCAACTACAGGCTATTGCATATTTTTAGGCAGTTCATTAATATCTTGGCGCAGCAAGAAGCAAAACGTAGTTTCTCGCTCTAGTGCTGAAGCAGAGTATAGAGCTCTTGCACACTCCACCTCAGAAATTGTTTGGCTGCGATGGCTTCTAGAAGATATGGGAGTTACTCTGTCAGAACCAACCCCATTGTACTGTGACAACAAGGCTTCTATTCACATTGCTCATAATGATGTTTTCCATGAACGTACAAAGCACATTGAAATTGACTGTCATTTTGTACGTCATCAGTACAAGAAACGGATCATCAACTTATCCTTTGTTTCTTCTGAGCTGCAACCTGCTGATCTTTTTACTAAGGCGTTGTCTTCTGCACGCCTTAAGCTCTTAATTTCCAAACTCAACATGTGCTCTATCCCATGCTGAGTTTGAGGGGGGGTATTACGAGATATTATGCAGATGCATAATCTGTTATGCAGTATGCATAATCTGTTATGCAGATGTACCATATCTGTTATGCAGTATGCATAATCTGTTATGCAGATGTACCATATTTGTTATTCTAGCATATCTGTTATATTTGTACGTTACTTGGCTTGTACACCAAGTTATTTCCTTCATGTTTTATCTCTGGTTCTTGTATATAAGACCAGGCACATGTATAATTCGTTTGTACCTTTTACCTTAATCTAATATACCATGACAAATTCTGTCATTATGCAAGTCATGGTAGTGAACTTCCTTTGGTAAATAGCATTCAGCAGCTCAGGAGAAAGGGAGAAAGATTCGTCTTCCACTGCAGTATCATCCCCCTTCTCTGTGTACACGTCCTCTACAACAGCAGCAGACTTGTTCGATCCCAGTAAAATTGCACCAGCAAGCCTATTCAGTTTGTATATGAGAAACTTCACAGAAGACCTATTGAAAAGACCGGCAATAACGTCATTGTGGCTCCCTTCCTGACCTTTACAGGAAGTCTTCCAAGAATAAAGATTCATGCGGGTGCTACACAACCATAAACGCATTTGGGGAAGGATTTTAATCCCAAGCACAGTAGACTTGCAGGTCGCTAGAAATTGAAGTTCTGCAAGTGTTCTTATTGTATGCCGAGTAAAAGTGTTTATCTTACAGGCGACGGACGATAAAACCCTTGGCATAGCCTCTTCCATTCACTCCTTCATGGAAGTTGTCAAAGTTTTTGAACGGATAGTAAACATATCCATTATGCATATCTTTTGTGCAATAAGACTACTCGGCAAGCTGAGATGAAGGAGATATCCGAGGTGAGAGAGGAGGAAGCTTAGAGGGATGAGTAGCAAAAGATCGAGTGGAAGCAGGCATGACAAAGAGGTTAACAAAAACCCTAAACGCAAAACTAAACCCTACGACGAAGAGAAAAACAGGAAATAAAACAAAGAAAAATCTGATGTTATAAACCCTAACAAAGTTAAGCAAATGAAAAAGAAAAGAAGAAAAAACGGGAAAGGATGCAAATCAAATCAGGGATTGGAACAATCCAGTGAGAAGCCCGGACTTTCAATCGCCAGAGTTCTATCGCCAGAAGCCAATATTAAAGTTAAATATTTAACTTTAACAAAAATTGTATTGGTCCCATCATTATGATGGTATATATCTTGAGATTGTTTTATATTATTACTCTTATTATTAATCATATTACGTATAAAATTATTATTCTTATTATTAATCCTATTACATATAAAATCCTATAATTTTTATTAACGGTTTTATTCTTAACATTTATAAACAACAAAATTTTCTTAAATTTTTATGCTAATAGATATATTTCCTTATTTTATACTTTACTGAAGAATAATACTCCATAAAATTATATACCAATATCGGATTTGAAGTAAAAAATAATTTGAAAAATAGGATTTAAAAGAAGAAAATAATTAGAAGACATAGAGGAAAAAAACTTAGACAATAATAAAATGAATACAGTACAATTAACTATATTTAAGGAGATAAATTAGTAAGATGAATATAATAGATTACATTTATTTAATTATTTCTAAAATATAGGTTTTTTTTTCTTATTTGGGTATTGTAGATGGTGAAATTTGGATAAGGGGCAAAAGTGTCATTTCAACCCTATAGACGGAATTGAACTCTCACCGGAGAGATTAAGCCCTTGGCCCTCGAGGAATCCTTTGACACGATTTCTAGTATACGTCCCTGCGAGACACTGTTGGTCTTGATGTCGTGATTCCTAGGGCACATCCTCGACAAGATATTGCTGGTCACGCAGAATCTATAGAGCGTAAAACGTCCCCGACAGACTTATGAACAAGAACAGCCACAATTCCAGCATGTCTTCGCGAGACTCAGCGGATTGTGATGTCATGATTCCTAGTATACGTCCTCAATGAGATGTTGTTGGTCATGTAGGCTTTATAGATGCGTAAATACGTCCCCAATGGACTTATGACCCAGAGCGGAGATATACATATCTCATGTAAGCACGACTCACTCTATTTGAGATCAATCACTGATTCTTAGTACATCATTGCGAGATACACTGGTCATGTTTACTCTAGGCTCTGACTCGACTTACTGAGGTTTCCGGATAACTCATAGGACATACCCGCGAGATATGTTGGTTATTCTATCTCTGAGCCCTTTCGACAGACTCCTAGAACATCCTTTCGAGATAACTGGTCTTGTTGGCTCATCATATGGACACATAGTTGATTCCTAGCACATCTCTACAAGATACGCTGGTCAAAAACAAGTGAGCCAAAGTCTCGCAGAGACATTAATCGGGCGTACAAAGTATTTTCTCTCTCTCCAGGCTAAGTCTCAGCTGACCACAAAGAGATACAGATCCGTTAAGAAAATCTTCGGAAAGATTTTGATCTGTCTGCAAAATCTCGGATAGATTCAAATCTCTCTGCAAAATCATGGAGAGATTTTGAGTCGTCCGCAAAATCTCGGAGAGATTCAAATCTCTTCACAAAATCTCGGAGAGTTTCAAATCTCTCTGCAAAACCACGGAGAGATTTTGAGTCGTTCCCAAAATCTCGGACTCTTTTCCTAATTTGCATGGAGGTCCTCTCAAGACTCCTTGAAAAAGCCACAGAAGAAAATAAAATTTTGGGGATTAAAGTAAACAATCATGCCCCTATATTACCCACCTATTATTTGCAGATGATTGTTTTCTTTTCACCAAAGCAGGCTTAGGGGAAACAAAAAACTTATTGGTAATATTATCTAAGTTTGGGGAAATTGCGGGGCAAGTTGTAAATCTACAAAAATCTAGGATTTATTTTAGCCATAAAATCCACCCAAAACATTGCAAGATAGTTGCGAAAATCCTAAAAGTTCCTCTGTTGACAAAAAATGACAGATATCTCGGTACCTCTCTTTTCTTTGATACAAATAGAAAAGAGAATTTTGAACTTCTCCTTCAAAGGTACTACAATACTCTCCAAGGTCGGAAAGAAAAGTTGTTATCGGAAGAAGGTAGAACTGTCTTAATCCAATCAATTTTACATTCTTACTCAACATGCCAAATGCAGATGCTGGCCATGCCAGAAGAAACTCTGGATAAGCTTGACAAGATTCAAAGAGATTTCTGGTGGAATAAAGACAAGTCAAAAGGAAAAGGTGGTTATATAAAAGCGTGGAAAGGCATGTGTAAACCAAAATCGCAAGGTGGGTTAGGAATTAAGAATCCCCACAACTTCAATATTTCCCTCATAACGAAACTAGCAAGCAGAGTTTTGACAGAAAAGGATCAATTATGGGTAAATCTATTAGAAGAGAAATATTTTCACAACTCAAATCATTTTCAACCAACCAGAAACTATGAACTCTCGTGGATTTGGACAAGCATTCAGAAAGGTCTCAATATTATAAAAGGAAATCATGTTTGGCCAGTGAAAGATGGATCAAATACGAAGATATGGGAAGACAATTAAATACCCAATACAGATATAGTAACTCAACCAAGTGATAGCACTGATCCTCCACCTCAAAAGGTCCATGAGCTGCTAAATACTGACGGGTCTTGGGACATTGAAAAAATAGAGGACTTTTTTTCACCGGAAGTCAAGGAATTGTTTTTAGCAATTTCCCCGAATAAAAACAAGAGAGATCGAATTAGATGGAAACACCATAATTCTGGGGTTTTTTCGGAAAAAAAAACTATTTCATCAATCAAAATATAATGAAGAGGAGGATATTATTTTTCGTGGAAAAAACTTTGGAATTTGCAGGCTATCCCTCGGATTAGACTATTTATTTGGAAACTAGTTCAAAAGGCGTTCCCGACTAATAGCAGACTAGCAGCTTACAATTCAAAAATCTTCCATGAGTATCCTTTTAGTGACAACCAAGTGTGGGAAACAAAAGACCACCTTTTCAGAAAATGTCATTTTGCTCGATAGATCTGGTTTGGTTGTGATTTCAACACGGTCTACTCACACATTAAGACATTCTCAATGGTTAAGTGGGTTGAAATTTGAATTTGAGATCCTAAATTCTCGAAATTCCGTGATCAAATTGCTATAATTATCTGGTTCATTTAGAAATATAGATGCGAGATGATTTTTAGGAAATCCAACCTAGACCCATATGCTTCGATTCAACAGATTAATTTTTTTTACAAGCTTAACCGTACAAGGAGATAGTGAAGAAAGGCATTTAAAAAAAGGAAATTACTAAATATGCTTGGAATAATTTCAATGCAGATTGGATAATTTTACAGATGCTTCGTTTAACAAGGAAAACTTATCCATGGGTTACGTTTTCGTTCTATTTTCGCTCGAACAAGAAGTTTTTATGCATTTCTCTGCAGGTTTGGATTGGGCGTCCTTAACTTTACATGCAGAAGCAAAATCTCTTTTGAAGACTTTAAATTGGTTATAAGACAATATTCTCTCCAGCGTCTGTATTGCTACAGATTGTAAAGTCCTATCAGATTGCATTAACGAAAAAGAAACAACAGTTGCTTGGGTAGCGGAAAATACTATAAAAGAAATTACCTCCATTCTTGACAAATTACCACAAGCCAAGGTAAATTTTATTAATAGGGAACAAAATGCAGCATCGGACTCAGTAGCAAAAGAAGCAAGAATAAAAAGACTACAACACATGTCGACACATTTGCAACAACAAGTGCAGAAAGAAAGTATCATTTCTAATGTATTTGCAGAAAATGAAATTGTAGACCTTCTATATTATATTGCTTAATTAATATATTATCTTTTCCTATCAAAAAAAAAACTGGTAATTTCCTGTGCAATTTTTTTGTCCTGAAAGACTTTTGACTTCATTTCCGTTAGTTCTGCTTTCTGGTTGAAGTTTTCACCTTCTTTGGTTTCTATTCACAATTACTACAAATTATTACCGCCCACCAATATTTACTTTTTAACTTTAGACAGTAGACACTCATAAATAAATTTCAAAGTTTGGGGTTTAAAATACCTGGCGAGGTTGGGGTATATCCAGATTAATTGGGGTATACCCAAATTTAAATGGACCTAGTGCTCTTGTTAAGGGGTGATTAAAATTGGTGATTTTACATTAATATCCTTGAACTAATTAACTTAAAATTAAACCCTAAAATTAAAAAACTCTTAATCTTCCCTAAACTCTCTTCTCTAATCTCTCTGCTCTTCCCCTTCATCTTCTTCCATTTATTCCATCAACCGAAAATCTTCAACATTGATTTTCCAAAAAAATGGTTGATTCTACCGGCGAAAAGAATACTCTAAGTGATGTCTTAACTCAAACCCATCATTGTGTTGTGTGATTTGGTTGTTATATGATTGTTATATTAGGTTAGAAATCGAAAATTATGATTTCTGTGTCTTTAGTCGGCAAGGTTGTAACATGCATATCTTGTCGACTTTTCATAATAGCTGTGGCGACTGTAAACTTTTTCAACAGCCGGCAGAGTAATATTTGAAGACCTTGCCGGCTAATACAGTCGGCAAGGTCGTAACATGCATATCTTGCCGACTTTTCATAATAGCCATGGCGACTGTAAATTTTTTCAACAGCCGATAGGGTATTTTTTGAAGACCTTCCCGACTAATACATTTTTCTCAACAACCGACAAGGTATTTTTTGAAGACCTTGCCGACTAATAAAATTTTCTGTCGTCTTCTGTGTCTCATAAAAATAAAGTCGGTATGATCTTCATTCATCGACCTTGCGGACTTTTCATACTTTCAAAACTGATGAAAGTATTGATTTCTGATCTAATTTTGAGTATGATTTCATACAACAACTTTGCAATCCCCTCTTTAGAAATGTTTGAGTAGTGTGCTTTCATTTCCGTTCCAAAAGATTTTCTCAAAACAATTTTTTTTCATCAAAAATCTTCCCAAATAAGTTCAGTCAAAAATAAAATTTCATAACTCAAATTCATAATTTGAGAAGTTTTAATCTTTTAATTAATTAACCTAATCGGATTTTTAGTGTTAATTAAACAATGATATATTAGCCATTTAGAAAATATATGGTTAAGAGATGTGTTGTTTTATTTCAAAATGACCCAAATTTTATCTCATTAGATATACCCCAATCAATCCGAATATATCCCAATCTCGTATTAAAATATCATGCCACTTCCAGTTTTAGTCATTTTAAAATCTTCTCTTTCTCCAAGAGGCTCACTAACATGAGTGATGTTACGTTAACTCAAGAAAAACACGGAAAAAATCCCGTAAAAGGATCGTGCGGCATAGAAGGGGAACGTGTTTAGCATCAGGAGGATAAAGGCTGATATAGGTCCCACAACTCTCTCACCTCTCCTCATACGGGTTTGACTGAGGGATTTGCTCCCGGTACACCGTTGCACTAACATTCACAATCTGCTTCGAAAGAAAAAAAAAACATTCACAATCCGTATGACACCTTCTTTTTCTTTGTTTTTTTGATAAATATTCACAATCCGTATGGCACCTTCTGAATCAATATTAAACGTTGATAAGAACAAAATTCGATCCGTATGAGATCACTTACACCAGCAAAACCGTCGATGAAAACAAATAACCAAAACCTGATCCGTATGACGCCTTTTAATTAATTGTGAACCGTTGATAAGAACCAAAAAAAATCGCCATCCGGCATTTCTCCTCTATAAATCCCCATTCCCAAATCACAGATCCTCACAAATCCAAAAAGTCTCGCTATTTTCTTTGAAAACCTAACAATTAGATCTTTGTAATTTCTTCATCTTCGATAATGGCTCGTACTAAGCAAACTGCTAGGAAATCCACCGGAGGAAAGGCACCAAGGAAGCAATTAGCAACAAAAGCTGCTCGGAAATCTGCACCGGCAACCGGAGGAGTGAAGAAACCCCACAGATTCAGGCCAGGAACTGTCGCTCTTCGTGAAATCAGAAAGTACCAGAAGAGTACCGAGCTTTTGATCCGTAAACTTCCATTTCAGCGTCTGGTTCGTGAGATTGCTCAGGATTTCAAAACTGATCTGAGGTTCCAGAGTTCAGCAGTTGCAGCCCTTCAAGAAGCAGCTGAAGCTTACCTTGTTGGGCTATTCGAAGACACTAATCTCTGTGCAATTCATGCTAAGAGGGTTACCATTATGCCCAAGGATATTCAACTTGCTCGTAGAATCAGAGGTGAACGTGCTTAGAGGAGGAGATTAACAAGGTCTTTCTGTCTTTCAATTTCTTACTGGATTTTGTAAATGTTTTGGGGGATTTTTCTATAGCTAGCTAAGGATGGACGAAATGTGGGCTTGTAGTTTCCAGATCAAATGAAATGAAAAAAAAAAAAAGTTGATGTTATTTTCTATCCTGAAAGTTTCTATTGATCCGATGAAATGAATTACCACTGTTATCATTTTGAGAATCAGAGGCGAACGTGCTTGAAAAGGGAGAAGATTCTTATCTAATTTGTCTTCTATCTTTTTGGAGTTCTTCTGTGTAAATGTGTTTTTCTGTGTGTTCTGGTTTGTTAGATTTGCTTGTCTGATTGGTTTCAATGAATCCCTCAGTATATGTCACGAGGATCACTTCAAACTGCTACAGCTTGGGTGCATTAGATGCTTGTACAATGGGTCTTGGCAGGATGTGGTGGATGCATTACCGGAGAACGCAAAATCTGTATTGCCTGGTATATTAATTCAATTGCATAAGAAACTAAAGAAGGTGACAAGTCGTCTCTCAGTAACTTACAAAATGAAAATGGATGCAGTTTATTCGAAGAACTTCAGAAAATCACTATATTATGCCGGCCTCCAGCTGCTGGCAGCATGAACCAACGGGTTTGAGTTGTAAAGACGATGGTGCATCTACTTCTATTCGTAAGGCAGGTTAGTCGTTGAATTAGTTATATCAGCTTAATTTTCAAAATCTTTTTCGTCCTTTTAAAATTTAGAGGTTTATAAATGAATTCTTGATATGCTTCTAAACTTGATCCCCACATAACTAAACACAAAACTCTTAGTATTGTCTTACTGGTTCCGATGGATCAATGTCATTTTCAGAAGATCCCAACATTAATCTACCAAACCCCTCGTATCATTAGCAATGTTGTGCCGGTAAAGCAATCTCCAATCATGTACCTGCAAACAAGATCTAATGTCAAGCACAGCGAAAAATGCACATAAAAATCAAAGTTGAAGATCTAACAATCCATGCGCATTTCACAACCATTAGCAAGCTAAAGTCAGATGTTGGGAAAAAACTAGACATGCCACGATGTAATGATTTATCAAAATTTACTCAAGAAGCAGATAATTCCTCCTACTGGAATCATGCATTTCCCTGGTGCTAGGAATATTTTGCTAGTAAAATCCACATGAGAAAAACCTCCAGCAAGCTGTTGAAGGTTGTACAAACTGGGAATGATTTATTTACGAACACTGATACAGGGCAGAGCAGATGAAGAAGGAAGACAATTAATAATAAGAATGGGCAAAGATTCACCTGATGAGGGCTTTGCTAATACTCCATTGTAAACTATTTCCCTAAAAGATAGTCCAAGGCAATAAAACTCAATCAAAACTTTCTCTGTTCCTCTAAACTGCCATCTTTCCTTATTCGAGGATTCTGAATTGCAGGATAACGTACACTATAACTAGTGACTAGCGTTATACTGTGGTTGAAAAGATGTAAAATTGGTGTTTCTAATCTTTAACTGGTTTCAGAGAATTCAGCAACTACAAGTTTACAGTACGCGTAGAGAGAATGTAAATGAACTTACTGAAAATTGGTGGCGTCCTTTATCCGCTGCTGAAGCATTTGATGCCCTGTATCAGCCATCTTTTCCATTTCCTATAATTAAACTGAACCCAAATTTTTAACTAATTCATCACGCTTTAAAAAGAAGCCCTAAAACCCAGTAATCATCAATCAAAGAAAAACTCAGACCATGAAAAAGAAAACAAACAAAATCCTTAATTTCTTTTTTGAACTAGAAACAAAGGATAAGTGAGAGAAATTATACCACTTAGAAATTTGACAAGTTCTGCAAAATGTTACCCTGAGAAAGCCCGCAGAAAGCTCGAGCATTAAGTGACAGATGTGGTGAGAGATGACATGCTGCAACAGGAGGTAGTAGTGACTGTGTGCATCCGAGTTCTCCCAATGTCCTGGAAATATAAAACCCACATTGATAATCAAATAATTTGAACATCAACGAATTAGGGTATTAGAGAAACCTAAAAACATGAAATCTAAGGCTTTTAGTTGTTGGGAACTTTCACCTTGGATTAGCGAAGGAAAAACGACTAGTCCGAGGGGGAGATGTAGGTAGCTGTGACGGACGAAGGCGAGGAAGTGCTGGTGAAGATCGTACTGACGAGGCTCTTGCTGTTGATAGTAACGACCTCGATAAAGATCCCGCTGAACGCCATGCCATCTGTCACTCTCTCTATGTATTCTGTATGTCTTTTAAAGGTCAATGGGTGAGAACAACTGAAATACCGTTCGATGCACAGCTTTATAACAATAAAATTGAAATAGCATTGTTGCTGTTTTTTATCAGAAAATATAAGCCTCGCTATAAATATAGGCCCTGCATGGTGGCAGCCTGGCAGGATGCTATATGCAATTGTGCGGCTGTTAAGTTATTTATAGACAGTTCTCCAGCTGCTTGGTAAAGTGGAAATTTGTCAAAAGAAAAGGTTCCCAGCTGTTTGGTTTACTTGTTTTTCAAAAATTCAGAAGTGTAAGCGTAAAAGTTGTTCAAAATTATATCAGATTTACTTTATAAAAAAACTGGTTACAGAAATCATTTACAGTACAACACATACTTCCAGTTATCATAGTGACTTACTATCTTCAACACAATAAGAACCTAAAAATAGAATAAGTCATGGACTTTACAGTATCATGTACAACCTACAAGCAACAAAAACAAACTGATTCTGTAATGTAACGGCATGTGATATGTTCCATCCTGCCTCAAACTTTGTAAAGTAATCCTAATAAGATCGACCCCTATTCATTGTGCATTTAATCCATGATTGACAGGGCTAACAACATCCCAATCCTATTCTGTTTCTGACAAGTTTTAACACTTGCCATTGGATTCGCAACTTGAGAGGGGTAGATGGAAGAACTTAATAATTAGGATACAAACAGAACTAACAGAATGAACGAATCCTGACTTCTCTTTAGTCCATACACAAAACTAGTAATCTCAAAGCCAAAATGAAGCTAGCTTCCACAGTACCACAGTTCATTTAGATATCTTCCTATTATCAGTGTTTCAGAAAATCAAAGTGCAACCTATCGTCCTGAAAACAAACTCTTTTCTACATGGCATGTTAATCATTTTCTCAACCTAACCAAACCTTATGTACTAAATTATCCTAATTTAAGCATTTAACCTTATGTACATAATCCCATATTCTAAGGCAAACATAAATTTCTCCTAGGTATTTTATCAAACAGTTTGCATACAAAGTCCTTTCCAAGCTATACATACATTGCATGCTAAAATCAACAAAATGCGCATTAAAGGTATTGGAAATTGAGTACAAATACTACAAAATGGAGATCATCAACAACAACATAAGAAATCAAATTACAGGATTTGGGGTTTTGAATAATAAGAAGAAGAAAAGAAGAAACTTACATGAACGGAAATTGAATTGATTCTCCCTGTGTATATATGCACAAACAAGTAAACTGAGTGTGTGTATATATGGATGAAAACACCTCTTCGCTCGCTGATTCCCTAAATCTGTATCCCCCTCTCTCTCTCTAGGGTTTTTGGCAGAGAAGAAGAATGTGCACATTAGTCATGCGGTGGAATCTTTTATTTTTTGTTTTGTTTTTGAAACAAGCTTATTATTGGGGCGTCATGGTTTATTAGAGGGCGGCATTGTGATGGTAATGTCCCTTTAGTTGGTTAGGGGATGTCCTAAAAGGGATGTAAATTTATTAGATTACCCTTTTCATCTTAAATCAACCAAAATCAAATCATTTTTTTTTAAACCTAATGAATCAGAAAAAATCAAATCAGTTTTCTTTTTTTCATTTTCTTCTTCATCTTCTCTTCTCCTCCATCAACCGTAACCTCCATTAAAATTGAAAATTCCATCGTCTTCGATTAATCGTCGATTTGGAAAATGTTTGGAAAACCCAGTTAGGGTTTAGTTTATTTTGTTCGATTTACGTTTAATTTCTATCAAAAATTAGGATTTTAGATGAAAATTGAAATTTCTGGGTTTATGCGAGTTATGGTCGATTTTAACTCTATTACAAACCGTAACGGGAGATTTTGATGTTGTTACGGTTGGTAATAGTTCAACTACCAACCGTATGTTCTTATATCTGAGATTTTTCTTCAGTTACGGTTGGTATCGAGCATTTGATTACCAACCGTAACTCAGTTACGGTTGGTAGTTCATCTTTTACGAACCGTAACTTCGATTTACGGTTGATTATGAGCAAAATTCCAACCGTAATTAGCTCTAAAAATGTAAAAAAGTTGAATTTTTTACGTACTTTAGATAACTTTGAGCAACAAAAAGCTAGTTGGTACTAATTTAGAAGTATACCCGGTCATTTTCAGGTCCTGGTTTTTTATTTTGTTGGTTAATTTCTTCAATTGATTGAGATTGACCTTCTCCTCTAAACTTTTTTTTTAACTCTAAAAATCTGATTTTGGTTTTGATTTTGAGTTAATATAAGTGAAATCAATCATTAACACTAAACTAGGTTACCAATAATGAGGGTTAATTTGTCATTTCCAGTTTTTTTTATTATAAGAGACGCCTAGAATGATCATGTAATGACCATTTTTGTCCTATTAGAATGTCGCCCCTCTAATAAACCATGTCGCCCCTATAATAAGCTTGTTTTGAAAGGAAACCTACGTTATGCATTATTTGTCGGTACAAGAAGCCCAGTTGGGACTTGTGCTTGGCCAAGTACAATAAACGAAGAAAAGAAAACCCGGGTCCGACGATAATGTAGTTGGCGTTGACAGTTTGCTAAGGCATCAACATCTTGGTTACCTTCCTTGAATTAATGAGTGACCAGAGTCTGTGGCCAGTGCGGATACGACGTTGTCGGGTCATACTCAAAGTATGTGGTCCTCTTTTTTTTTGACATGTATAAAAAGTGGGAATGTTATAAGTGAAAAATACTAGAACCACCCTATTATGTGGGTCCAGTATTTAGAAACCCCACAAAATGGATCTTCCACTATCAACTCCATACTTTCAATTTTTGATATTTTTAGGCCCAAAAATTTTATTTTTGGGGCCAGGTTTTGAAATTTTCCAGATTGCTGACATCAGCACCTTTTTTAATAAATATGAAAATACCAAAATTAACCTCCAGTATTTATAGTCGTTTTATACAATAAAAAATATACAAAATCAAATCAACTATTTTTTCAGCTCTCTCTTCTCTCGTTAACAGAAAGAGAATTAGATTTTTTCTTCACACGAAATCGTTGCATTGAAAAACAAAAATTTGTTAGTTTGCTGATGTGTTGAAGACGAGAAGAAGAACACGAATTCTTTATTTTTTTCTCAATTTGCTGATGTTATTTACTGGATTACAGATCTGACGAGATTGAAACAATGCATTGGAGAACAACAAATACGTTTGTATCAATTTATCTTTTCTGTTTGTATCAAATAGGTTTGATTTATTAATTTTTCTGATCGATTTGTTTGATTTTTATCTTCTACTGATTTTGATTTTTCTTTTTTTGTTTCGATTTTGTTGAGTCTGAGAAGAGGAAGAAGACAAGTTGTAATAGAGCAATCAACATAGGTACAGATTTCGTTTTTGATCTAGTTTTCAGTTCCATTGATTTCGATTTTTATGATTTGGATGTAGTTTGTTAATTTTTTAATTTGGTTTGATACTGATTATGTGTTTGATTGATACTTACAACAGGATTGGTTGATACTGAGAAAAGGAATAGAAAAAACATTGTTTCAGAAGAAAGAAAACAACAAATCTAGGTTCGAATTTTATTTGGATTTGATTTGAAATCTTTTTTTATCATTTTTTTAAGTATTTGTTGTTCTTGCATGTCCGATCTGAGAATTTGTTGTTTAATTTTTGTTGATACTGAGAGGAGTATGAAGAAACAATTTTGTTTCAGAAGGACAAATGTTTACAAATAATTGATTTAGGCATGTTGTTTTTTTGTTACAGTATGTGTAACTTGAGGTTACACATATATATCCTGTTGTATTTTAAGCATGTGTAAAGAAGATGCAGATACAATTTTGTTTCAGAAGACCAACAATTGATGTAGAGATCACATTTTTAGTTATAACATGTGTGACTTTAGTTTACACATATATATCATGTTGTATTTTAAGCATGTGTAACTTGAAGTTACATATACATATGTAGCATGTTTTATTTTGTAAACAGTTGTATCATTTGTATCTTTTACTAATATTTCTATTGTTGAGTTTGTTAATTGCTCATTGTATTATTTAGCTTGACGCATAGAATATATTTCTCACGAGGGGGCAAAGCCCCCAAGTGAATTGAGTTCGGTTTTTTATTTTGATATTTTTATTGTATGTTTGTAATTTCCAGGTTGTCATGGATCATTTTGGTTGCATCGTTGTTGTTCGCTACTTTTCAAATTTCATTACCATCCGTATTAATGTTGAAACTAAACTTGATGAGTTTAAGGAACAAGTTTGCAAGGAATAGAAGCATTTTATTCCAATTGGTATTTGTTTCTTCTTCCGAGAAGGTGGGAAAGAATTCCGCTTGACTGTGATTATTCGTTGCAATCTATTGCATCCATCTCAAGAGTAAAAAGAAGACCAATGTCGATATTTTCTTGCAAAATGTTACTCATGCAACCTCTTCATCTAATGGTTATAGTACGTCTTCGTCGAGAAACAATCATTCTGTTGCAATGTATTTGTAGGACAAAAGGAAGCATGCAAAACCTTTGTTATCGGATGGTTGGCCCAAGGTCCTTAGTGAGATTGGTCATGTATTTGTTTAAGGAGTTAAGAAAGTCAGGGTTGCTTACACCAAGTATCGTCTTCGCACTGGTTTCAACATGGTTGTAACACACAATGAGCGTTTTAGGTTCACGGCTAAGTGTGCAGTAAAAGAATGCGGCTGGAAATTT
Organism: Papaver somniferum; assembly: GCF_003573695.1. Lineage (NCBI taxonomy): Eukaryota > Viridiplantae > Streptophyta > Magnoliopsida > Ranunculales > Papaveraceae > Papaver > Papaver somniferum. The sequence continues at coordinate 155,675,807 of NC_039361.1, forward strand.
CATGCAGCTTCTATTGATGAAAGGAATGAAATGTTTAAGGTAGCTTTTATGTGGTCTGTTATCTTGTGCTTAGCATATGTTGTGTTTTGTTGCAGTATATGTAACTTTGGATTACACATGATATTTTTTGCACCGTATTGTTTTTGGTTGATTTGTTTATATTTTGTATGAACCTCTTCAGGTCAGGTCTTATAACCCCGAGCACATTTGTGGTGCTGGTGGGCGGAACTTGAATCAAAAATACTCCACCAGATTCACGTCTAGTTTGATTGAGTAAAAAGTTCGGAAAAGTCCTCACAAGAAGCCTAAGAAAATTGCAGCTGATTTACAGACCAACTATGATATTACCATGGAGTACTATCAGGCCTATACTGGTAGGGAAAAGGTTTATGAGACCATTTATGGCGACAATGTGAAGTCCTACTCGCACTTGATATGGTATATTAATGCTATAAGGGAAACCAACCCTAGTAGTGTGATAAAGTTTGAATCTGATCCTGCAAACAAACAGTTCCAACGGATTTTGATTGCTTTTGATGCATGCATCAAAGGGTACCGGTTTTGTCGGCTAATGGTTTACTTGGATTCCACTTTCCTTACTATAGATTCAGAGGTTTCTTGATGGCAGCTACTGGGATCAATGGTGGTAAAGGTATGTTTTTTTATGTTTTTTTTTTGAACAACTTCAGTTGAAAAATAACCGAGAGTTACACATGTGTAAGTCTCAGTTACACATTGGTTTACTCAGTGTGTAACTAAAGGAATAGCATATGTAACTTTAAGTTACACACTAGTTTTTGGATGTGTAACTTGTATTTACACATTGTTTTATGTTTTTTGTGAAACTTATTATTTTTCAATTCTGCCTACTTCTTTTTGTAGGATTTTTCCTACTTGTTATGGCAGTAGTCGATTTTGAGAATGTCAACAACTGGGAGTGATTTTTAAGGAATTTGACTGAAGTTGTTGGTGATGGGAGGCCAATCACCTTCCTTTCGGATCGCCATGAAGGACTCTTGCACGGTGTTCCACTTGTCTATCCAGATTCATTCCACGACTTCTGCTACTATCACTTGATGACTAATATGCCCATCAATGGATCAGATCCTAGGTACACGCTTGTGCTGGACCTTTTCCAATAGGCAACATACGCACTCTCATCTGAAAACCATGCTAAGGTCATACATAAAATTAGAGATTTGAACTGCGATTGGGTGGCTGATAACATCGAGACCATCCCACCTGAATCATATGCGAATGCCTATTCCAAAGGTTGTCGGTATGGACGCACATCTAGTACTCCATCAGAATCACTCCACAGCTGGATTCTGGTTCACAAGAAGATGCCTGCATCTGCTCTTCTTGATCATGTTAATAGAGTGTTTTTTATTTTATTTTTTGTTGTTGTTGTTGTTGTTGTTGTCTTTTATTTCTTGTTTTGTCACTTTTCATATTCTTAAATATTTTTCCTTTTTCAGATTAGGAGGAAAATAATGGTAATGATGGCAGACCGTCGTGAAATTGGCGCTAATATGATGACTCCATTAACCCCCAGAGTATGAGGAAAGTCTTGAGGCTCTTCAAGATGAAGGTTTGGATTGGGAAGTATTGGTGGCAAGTCCTACCATGTTTTTAATTTTTAGCGAAATGACGTTCATGGTGGACCTTGAACACCAGACTTGCACCCGTCAAAGGTTTTGTTTCTTATGATTTTTTTCTTTTTGTATGTTCATTTTTTTGAAAGTTTATAGGATGTGTAACTTCTAGCTACATTATATATTTTCATGTGTAATTACTGTTTACATATAATATTTTTGCAAGTGTAACTTAAAGATACACATTCTGTATATGCATCTGTAACTAGCTGATTTTGAGTGTTTTATGATTTGTATGTCCAACTAACTGATGATTGTTTTGTTTGTTTTTGAAGCTGGCGTGTATACAGTTTTCCCTGGGCTCATGCTCTTTCAGACATATATAAGATTAAACGTGAGGCTATTGATTTAATTTCACCGTATTTTACGAGTGACTATTTTGAGAAGACTTATTTGCATTGCATCCAGCCAATTTCCAACTACAACAGGCCTATTGATATTGATAAAGACAACACTATCAACCTTCCTATCGTAAAGAAACAACCAGGTAGACCCCCAGGAAAAAGGATTCTAAGTAAAGGTGAGAAGAAGGCTAAAAAGGAAAGTTTATTGCAGCAATTGCAAAGAAGCAGGTCACAACATGGCAGGTTGTAAGAATCCTCCGAAGTACACACCATCTAGCTTTAACCTGAAGAAGTTCATTTCTGCAAGTATTGATTTTATGTGTGGTTTCTTATTTGTCTTGGATTATTTGTTTTTTAGTTTTCTTCATTTCGGTTTGCATGGACCAAACGTTTTTATTTTTCTGCAACGTTGATTATGTGCAAGGATCATTTATTCAGATTTAATATTTTGTGAGTTCATAGGTGAAATTTGTTTTTATTCCCAATGTGTGTCTTCTGAACACAGAAGGGAAATGCATGTGTAACTTTGGTTTACACTTATGAAATATGGATGTGTAACTATTACTTACACATTGTTGTTTTTACATTTTTTTTGATTTAGCTTTATCTTAATTGCATGTGTAACAATGAGTTACTTAACCTATGTTTCAACATTTGACCCTGGTATACATTCCACTATATTGTCTTTACCTGTTGACTGGAAATAACATATGTAACTTCAAGTTACACATCTTAATTTGACGTGTAACTTTAAGTTACTTAACCTGTTGCATACTTCTGAAACCTGTACACACAACAGGAAAAATTCTAACAAGATATTTTTATAAATCTAATAACAACTTATAGTTAACAAAAGTATAAAAGTTTCTAATTTAATGAATTTCAATCCAAAAGTATAAAAGTTTCTAAATCCAAGAACTGCTAAAATCTAGTAACTGGTAAAATTTAAAAGTTTTAACAACATATTTGCATGTCTAATAACGGCTTGTAGCTAACAACATATGACTGCTTTACACATCTCCGGATGGATCTGAAATAATCTTGTAAATCATGCTTCCTCTCATGCAGTTCAACTTGTCAGTCAACCATCTCACCATATGTGTTGTTGGTTTTTTGTCAAGTGGTTTATTCTTCATCATGATCTTCATGTAAGTACATACAAATAGAAGGCAGTCAGGGATGAAACCTTGTTTTGGTGAAGGGAGATTTCTGGCACTTTCATTCAACCCAATAGGACAGCGGAGTGTCAATTCTCTAGTTATTGCAAATGATTGGCTTGCTGCAAGTGGTCGTGCCTGAGGTCCTTATTGTCTGACGAGTTCATGTGGGACCAAGGTTTAGTGCTAGTCAATTCATACTCCAGCAGTGTGAAGTGTGTGTTGTTATTGCACATTGGGGCGAAAAGTCTAACTGCATTGTTTTTGCACTTGTAATAGTCCTTGACAAGCTTAGGAATCCAGAATTTCCTGAAATCACTGTCATTGTCCAAGTAAGATTTTTGCAAAAACCATTTGGAATATCAAACACACATTTTAAACAAAAAGTTACAAATGCACAAGTGATTATGTAAACAGAAGTTACATATAAGGCCTTATAAATGGATGTGTAACTTCAGATTACACATTATAAATACAAATGTAATCTCAGATTACACATTACATTTTGCCAACATTAAAAAATATGAGCATGTTATCGTAATCTTACAACACCCATTAAACATTATAAATGCAATAAGACTTTAAAATTTTCAAAGTACTTACATATTCTTTTGGAGAGAGGAATAATGCTTGGTCATACTTGTTGTTTGAGTTCATTTTTTTCCTCAACCTGCTAATGTAGAAATCGATAAATTATGACTCCAGGTAGGCTTCTTTCTTGGTAAGCTGGAGCATTAGTTGTCCAGTTATATTAAAGAGCGGGCTACCATCTTCATTGAATTCCATCCAAGCAATGTCTCTACATCAGAAAGAAGGAAGCAATTAAACAACATAACAGAGTCAAGTAGTAAAATACAACGATCAATATTAAAACCTACATTTAAACACGATAATAGAATCAAACATGAGTTCTGGCTACAACTACTTACGTTTTGGTATGAGTACAGAAATATTCAAGCACTTTCTTCTTTCGATCGCCATTCATCCTTTCAATAACTAGGGAACCTTTCACATCCTTTATCATTGTCCCATTATCTTCTTCAGCAACCTCAGTCATTGTTTCTTCTTCTACTTCTGGAACTGCAGGCATTATTTCTTCTTTTACTTCTCGAACTGCGACCATTTTCTCTTCATTGGCAGTCTTCTTAATCCTCTTTGAATTTTTTTCATACTCTTTCAGATCTTGTGTTTGAATTTTTCTATTCCTCAGCACGCGTTGTTGTATGAATGCTGGTCGACTTTCTCTCAGTGTGTTGGCAACTTCCTTGAGTAACTCTCCTGCAGGTTTTGGAGTTTTATCTATGCCAAGGCTAAAAAAGTTTTCCTGTGTTTTAGCTGTGCAAACAAAAATAGGCAGAATAAAAAAAAGTTACACATGTGTGACAAAAAGATACACTTGGTGCCCAAGTATGTAACTTAAAGTTACACAAGCCTAAATAATATGTAACTTCAAGTTACCTAATTCTAAGTGACTAAGCATGCTCCTAGTCATGTCAAGAAGAGTTCGATTTCTACGCTCAGCCACACCATTTTTTTGTGGCGTATCAGGCATAAAAATTGATGAATAATACCATGATTTTTACAAAAGTCACCAAAAAATTCATTCACCACCTCTATCACTGCGAAGAACTTTATTTTTTCTGCCTAACTGATTTTCTACTTCATTTTTATATGTGATAAAAATATCTAAAGCATCAGATTTCTTAGACAGCAAATAAACATAACCAAAACGAGAATAGTCATCGGTAAATGTGATAAAATATGTCATACCTCTATGAGTTTTAACATTCAAAGGACCACATATATCACTGTGAATGATATCTAACAAATCATTTGATCTAATAGCTTTACCAAAAGGTTTCCTAGACATTTTATCCATCACACATGGTTCACATATGTTAAAATCAATTTTAATTTTATGAATTAAACCACTACTAGACATGCAAGATAGTTTATCTTTATTAACATGACCCAATCTCATATGCCACATAAGAGAATCAGAAATATCAAGAGAATTAGAACACTCATAGAAATAAGCAGAAGAATTAACAACTTTATTAAAATCAGAAGATTTCTGGTTCAAGCGATACATACCATCAACTTTAGTCCCTCAAAATAAAATTCTACCATGCTTTCTAACAGACACTTTTCCAGATCGAATTCTAACCTCATAACCCTTATTATCTAGACACGGTACAGACACCAAGTTTTGCCTTATATTAGGAGCGACCAATACATCAGTATAGTAGGGACTAAGTTATTTTGACCAGGCAAAGACAATCTCACAGTTCTGATGCCTAAGACATCACAATAAGTATTATTACCCATATAAACTCTGTGTTCACCGGTTTTGATCTCCTTAATGTCAACAAAACAATCCCTAGATTTTTCCACATGTCTTGATGAAACATAATAATCGATCCACCATGCATTTGTATCACAATCATCTAAAAGAGACTCCGAGACAACACAAACAATATCCTTAGACCCACTACCACTAGACTTAGAGTTGTTATTCTTTTCTGGGCAGTTGGATTAGTAATGGCCTTTCTGCCTACAATGATAACAAGTAATATTCTTTGCATTAGAATTCTTCTTCTTGTTAAAGTTTTTCTTAAAAGGCTTCTTATTGGGTCCAGAATTCTTGTTCTTGTTTGGTTTGGCTACTTCTTCAGTGACATGAGATTGAGATGATTCACCTCTTTTTTCACGACGTTGAGCTTCAACACCCAGCAACATAGGTAAAGTAATCATATTAACATCTCTACCAGACATATTAATAGCTACCACTACAGATTCCAATGAACGTGGAAGACTGTGCAACAAATTAGAGACTTGCATCCTATCAGGTATGGGTTTCCTGCAGCAACTATTTGTTTTGCAATCATAGTCATACGGATACAATGATCAACATCAGATTCATTTTCTTTCATACGGGTGGTATTAAACTTCCCAATCAACAACTGTATATATGTCTTAGACTGTCCCCCATAGGATTGAGTGACAGCCTCAAACATAATTTTTGTTGTTTGATAACCTTCATATATAATTTCTAAGTCTGGATCCATAAAGGTTAACATAGTTGATCTATCTATTTTATCATCTTCTAAGAAACACTCGTAACAACGTCCAACAGCAGGATTGGGATTATCAGGCTCATGAGGAATAGGAACATCAATCACATATTCCACTTTTTCATGAAACAATATATGCCTAATACGTCTTTTCCAAGTAGAAAAATTAGAACCATTAAGACGTTCAGTTTTGCTTAACTCATGACTTACTGCCTTAGATGCCATTGGACACTAAACAGGTGATAGAGCTGCACAAAAAAGTCAGCCAAACCAACAGTCTTAATCACCGATAAAGCTTCCAAGGGGTACTGACCTTTAATTTGGAAGTAAGCAAATAAGAGAAGGAAACCCCAAACCGAAGTAAATAAGGAATTTGTGAAATCCCCAAATATGAAGAAGTAATTAATTTGTACGCCTGACTCCAATTGATTGGTGCGAGCAAGAAGTAAACACCAACTTGATTCACTGGAAAGAGATTAACCCAAATCGAAGTAGCTGGTGTACGTCTTCAATTGATGCGAATCACCCTGATTTGTTTTCCCCCTTCGCGAAAAAAACAAGGAACCAAACCGTGCAAGTGTGAACCTAAGAGAAAAAAATTCACTTTCCCTTTTTGATAATTAATTTCACTCAAACCTCACCTAATCTGACCTAGCTCTGATATCAATATTGGATCTGCAATATTGATTAGGGAGTAATGAAACAAAAAACACAATGAAAATGATTCAAAGAGATAACAAAAGAAATTAAGAAAGAATATATTAGAGATGGATCAGTCGGTCCTCTACAAAGCATGGATTTTTGGTTTCTCAGGAGTGTGAACTTTATAATAAAGGAAACTTCACACGTTATCAACTCTCTCCAATTATTTCTGCCATTCCACATTCACTTGATGCACCCAAATCAAGTCCCATGTCTACTGACTTGGTAGCATCTCATGACCATCCAATTTGTGTACAGATTGTACCACTTATATAACCGTATGCATATGACATATGAATTAAGAAACATAATGCAAGTATTATGTATATATAGCATACTAGTAAAAACAATGATAGTGGTGTGTGCAAAGAGTGTCACCAGTATTCGTGATACTTTACCTGATGGTGTGAGTCTTGACATTAATAGCCGTCTTTGTCCGTCAACACCATGGCCATTCTGTCCAATATTGGAACTTTTATACATTTTGGAACCACTCCCTAACAAATTTAACTTCTCTTGCTTCAATTGTAAATGTTGGTTAAACCATTTCTGGATTTAATCTATATATGTGTAAGTTTGATTTTGATTATATCTTGACGTCGATATGTTTGTTGGGTTGAAGAAAGCTTCCGTTCGATCAAATTTTTGAAATCGATAGAGATTTTTTAAAATCAGTCATTATTCGGGGCCATAACCATCTTCTTCAAAACGGCGAAATATCTGAATTGACTTTGTTTTGCTCTGTTTTTGCAGACAAACAATTTTTAATTTCATCCGAGTTTTATCAAAATTGGGTCAAAGAACTATGAAGTCGATTTTGTTGTTATTCAATCTTTTAGGTAGATTTCTGAAAATTTGAAGTTCTTTTTTTTTTTTGAACAAAAAGGATCTGAAATTGATCGATTACGATCAATGTAATGGATAGTTTCAATAACCTTGAACATATGATTTGTTTCTTTGATTATTTTGGAAGGATATTTGTAATCAATTTCTTAGATTATGTAATATTGCATCTTAATTTGATGAGATTTTGGAAATGGGAAGTCTGATTTAAAATTATCTGCACAAAGTTTGTGATGGACAGGAATCAATTTTTCATACTATAGAAGGCTTCTCTTTGGTCGGCCGATTAAAGTTACTAAATCATGTAGAGACACGTTTTAAGACACTTGTAAGGCCAAGCACTATGGGAGAGGTTATCCCTTCCCTATCCCTCATATGTAAAAAAGGGATAGAAGGCGGAAGGAAACCTCAGAGCTAGCACTACGGTGTCATCCATCCCTTCCCTATCCCTCAAAAACCCCAAAACTTAGTACTTTGGTCTCCCATATCCATATATGAGTAGGGATATCTCTCACTTTCCCTATTTGGAGGATCACATCTGACCCGCTTTGTAGGGTAGGGAAATCATACGTCTACTCAGTAGCCGTTATTTTTTTACACTTTACGGATACTGAGTAGTCGTATTACAGTTGCTACTGAGTAGCCGTATCAGTAAAAATATTTGTTTGACCTTTTTTCGTTTACACCTCTTTTACACCTGATCCTAGCCGTCCATTGTTAATAATAACTCTATCTTCTCCACCGTCGGATCCTAATGGTTATTTTTTCAAAATCCTCTACTAATACCACTCTAATTCTCTACTCAAATCACACCAAATCCTCTCTTCTTACAATTATTTTTTCCTCTCTTCTTATAATTAGTTTTCTTCACTAAAATTTATTTATCAAGTTTTCTTCTTTGAGCAAGAGTATTAAATTTTTTTTGCTCATCAATGTCGCACTCAAAAGCCAAAAAGGAACATATAATGAGATTTACTACTTTGGAAGATCATCACATTGTTACTAATTATTGTGCTCTTGATTATAACAATTATGCAGATAAAAATGAGTTATGGGAAATCCTTATTAAAAAATTTGTGGAAGGTTGTGGTGGGAATCCACACGACCGTACTTTAAAAATCGTTCGTAATTGATTTAGCATATTCAAGAATGAAGTGGATAACTTTTTCATTGTGTTGCAATAACCACTGTAAGTAATCTGGCTTGGACTCTATTAACCGGGTATGTTATCTAGATATGTTCATTATAGTTGTTGTATATGTTGTTTGTAAATAGTTTAATTTATGTGTATCTTATTTATGGTTTGTTTGCATTGATATAGGTGTTAATTGCGAAAAGTGTGCATGTTGAAATACACCAAAAACACTTTACTCGAGATACTGAGTATGAACTGCTTAAAGATGTTCCAAATGTACCAGTAGGTGTAGATAAAGATATAATCCAAGATTCTAATCCTCTGTTATCTCAAATTAATGGAAATTTCTCTAATATGTTTAGTATCCAACCCCATCTTCTCAAAATCCACCTACAAGCCAATTCGTCGAGACTCCATTTGCAAATAAATTTCCAAACACTTATAATGTCCCTGGCGGTATCCCTTTTCCATTAGGATATACCCCTAGTACGAATCCAAGTACAATATCTGGAACGTCGTCAGGTGGATTTACAGAAGACAAACGCAAGTCGAGAGTGGTGAAAAAAGCTCAAACTAATAAAAAGGTTGCTGGTACAAGCAAACCCGCCACGCCATCCTCGCAAGACTCCCAGATGAGCGACGCGGGAAGTAAACTTTTTGATTTTCTAAAAGAATCCCGAATGACAGTCGCACCTCGTCATGAACAACAAAACCAAATTATGGAGAAGTTGCTAGAACAACAACAAATTGAAGCTGCTCGAGAGAAAGAAGAAAGGGAAATAATGCAAACGGATCTCGAAAAGCTGGCTCCAAATGCAAAAAAAAGTATTGTGAATTAAAACAGAATGCCATATTGGCCAGGCAGTTGAGGCAAGGGAATAATCATTTCTATTTTTAATAGCTTAGTTTAAGTGTTTATTTTTTTTTAAGTAAAGTCGTGTTTCAGTTCCGGTAATGTAGTTTCCTTTTCAGTAACATTAATTTATATATTTCTAATTACGATAATTTGAATTATATTTTGTTATACCAACGGATCTTTAGTAACGGCTAGTTTCCAACGGCCACTTTCAACGCCTATTATAAATTGTCAAAAAGTTCCTCAACACAAACAATCCAAAATAATTGGCATTAGTATCCTATGTGTCTCATATTTTTTTGGTTTCAATAGATAACATGGTAATGGTTGGGTATACCGTAGAAGAAGATGTTGCACTCACCAAAACTTTTGTAAATGCTGCTACCCTGCCTATTAAAGATGTTCAAGAACTCTCCGCCTATGAAAAATGGATGTTGGTGTTTGACGGCTTTGTACAAGCGTTTGGAAATGTTAATAACCGAACCAGACGACAACTTCAGCAATGAATTTGTCAAATTCAAATACAAGTTCGCAAGTATGTTAGAATACAAAGAAAGATTCATGGTTACGCCCCACAACACATGACAACTGCGATTACCGTAGGTGGTAATAAATTGTTCTGGAATTTCGAATGTTGTTTCCACATAGACACTAACCTATGGACTTATGCTTATTTTACGTATGAGGAAATAGGAAAATTTTTGTACCGAATAAATTATCGTACAAAATTTACATGTTATAAGTGCAACTTAATCTTTAAGGCTAACATGCCTAACTTGGAATGTTGCAATCCGGAAATGATTGTCGGCGCTCATCCAGAAGACGGACCTAGCGAATAGTATATGCGGTTGTTGTTTAAGATTTTGTGGGTAAATCTCTGTGTAAACCCTCACGAGACTATAACTCGTCCACTAGGTTCACCTAAGGTTTTAAAGGGTTGTTGCAGATGCTAAGTGCAATCGGAGTTACTACGACAAGTAACCTAGGTTTTTATTCAACAATTTTAATGTACTTTTATGACGGCTCATTTCAAACGACTATATCCCAACGGATTTATAATGGCTAGTTTATAACGGCTACTTTATATCGGTTTAAGTTGTGTTATCTATCTCCAAACAACAAACACATTTTTTCATACACTTTGCAAAACTTCTCACATATTTCGATACCTCTCATAAGTCTTTATACGATGGGATCATTTAATTCAATCGAAGATTTGGCAATCATCAAAGCATGGTACGCAGAAACTTGAGTAGTAGATCACTACCCTGTAATGTCAGAACCCGAAACCTTTTGGGCGAAGATATATAACTAATATAGACAAGATTATGGGAATTCAAAGAGAATAAGTCTTCAACAAATTCATGATAGGTACCAGATTATCCAAAAAGCCGTTTGCGATTTTGTAACTATTTAACAACGGATCTTCAATGCAAGCCATATTAGCCTGTCCCCTCAACAATTTGTAAGTATTTTAGAATTTCTTTCGTACAAAACTACATTGATTGATTTTAAATTCAAACAATAAGTATATTGTGTTGTGTTATTGTAGCACGAAGTCGTTACGGCGCGTTATTTTGGGGAAAAGGGTGAAGCATTCACATTTGATGAAAGCTATAATTTCATGGTATCCAAAATCCCAGAGTATCAATCGCCGGACAATTCATCTGCTTCATCCAGTGAAGATTGAAAGTATAATAAATGTTTGTGTAGATTCTGTGTAAACCCTTACGAGACTATAACTCGTCCAATAGGGTCACATAGGGGTTTAAAGGCTTGTTGCACGTGCTAAGTGCAGTCGTGATTACTAGACAAATGATTTGGTTTTTATTCAATGGTTCTGAACTTGTTCTCTATTTTGTGGAATTTCAGTTTTATTTATGTCAAACTTTGATCAAATAAAACATAGAACATCATATCATATATAGATTGCAAGAAGACTTAAAGATAAAGTATTATATTAATTTAAGATAAAACATTCAAATATAATCATTCTTCAGGATTGTTGTTCCAAAGACTTGATTAACATATGATGCAAGGACACACACACAAAGACAAATTACATAAATATATGATAAAACATTCACATTTAATCATTCTTCAGGATTGTTATTCTAAAGACTTCATCAAAATATGATGCAAGAACACACACACAAAGACAAATTACATAAATATAAGATAAAACTTTCAAATTCAATCATTCTTTAGGATTGTTATTCCGAAGAATTGATCAACATATGATGCAGGAACATCTCGGGGCGATAAAGCTACATTTTGTCGGGATTGTAGGTATCATAACTTGCTTTCAATAGATGATAACATTCATCATGCGGAAAATTGTCGCCTGTCTGGTTAAGATAGTCTAAATGAGTAACACTTTTCTGAAATTTTTAAAAATAAACTTAACTTAAAATAGTTATAATTTTAGGAAATAAAAGAAATTTGTTAATAATTTGTTACCCTTTGTTCATGAGATATTACAGGATTACGTATGTTAACTTCGGTCTGAATCGTGACAAAAGTGATGATGTCCTTGTACATCTTGCTCCCCTTGCTCCAAAACCTCCTTGGACTTTAGCATTTGCATTTTCCGAATATGTTATCAAAAAATTCAAATACACTCTTTCAGAATTGGTTGCTAGTGTTTTGAACCACGTTCAAAATATTATTTTTTGCTTCAATCGAGGCTTGCATAAGAGCAACATCTTCTTCGTTGTTGAATCTCATTTTTATAAAACACAAATATGATAGTGAAAAGGCGAGGGTACCCAAATATACCTCAAGATAAAACTTTTCCTACCTATAAGTCCTTTCTATGAAACTGATTGTCTATGGACTGAGTCGAGACAATTCAACTAATCACTTCACACTTCGTGTGATCGTCTATGGATGCGAGAACGAGAAAATACAACAACGAAGTATATTTACTTGATACAAAGGTTCAGACTTAACCAAACATAACATCATTGCTTATCAAGTAAATAAGAATTAACGTTTGTGTAATTTACTTTAATTATAATAAAACAATTATAATGCGGAAATATAAAGTAAATAACACAGCAAGATTTTGTTAACGAGGAAACCGCAAATGCAGAAAAAATTCGGGACCTTGTCCAGAATTGAATACTCTCAGGATTGAGCTGCTACACAAAATTACACCTGACTTCGTATAGTTGAGACCAAGTTCCATCTGTATTCCCACGCCTACAACTTATAAATAAGTCACGTACTTGGAACAACTCCTTTGGTTCGTATTCCAAACAGTAAAGGAACAACAAATTTGTTTGGTATCAACTCTCTTCAACCAAGTGATATGAGTCGGACAAAGGCTCTTCCGTTTATCTTAACATAAACTCTTTCGTCAGGTCCCTAGATCTATCTTATGTTCAATTATCGAAGTAATCGTTTAAGATTAAGACAACAACACTCTTAATCCAAAGAATTGTGTTGATGCCGATCTACTCAATTAATCAATCAAATCTACCACAAGGATAAACCGACTATTAATTGGATCCTCTTTTACCGAAACAAGTATCGTGCACACCAAATGTTATAAACCCAAGTCAGATCTTCAATATCTTCTTTGTCCTCAAGTCTTCTTAAATCTTCAATAAAAACCTGCACACAATCACTTGAATCTGTTTTGATCAATCACGCACAAAACGGAGTCTGTTGACAATGGATAATCACAAGATCATCTTTAGAACTAACAACAATCTAAAGATACCTGTCAAAACTCTGAACTAGTTTGAGTGAATCGTATATCAAAAGAGAAGATTCTCAAGCATAAATAAACTAGGTGCAATCATATTTCACCCACTGTTAGTCAACCAAATCAATCGGAAACAAAAGATGAACCGCAATTATCTAGTTTCCCACCAATGGTACACGCTAAAGAAGACTTTAAACTGAGCGGTTGATAGACACATTTTTGTGTCTAAGTTGTCCTCAATTTTCTCTATGTTGGTACTCGATTTTGTACTTATTGTGGTGTTTTGTGTGTTTGTAGGTATTTTGAGAAATAAACATTTTTGGAAAAATCGGCTCGAAAAGTTGCTCGGGGCACCCCCGGAGAAAATTACTAAAGGCACCCGAGAAATACACCAGAGGCACCCCATAAATGTACCGGAAGCGTCCCAGAAATGTGTCGGAGGATCCCAGAAAAATTTCTATTTCCACCCCAAAATTACTATTTCCACCCCAATTGCTAAAGGGACCCCAGGAATGGATTAGGGGGAGGTCATCTTCTTCATTTGAATTTTGATTTTGGCGGGAAAATATTTGCTCTTCACTGGAAGATTTTCTCGATTGCATTTGGACGTGATTTTGTGCGATTCAATCGCTGAAACTTTGTGGAAAGATGTGATATATCATAACAAAGCTAGTATGGGTGTTTGTTTCGATCAAATTTGGCTGAAAAATCCGTGAGAAGAAAACAGGTCAGCACGTACACGGAAGAAGATATTCACGGGATTACAGCGAGTTAGACGTGTGATGCTCGTGTTTGGAAGAACCTAACCACTATTTGGAGTGTGGAGATGTTAAATATGGCAATATGGAAGCTTCAGAACGCGTGAAAATCAATATCAGTGATAAAAATGGAAAGAAAATAACCCGAGTAAATGAAGATTATTTGGAGTTAATGGAGGAGATTCAATGTCGCAATCACGTATAAATATGTTCACAAGGTATCATGGAGGGGGTGTCGAGAGTTTTGGGAGCTTAGGAGAGCTAGAAAAGACGTAATCAGAGTTTAACAAAACTCTGTTTCTGCTGCTGCTGCTGCATGAAGGTGAACTCGAAGAACAATAGACTGCAAGGAACTGTCGTTCTTCAACAGTGAAAAAGACTCAGAGGCGTGGGTCGTAGGTGGTGGTCGCAGACGCTACAGTAACAACAACACTTCTGCTTTGTTGTTTATTTTGGACGCTTTCTGTGGGTCGCACATTAGATGTTTTACATCAATTTTCTTTTTCTCTCCATTGTAAGCACTATTTGAGCAATGAATACCAATTTTGAGCAAGTTTACACAATGATGAGCTAAACCCATCCTCTGGGGTGACGGAGGAAGCTATTCTGCCAATGAAAAGTGGTAATTTCTATTTTAATAATTTATGCAATTTAATTTATGATTATTTGCCCAGAATTAAAAAGTTTTTCCAATGATTTTTATTAAGCAATTGTTATTTTAATTGATGGTATATGCTTAACTTTGAGTTCTTGATATTCCACGCTTTCAACTTACAATTGCTCTTTTATAAAATCAATTTTTGCAATAGTTAGAATCACTTAGAAGGAAAATAATTGCATAATAATATTAAAAATATCACTTTGGAATTGGTAGAAAAGTGGAATCCTTAGCCCCAATTCTCTCCATAATTTTCACAACATATTAACATTTATTTGCTTTATTTTCTTTATTCTTAAAATTTAAAATCTAAAAGCACAACCTTCACAAGTCTGAAACGAATCTTTTTACCACTATCACTATAGCACTTTTGAAAATCATCAAATTTTTGGCGCCGTCGACGCGGACTTGTCTTTAGGCTAGAGTTTTTAGATTTTTTTTTTCTTCTTTTTCCTTTTCTTTTTTAGTTTTTTTTTTTTTGTTTTATTTTATTTGTTCTTCTTTACGTTTTTGGGTTTTTGTCTTTTCCTTACAGAATTTGGAATTGGAACGAAAGAATATTTTGCCAAAGCTTTTGGTGAATACTTAAAGACTTGGAGTAAAAGGCAAAGCGAAAGGAGCGAAAGAACAAGATTTTTTATTTAATAAAAAAAAAGAAGAGAGAGACATTTTTATTCTTTTTTGATATTATATTTTTTTTAGACTTTTCTTTTTCTTTTGAACTTTATTTTTATTTTATTTTTATTTTGGACTTTGGACTGGACATTTGGACTTTAATTTTTTAAACCCTACGGAAGGGTAACTAAATATACACTGTTTGCAGGGAAGGACGACGATTACGATATCGTCTCGGCCCCTCGGGTTCGCACACTGACACCGGAGTCAGTGGCCCGAGTCGACTACAGCGGTTCATTGCCCGTCTGGTACGGGAGGTAAGTCTTTCGAAATACCCGTGAATCTCCTGCAAGCGGGTTTACTGTATGCCTTAAGGTAAATATATGTTGAGGACTGAACCGGCTGTTTTAAATTCCTAGTAAAGGGCAAGGCCTGGCCAAATCAAGATAAGGACTCGGATTTCATCACCGTTTCCTTCTTGTCCGCCTTAGAAACACGTAACCAACGCGAACCTAAGACTTAAAATTTGGACTAGAACGAGACCGATAGGGTAACTAGCTTAATAGGAAAGTCATTCGAAAAATATTGGTTACTCTGTTAAGCATACTTCGAAGTTCATGATGGTTTCTGTGAGTTGAATGCGTGACTGCGCCGCCTTATAATGCGGTGAGGCCTTGGGTATCAAATCTCCACTGAGCTTCCCTCGCCTCAATTCAACTTACTTTAACTCTGATTGATTCCAGAGGGGTTTGCTTAAATTGTAACGAATTCCCTTTCGAAGGATTAAAGGCTGGTCTAGAAGCAATCTAAGTGGAGCCATCATGCTTTTTGTTTGCTAGAAATTTTTAGGTTTGATTTGGTGGAGTCGGCCTGCTGTGTGTTTGCTTAGAACCTCCCTTCCTTAGGATTTTTGTGTGTGTATGCCAAAAGCGCTCGAGTCCTTTACAGAGCGTGCTTGGAAAAGAGATAATTTTGGCCGTTTAATTAGTGACGAGCCTAAAATATCTTCTTGTGGAAGCGGGGAGCTCGAAGACCCTTCTTTTGAGAGCCCCGTTTTTGGAAACTTCAGTTTTGAGAATCTGTCTCTTCGTGAGGAAAGTACCCCTAGTACTTATGTTGTGCCAGCGATGGCAACTTTAAAAGATTACATGTTCCCAACTAGGACCAACCGAGATTCGTGCATTAAATTGCCAGCCAATACAGCTTATTTCGAGATAAAACCTAGTATTCTTAAGATGATCCCTATTTTCTTAGGAAAAGATGATGAGAACCCTTATTTTCATATTAGGGACTTTGAAGAAATTTGTGGGACAGTTAGAATAAGAGACCTTACTGATGAAGTTTTGAAACTTAAGATGTTCCCCTTTTCCTTGAGAGATAAAGCCAAGACCTGGCTGAACAACCTACCATCTGAATCCATTGAAACATGGCAGGAACTTATTGCTGCATTCTATATGAAATTCTACCCTAAGCATAAAACTGCAGCTGTTAGGCAGAAAATTAGTGCTAGTGTGCAGCAAGAGGGAGAGTCTCTTTATAGGTTTTTAGAGAGATTCAATGATCTCCTATCCCAGTGTCCTCATCATGGATTTGATAAGATGAAACTTGTAGAGATTATTTATAATGGTTTAAACTATTCTACCAAAGACATGGTCGAGTCTATGTGCGCTGGTGAGTTCACTAATAAAAATGCTGATGATGCTTTTACCTTCTTAGGAGCTATTGCTGAAAAATCCCAACAGTGGGAGTCTTGTGTTGAACCTCCAAAAATACTCTTTGTCAATAGAAGTAGCATCAATATGGTAGATACAAGCTTCGGGTCAGATGCTAAGTTTGTTGCTTTGTCTAGAAGGTTAGAAGCCTTGGAATTGAATCAGCCTAAACATAAGTCTCTTGTTGAAACTGATGATAGGATTAGAGCCTCTCAAGTCTCAAGTTGTGGAGTTGAACCCAATAACTCGTTTTGGGAAGGTCATGTTAGTGAAGAGCAAGCCCATGCTGTCTATAACAATGCTAGGTTCGAGAACCGTCAGAAGTTTGACCCATACTCAGAATCCTACAACCCTGGTTGGAGAAACCATCCTAATTTTTCTTGGTCCAAGGGCCAGAATCAAGGTCAGCCTAGTAATACTCAGCCTCCCCCAGGTTTTGGTTATACTCAGAACCCTTCAGGTCAAACCCAGTTTCAGAACACTTCTGAGAAAAAGATCTCTACCTTAGAAGAAGCTCTTACTATGGTAGTAAAGAACCATAAGGATAATTCCCAGTCTCTTGCTAAATTAGAACTTCAAGTCGGCCAAATAGCTAAGTATTTAAGTGATAGAGAAGAAGGTAAGTTTCATAGTCAAACTCAAGCCAATCCTAGGGGGGTCCATCAAATATCTTTAGTTGGTGAAGAATCATCAAACCATGTGAACACGATAAAAACCCTCAGGAGCGGTAAAACAGTAGACAATAAGGTAGCCATGCCTAGTGAACATACTGTAGTTCCACCCTATACTTCCCAAGAGGAACTCATAACTGAGGAGACTGAAACAATTTCTAAGGAGTCCCAAGAAATTCCTGATAGGACTATCTTTGTGCCTAGAACCCCATATCCTCAGTTGTTAATCCCAACAAAGAAGGAGTCAACTTTCAACGAGATAATGGAAATATTTAAGCAGGTGAACATCAACATTCCTTTATTAGAAGCAATTAGGCAGATGTCTGCTTATGCCAAGTTCCTTAAAGATCTTTGTACAAGAAAGCGTAAGCTTAATGTTCATAAGAAAGCCTTTTTAGCTGGTCAAGTAAGTTCAATTCTTCTAAACCAAACACCACCTAAGTATAAGGACCCTGGATGCCCTACCATATCTTGTGCAATTGGTAACCACACTGTCGATAAGGCATTACTTGACTTAGGAGCTAGTGTTAACTTACTCCCATATCATGTATACACCCAGCTAGGTCTTGGTAAGTTGAGACCGACCAAAATGACACTACAATTAGCTGATAGGTCTATCAAATTCCCTCGTGGTGTCATATAGGATGTTCTGATTGAGGTTGATAAGTTTATTTATCCAGTGGATTTTGTTGTTTTAGACACCCAGCCAGTTCAGGACCCAAGTGCTCAAATCCCGATGATTTTAGGTTGCCCATTTTTAGCCACAGCTAACGCTGTCATCAACTGTAGAACCGTACTTATGAACATATCCTTTGGTAATATGACCACTGAACTAAATGTCTTTAATGTTACTAGACAACCCTCTGAGAATGATGAATTAGAAGAAGTGAATATGATTAGCACTTTAGTTCAGGATAATTGGCATGATACTCTATTGGGAGATTCTTTAGATGAATTTGAGGAAACCATTCTCTTAGACTAGATGTGTGATCAATCTTTAGAAGAAGCCCTTGAGTATTTTAAAGACTCTATGGACCCTGAAATTCAGGCAATAGTGTTAGGTCTTTCTGAGAGTAATGATAACCATAAGATTGGGGGTGGAGAATTGGAAGAATCTCTTGAGTATTTTAAAGACTCTGAAGATCCGGAAATTCAAGCAATAGTTAGAGGTTTGACTGTGAGTAGTGAAAACCCTAAGTTTGGGGGTAGTGACGGTTCTTATGATTGTCACGTATCCCTAATTAGAGTCCCTAACTTGGGACTCGAGCTTTGTGCATCTGAGATATCACTTGAGTCTATTCAGACTCCGCAACCCGATCCACCTGATACTATCCAGGAGGTAATTCAGGTATTAGAGACCCGTTTTTTCGGATGAATCTGTTTATCAAGATACACATAAGAAACTCAATTATGCTACCCAGATAAACCCAGTTGTCTTGACAGAAACCTTAGACGAGGATGTGCTCATTATTTTCATTTTTCTGAACCAGTGTTGTTGTCTCATATTTGTGTTAGCTTTATTTGGTCTTGTGGACCCACAATTGTTTCGACTATTGGTATACGACTTTGGAAGGTGACAGCCCTTTTTGAGGTATCCGATGTCTGGCTGAAGACTTTAAACTTAGCACTTCTTGGGAGGTAACCAATCTCATGCAACACGGTAATATCTTTCCTTAACTCTTTTGCTTCAAATAGTAACAATTTCTCTCCTTGTTCATGCTTTTAATTTTATCTTTAGAACATTGAGGACAATGTTAGATTTAAGTTTGGGGGTATGGGAGAAACTTTTCAGTTGCAGTATAAATAAACTCCAGAGCCTAGAATTTTATGCTTATTAAGGTTGGCAATAACCAATCTAAGTGGATGGAACATCTTGGTTATAGGAGTTGAGGAACCAATCTGATTAGATGGAAACATCGAAAGAGTCTATTCATAAAAGCACAGAGCTCAGGTGTTAGTAATAACATGATAGTTTCACCATATCTCGTTGAGTCCTTTTCACTTATATTCTTATTTTGTTTTGTTTTTAAACTATGTTTCTCCAAGAGGGTAGGTGGGGCCCACGATTCCAGTTGTTACCACTGCTAGGGTGAAATAGAGTGATTGAGATACCAAAAAAAAAAAAGACCAGACCAATTAGACCAATCGGAATAATCATTAACACTGGGATAGCAATATGTGTGTGTTCTCCCTGTCTCCGTCGCCTAAGCAAGCGTGGAATGCAGGACCCTTGGGAACTATCATGTAATCTGCTCACAAGAAGCATGCGTTTGATCCAAAAAATATATTCATGCCGTTAATTAAAAAAAAAGTTCTTTGTAGTTAATCATTGGTACCCTTGTATATGCCAGTTGTGTTGACCTATAGTTAACATTATCGACCACTGGTTCCCTTGTATATGTCAGTGTGTTGATATTAGTCAGACCGGTATCTCAGTCCACTAGGGTTTGTTTTAGTAGTTGCCTTCAGACAGATATGGGAAACACCGTTCACCTAGTAAACATCAAAACCATTTATGTTTTTCTATATCCATCTCTTTATCTATCCATGTGATTAGTTTTGACTCCGGTTATGATGTCCATAGTGAAACTATCTGAGTAGAGCTCTGTCACTTATATATGAATTTTGGAATTTCGCATCAGGGTACTTCCTCCTATAGTCAATGTTTGTATGCCAACCAAGGAGATTCTTTAGTGACTTTCAAGGTTCTGCGTAGATAGCTAGGGTCTGGAGTAAAGGTTTTGTGGGTACACCTCTGATAAACCCTCCGGAGACAACACTCCGCCGCTAGGGCCACCTAGCGGTTTAACGGCATGCTGCACGTGCTAAGTGTAGTCATTTTATTTTCTATATTAATTTTGTTCGAGGACTAGCAAATAATAAGTTTGGGGGTATTTGATAGACACATTTTTGTGTCTAAGTTGTCCTCAATTTTCTCTATGTTGGTACTCGATTTTGTACTTATTATGGTGTTTTGTGTGTTTGTAGGTATTTTTGAGAAATAAACATCTTTGGAAAAATCGGCTCGAAAAGTTGCTTGGGGAACCCCCGGAGAAAATTACTAAAGGCACCCGAGAAATACACCATAGGCACCCCAGAAATGCACCGGAAGCGTCCCAGAAATGTGTCGGAGGAACCCAGAAAAATTTCTATTTCCACCCCAAAATTACTATTTCCACCCAATTGCTAAAGGGACCCTAGGAATGGATTAGGGGGAGGTCATCTTCTTCATTTGAATTTTGATTTTGGCGGGAAAATATTTGCTCTTCACTGGCAGATTTTCTCGATTGCATTTGGACGTGATTTTGTGCGATTCAATCGCTGAAACTTTGTGGAAAGATGTGATATATCATAACAAAGCTAGTATGGGTGTTTGTTTCGATCAAATTTGGCTGAAAAATCCGTGAGAAGAAAACAGGGCAGCACGTACACGGAAGAAGATATTCACGGGATTACAGCGAGTTAGACGTGTGATGCTCGTGTTTGGAAGAACCTAACCACTATTTGGAGTGTGGAGAAGTTAAATATGGCAATATGGAAGCTTCAGAACGCATGAAAATCAATATCAGTGATAAAAATGGAAAGAAAATAACCCGAGTAAATGAAGATTATTTGGAGTTAACGGAGGAGATTCAATGTCGCAAAATATGTTCACAAGGTATCATGGAGGGGGTGTCGAGAGTTTTGGGAGCTTAGGAGAGTTAGAGAAGACGTAATCAGAGTTTAACAAAACTCTGTTTCTGCTGCTGCTGCTGCTGCATGAAGGTGAACTCGAAGAACAATAGACTACAAAGAACTGTCGTTCTTCAACAGTGAAAAAGACTCACAGGCGTAACAACATCACTTCTGCTGTGTCGTTTATTTTGGACGCTTTCTGTGGGTCGCACATTAGCTGTTTTACATCATTTTTCTTTTTCTCTCCATTGTAAGCACTATTTGAGCAATGAATACCAATTTTGAGCAAGTTTACACAATGATGAGTTATTCTGCCAATGAAAAAGTGGTAATTTCTTTTTTAATAATTTATGCAATTTAATTTATGATTATTTGCCTAGAATAAAAAAGTTTTTCCAATGATTTTTATTAAGCAATTGTTATTTTAATTGATGGTATATGCTTAACTTTGAGTTCTTGATATTTCATACTTTCAACTTACAATTGCTCTTTTATAAAATCAGTTTTTGCAATAATTAGAATCACTTAGAAGGAAAATAATTGCATAATAATATTAAAAATATCACTTTGGAATTGGTGGAAAAGTGGAATCCTTAGCCCCAATTCTCTCCATAATTTTCACAACATATCGACATTTATTTGCTTTATTTTCTTTATTCTTAAAATTTAAAATCTAAAAGCACAACCTTCACAAGTCTGAAACGAATCTTTTTACCACTATCACTATAACACTTTTGAAAATCATCAGCGGTCGTAAGAGATTTTGCCTAATTAGGTTACTCTCCTCTCCAAATAGGCGGCTACACCAGTAACAACAACAAAAGTGGAAGTCTGTTGTTACGAAGGATTAGTTTGCTAGAAAGGAAAACTTTGAGTATTTATAGACAAGGAAGTTTGGACACCAAGGAATTTCCAAAACCGAAAATATTCTCAAGATATTCATTAAAGCACAAATTCAGTTTCCAGAATTCCTGCAAATGCTCTGTCCAAAAATAATGATCGAAATCTCTCGGAAAATCTAATTAGTAAATGCAGATTACTAATTCTTATATTTCCCTACAAAATGAAATTAATAACCTTAATTAAAATATTTTTAACTTACTTATGTTTGGATCCTGGGATTATCTTCCCTTAGTTATTAAGGAATAACTTTGAACAATTAAATAAATAAACATTCACATCACGTGTTCAAAGTATGTCGACATCCTTACTTTGTAAGTTCTCTTTCACACTTACAACCTTGAAACCGATTTGCCACACTTCCAAACAAGTTTAAAATTGGTTCATCTGACTTTCAAGAAATATGTAATTAATCAAGCAAACATTCAATCACAATCATGGGTTTAACGGTTCTACCAAAACAAGTTTCGGTTTTACCTTCCATGTGAGTAATGTGCATAGTCACACTAGCTTTCCAAAATTCGATTGACTAGGTACTAGGATCGGTTCCCCACATATATATGGTATCTAACTTATATGTATTGCACGTGTCTATAGGATCGGTTCCTCTTTGCCTAAAAATGTGTTGCTCATGTCCATAAGATCGGTTCCCCTTTCTTCCATAAACCATGCTGCACCCCATACAAGGATCGGTTCCCCTTTGCGATGTATTGCACATCTTACTAGGATCGGTTCCCCTTTCCCATATTTGGTCAGACATAAAATCACAAACCCGATCATACCATCTCAGGTGATTACTTAAGATCGATTTCACTAATAAAAGTCATACCAATACATAAGTCAGGCCTTTGTGAATAGTTCTACCAAGAACACAAACAAGTTGTGAGCGGTTATACTCAATCACACATATTGGTTGTTCATAAGATATGCAATGAATAACAAAACCAATAACACTTGGAAATTTCCTTTTCGGTTCACAAGAAAGTCTATGAACTTACTTCCTTAGAACACATGTAGAACATTGTTCCCTACGATGAAATCCTCACCTCATACCCATACATAATCACAGTAGCATTCAAATGATTATGACGATGTCTTATATACAAAGTTTAATGGTTAAGCAATAAACCTCGTATTGTATTCCTTAATATTATGTTAACTAGAGTTCAAATATGCTTCGCAATTATGTTTTCAATATGCACGACTCGGAAGATACGTTAGGGCATGAAACAGTTCAAGTCAAATATCACTAACCTCAAGTGGAAGGATGATTGTTGTCGTTGTCTCTCATTGCTTCTTCACATATTCAAGTATTCGCAATACTTTTAATGTATCATATCCAATACTTTCAAGCAAACCTATACGAAGCTGACTCTAGTACATAATCAAGCGACTCTTAACATGAGTTTTGATTCACTAAAATATGACAACCAAACTTGACATACCAACACTTTTTGGGTTTAACCGAGTCATGCTCTAACAATCTCCCCCTTTGTCAATTTTAGTGACAAAACTCTTACATCATATGGATAAACAAATTACAAAAATTCATTACACATACGCTTGATTTCTGAATTCAACAGCATAATAAACTGCTTATATTCAATCCTTGAAAACGTCTTTGTTGACATTATAATAGCAAAGCTAATACTCCCCATAAGGAGGATATGTAGATATTCAATCTGCACGTCTTTGTTATACCAATTCATATGACATGTTACTCCTCCTTAGTCTGTGCTTTCACTCTTTCGTTAGATAAACGTCCAAGCACCAATGTTCTTTTCCTTAGTGATACCAATCAATATAAAATCAATGCCAGTATCAATTGTTTACTCCATATATTTCTCCCCCTTTTGTCACAAAATGATAAAGAAACAAAAAAATAAAGGACAACACGAAAAAGATCTTACAAATCTCAAAATAGACTTGCAACCTGTAGAGTTAGGCACGGGGGTTCCACACATCATGTTCAGATAACCAATATCAAAACTGAAACTAAAAGTAGTTTTATTTTGATATGTTACCAAGGAAACAATTTTCCGAAATAATTTTTCCAATTTAGTTTAGAAAAACAAAAATCAACTAAGCACCTTAGTCCCTTTGCTAAACCGATTGTTCAAAAACAACCGCTTAATTCAATAAGACCAAAATAAAGATAACTCTATTTTTCTCATCAGGTTGTAATTATCCATAAACTTAGACCTTTCAATTTTAAACAAGACAAGTACTAGGTTAGTTAACTAGTATTTCTTGTTAAGGCATTCGATTATACTTGAATAACCGAAACTTCATTTCGATAAGTCCAACTAAGATCAGAATTAACATAGTTTCTCTTATCCGGAATCGAATTGGACTAAACAACTCAGCTCTTACACCTTTTATTTCGTTAATCCATAAATGATTCATACAAACCAACATAAATGAACTTGCATAATTATTCACCTCAACCAGAAGCAATTGAAACAACATAGACATTAAAAGCACCGTAATTGCACCGAAAATTTGTAAGCCTAAACAATTGATACCACACAACAAAGCAAGATAACAATAGTTTTTCTTAACTGGAACCAATTGAATCACACACATCCACACACACACACATCATGGAATAAACATCAATTGAACCGAAACTTTGTTAAGCAAAAGCAATAACTATATATAATATAAACTTAGGCTTTTCTTAAACAGGAAAATAATTAACTAACAATTTTGTTACCTAAAATTTCGCATCCACTTCTCCAATATATTTGCATCTTCGTCCAGGAAGAATTGATACCGAAATATCATCATGTTGTCATCCTTATACCAAAATAAAATAAAATAAAATAACAACAACCAACCTTTACCAGAGAAAGGTTGAAAATCGGTTTTAACAATTACAAGCAAAAGTTGAAAACTGTTGAAACACATATGCTTTTATGCTAAACCAAAACCGATTCAACATATTGTGACTTTTTCACATATTGTTTCTACCAGAACTCTTCATGATTCTTTAAAAAAGCCTACCAACATGGGCTAGAACTTAATCATGCTAAATCAGAAAGTCATCCAAACCACAAGGGTTTACAACATATGAGATCGAATATTAAGGTAGTAAAGCTGAAATCAAACATCCCATAAACATACATAGAAATAAGATAAAAGCATTCAAGCACATGCTATGTATACCGAAAACTATCACAAGAAAAATTACCAATCAAATAATTTTATTCATAATAGTTTTATTCATAATAGACCAATACAATCAATGAAAGTGTTAGAGCATTGCTCGGTCGAACTCGCATGCGTTGCTATCTCAAGCATGTTTGTCAATGTCAGTGATCAAAACTATAAGTCTTAATTTCTAGTCTATTATAGCTAAGGTTTCAGACTAGGATAGAAAGTGTAGTTGAGCTCAAGAACTCCATGGCAATCATCATACAAGACGAAGGACTACTCAAGGAACCAGTGGATCTTCAACGACTAAAAGTTATGTGGAGACTTGAACTTATCTATTACTCAAAAATCTATTTATCTTCTATCTTGATACAAAAGTCGTTTTGTTATATAGGCTTAGATTATACACATTTGCTATTTGGAGCCGAGTTTATCCTGCCTATCTATCTCGAAATATGTCTTGGTAAGCTTTCGCTTTATCCAAGTTCATCTTTACCTAGTAACGAAAGTTATGACAAGTTTCAATCACTTCGAAAATTGCTTACTTGGACGAAAAATAGTTTGTGAATAACAACTATAGAATATCAACGTCCTCTAAGAAAGTTTCAATGATTGAAATGAGAGTTTAGATTATATAACCATTGGAGGATATAAGCATTCTATAAGCATTTTTGTGGAAACACATATATGTATAAGTCCAAACATTCTATCATATTTGTGTTTTATAAAAATGAGATTCAACAAAGAAGAAGATGTTGCTCTTACGCAAGCCTGGATTGAAGCAAAAAACAATATTCTGAACGTAGTTCAAAACACTAGCAACCAATTCTGGAAGAGTGTATTTGAATTTTTTAATAACATATCCTGAAATCCAAATGCGAGAGTCCAAGGAGGTCTTAGAGCAAGGGGAGCAAGATGAACAAGAACATCATCACTTTTGTCACGATTTAGGCCGAAGTTAACATACGTAATCCTGGAATGTCATATAAACAAAGGGTAAGAAATTATTAAAAAATCTCTTTTATTTTCTAAAATTATAAATGTTTTAAGCTAAGTTTATTTTTTTAAATTTCAGAAAAGTGCCGCTCGTTTAGACTATCTTAACCAGACAAACGACAATTTTCCGCATGATGAATGTTATCAGTTATTGAAAACAAGTTATGATACCTACAATCCCGATGAAATGTAGCTTATCGCCGAGATGTTCCTGCATCATATGTTAATCAAGTCTTAGGAATAACAATCCTGAAGGATGATTAAATGTGAATGTTTTATCTTATATTTATGTAGTTTGTCTTTCTGTGTGTGTTCTTGCATCATATGTTGATCAAGTCTTCGGAATAAAAATCTTGAAGAATGATTGAATATGAATGTTTTATCTTATATTTATGCAATTTATCTTTGTGTGTGTGTTCTTGCATCAGATGTTAATCAAGTCTTCGGAACAACAATCTCGAAGAATGATTATAATTGAATGTTTTATCTTAAATTAATGTAATCTTTTATCTTTAAGTCTTCTTGAAATCTTTATATAATCTGATGTATGTTTTATTTGATAAAAGTATGACATAAATAAAACTGAAACTCCACAAAATATAGAACAAGTTCAGAACCATTGAATAAAAAACCAAATCACTTGTCGTAGTAATCACGATTGCACTTAGCACGTGCAACAAGCCCCTAGGTGACCCTATTGGACGATTTATAGTCTCGTGAGGGTTTACATAGAGATTTACCCACAAAATCTACACAAACATCTATTATACTTTCAATCTTCACTGGATGAAGCAAATGAATTATCCGGCGATTGATACTTTGGGATTTTGGATACCATGAAATTGTAGCTTTCATCAAATGTGAATGCTTCACCCTTTTCCTCAAAATAACGCGCTTTAACGACTTCGTTCTACAATAACACAACGCAATATACTTATTGTTTGAATTTAAAATCAACCAATGTAGTTTTGTACGAAAGTAATTCTAAAATACTTACAAATTGTTGAGGGGACAGGCTAAAATGGCTTGCATTGAAGATCCGTTGTTGAATAGATATAAAATCACAAACGTCTTTTTGGATAATCTGGTACCTATCATGAATTTGATGAAGACTTATTCTCTTTGAATTCCCATAATCTTGTATATATTGGTTAAATATCTTTGCCCAAAAGGTTTCGGGCTCTGCCATTACAGGGGAGTGATCTACTACTCGAGTTTTTGCGTACCATGCTTTGATGATTGCCAAATCTTCAATTGAATTAAATGATCCCATGGTTTTGTTCGTATAAAGACTTATGAGAGGTATCGAAATATGTGAGAAGCTTTGCAAAGTGTATCTAAATAGGTGTTTCTTGTTTGGATATAGATAACACAATTTATAATATCCGACAAAATAAACCGATATAACGTAGCCTTACAAAGTATCCTTTATAAATCCGTCGGAATATAGTCGTTTGAAATTAGCCGTTATAAAAGTACATTACAATTATTGGATAAAAACCTAGGTTACTTGTCGTAGTAACTCCGACTGCACTTAGCACCTGCAATAAGCCTTTAAACCCCTAGGTGACCCTAGTGGACGAGTTATAGTCTCGTGAGGTTTACACAGAGATTTACCCACAAAATCTTAAACAACAACCGCATATACTATTCGTCAAGTCCGTCTTCTGGAGGAGCGCCGACAATCATTTCCGGATTGTAACATTCCAAGTTAGGAGTGTTAGCCTTAAAGATTAAGTAGCACTCATAGAATGTAAATTTTGTACGATGATCTAGTCAGTACATACATTTTTCCATTTCCTCCTACGTAAAACAAGCATAAATCCATAGGTTAGTGTCTATGCGTAAACAACATTCGAAATTTCAAAACTATTTATTATCACCTAAGGTAATCGTAGTTGTCATGTATTGTGGGGCGTAACCATGAATCTTTCTTTGTATTATAACATACTTGCGAACCTGTATTTGAATTTGACAAATACGTTGTTGAAGTTGTCGTCTGGTTCGGTTATTAACATTTCCAAATGCTTGTACAAAACCGTCAAATACCAGCGTCCATTATAGGCGGAGAGTTCTTGAACATCTTCAATAGGCAGAGTAGCAGCATTTACAAAAGCTGTGGTGAGTGCAACATCTTCTTCTACGGTATACCCAACCATTACTATGTTATCTATTGAAACAAAAAAAATGAGACACAGAGGATACTAATGCAAATTATTTTGGATTATTTGTGTTGAGGAACTTTTTGTCAATTTATAATAGGCGTTGAAAGTGGCCGGTGGAAATTAGCCGTTGGAAACTAGCCATTGGAAATTAGCCGTTACTAAAGATCTGTTGGTATAACAAAAATAATTCAAATTATCGTAATTAGAAATATATAACTTAATGTTACTGAAAAGGAAACTACATTACCTAAAATGAAACACGGCTTTACTTAAAAAAATAAACACTTAAACTAAGCTATTAAAAATAGAAATGATTATTCCCTTGCCTCTCCAACTGCCTGGACAATATGTCATTCTGTTTTAATTCAAAGTACTTTTTTGCAATTGGAGCCAGATTTTCGAGATCCATTTGCATTATTTCCCTTTCTTCATTCTCTCGAGCAGCTTCAATTTGTTGTTGTGTTGTCTCTAGCAACTTCTCCATAATTTGGTTTTGTTGTTCTTGACGAGGTGTGACTGTCATTAGGGATTCTTTTAGAAAATCAACAAGTTTACTGCCCGCGTCTCTCATCTGGGAGTCTTGCGAGGATGGTGTGGCGGGTTTGCTTGTCCCAATGACCTTTTTATTATTTTGAGTTTTTTCGCTGCTCTCGACTTGCGTTTGTCTTATGTAAATCCACCTGACGACGTTCCAGATATTGTACTTGGGTTTGTACTAGGGGTATATCCTAATGGAAAAGGGATACCGCTAGGGACATTATAAGCGTTTGGAAATTTATTTGCAATGGAGTCTCGAAAAATTGTCTTGTAGGTGGATTTTGAGAAGATGGGGTTGGAATACTAAACATATTAGAGAAATTTCCATGAATTTGAGATAACGGAGGATTAGAATCTTGGATTATATCTTTAGCTACACCTACTAGTACATTTGGAACATCTTTAAGCAGTTCATACTCAGTATCTCGAGTAAAGTGTTTTTAGTGTATTTCAACATGCACACTTTTCCCAATTAACACCTACATCAATGCAAACAAACCATAAATAAGATACACATTAATTAAACTATTTACAAACAACATGTACAACAACTATAATGAACATATCTAGATAACATACCCGGTTAATAGAGTTCAAGCCCAGATTACTTACAGTGGTTATTGCAACACAATGAAAAAGTTATCCACTTCATTCTTGAATATGCTAAATCAATTACGAACGATTTTTAAAGTACGGTCGTGTGGATTCCCACCACAACCTTCCACAAAATTTTTAATAAGGATTTCCCAGAACTCATTTTTATCTGCATAATTGTTATAACCAAGAGCACAATAATTAGTAACAATGTGATGATCTTCTAAAGTAGTAAATCTCATTATATGTTCCTTTTTGGCTTTTGAGTCTCCAACATTGATGAGCAAAACAAATTTAATACTCTTGCTCAAAGAAGAAAACTTGATAAACAAATTTTAGTGAAGAAAACTAATTGTAAGAAGAGAGGAAAAACTAATTATAAGAAGAGAGGATTGGTGTGATTTGAGTAGAGAATTAGAGAGGTATTTGTAGAGGATTTTGAAAAAAATAACTGTTGGGATCCGACGGTGGAGAAGATAGAGCCATTATTAACGATGGATGGCTAGGATCGGGTTTAAAAGAGGTGTAAACGAAAAAAGGTCATACAAATATTTTTACTGATACGACTACTCAGTTTCCGTAAAGCGTAAAAAAATACGGCTACTGAGTTGCCGTATGATTTCCATTCCCTACAAGGCGGATCAGATGTGATCCTCCATGTAGGGAAAGTGAGCTATATCCCTACTCATGTAGGGGTATGGGAGACCATAGTACTTGGTTTTCGGGATTTTTGAGGGATATTGAGGGATAGGGAAGGGATAGAGGGCACCATAGTGCTAGCTCTAAAAGTAGTTGAAAAATCAGGATTAAAGCTACTCATATTTTTTATTTGAGACTCTTATATGAGTGGAAGCACTAAAGACATGTATATATGTGTCTCGAACCCAAAAATCGATATGTCTCAAATCGGGTTATATGGTGTAGTGTATCACAAAAATAGTATTCTGATTGGACAATCTTAGTTCTTTGCTAACCCCCACCATAAAATGGTCATCTAATTATGTGAGGGAATTAACAAAATACTCACTTGAACGAACCTTATTATTCATAAAAATATTGCAAAATAGTCATAATAGTAGGACCCGATTCACAAAACCATCCTATTATTGCACACTATTAACAAAATGGTCACATTTTCGTTAAAAAGAGAGTTATGTACGATGACTCACGGTAAATATGTTAGCTAAATTACCTATGTGTCCTCCCTACTTATCCCTCCATACAACAATTTTCAATTTTTCCTTCATTGTAATTGTTTTGACGGTGGTGCTATTTGTAGGTGGTGGTGCCGCCACCACTTACACACCGTTACACCGCATTCAGGATCGTTACACCACATTAAGGTTCGTTACACCGCATTCAGGTTCGTTACACCACATTCACTCAAAGGGTTCACCGCTTCCCCTCCGAGGTTTAGTGAAGATTCTTAAGCTTCACCACCACTACCACCACCGCTTCATCACCACCACCACCGTTTCATCGCCACCACTTCAACTAATAGGAAAGGTAGTTTGAAGGAGGGTATTTCAGAAAATGATAACACCATTTTATTCAAAAATGTTAAATCGGATGGAAGTATGACTGTTTTGTGAACGAATTACAAAAATGTGACCATTTTGTGTAGGCCTGTCAATATTTGTCCGATATCCGGTATCCGTTTCCGAGTATTCGAGATCCTATAGGATTTTATCCGTTTTATCGGGTATCGGATATCATATCGGATATTTTATTGGATATTTCTTCCTTAACATATCAGAAACGGATTAGACCCCGTACGAAATGTTAATATTCGATATCCGATAGTATATGAACTTATTTGTAATTTATCCTAATTTCGAGTCTAGTATCGGATATTATCGGATATTTGTCGGATAAATATCCTATAAGTGTCAAATATGAAAATGTTTTACAAGGGTTTTTAAGCTTTTTTGTTATAACCGGATACTATCAGATATTTATCGGATATCCGACAGCTTAGCCTATCAGAATCGATATATGATTTTAATATCCTATAGGATATTATCGGATATCGAATATCCGGCAGTGCTTAACCTGTCGGATATCGGATTTCTAAATATCCGACGGATGTTCTTCCATTGACATGCCTAATTTTGTGACCCAATTACAAAAAATATAACAATTCTGTAAATGGCCCGATATAAAATCTAGAACAAACCTTTATATGAACCATTTTTTAGGGACCATGGTTTTTTTGAGAGGGCCTTGGTCTTATTAAGCCAACCTCCCTATACTTATAAGGGGTGTCTTAAAGTTAGGTAAATACATATTTACCCTTTACTTTAATTTAAATCAAAACTAACCTAATAACTATATAAATTTAATCATATGTATCTAATCGAAATGAATCTATTAACCAAAATCAAAATCAAAAACAAAAACAGGGGGAAATCGAATTTTTTTAGTTTTGAAAAAAAAAGAAAATCTCTTCTTCTTCTCTTTTTCCTTGACGTTCCTCGTTCGATTGAAAAACAAGTATTAACCATCAAAATGAGTTGAAAATGGAAGTTGCAGAGAGAAGTTCGGTTAGGAATTATGTGAAAAATTTTGTCGAAATAACAGAACCTAATGGAAATGATGAACATGAGAACAGTTTGGCTATTTCGCAAAAATAATTCCTAACCGAAACTTAGTTCGGTTAAGTCGCAAAAAACACTTTCCAACCGAACCATAATAGTTCGGTTAGTTGTAAAAAACATTTCCCAACCAAACCTTAATAGTTCGGTTAGTTGCAAAAAAACATTTCCTAACCGAATCCTAAGTTCGGTTAGTTGCAATAGCCATTTCCCAACCGAACTTTAGTTCGGTTAAGTTGCAAAAAACATTTCCTAACCGAACCTTAATAGTTCAGGTATGTCGCAAAAAACATTTCCTAATTGAACCCTAAGTTCGGTTAGTTGCAAAAAACATTTTCCAACCGAACTCTATGTTCGGTTAGTTGCAAAAATCATTTATTTCGCAAATCACAAAAAATATTTCCTAACCGAATTAGTTAATTACGTTAAGTGTTAATTTTAGTTAATCTAATGATACAACTATTTTTTTTTTTGATTATTTAGTTTAATTTTTTTTTGATATAATTTTACACTAATCATTAATTATATTAACCTAATGATACAACTAATCATTACACTAACTTAATTGAAATGGGTAATTTTGGTATTAACATAAATATTTAGATAAGGGCGATGTAGATTTACTTCTAATGTCTTACCCAAAATAAAATTATGATCCCCACAAAAAAGGATGGTCCCAAAAAAACCGTTCCTTTATATTGATGTACGCGAGTCCACCTCTTACCTCGCTAGGGTGGATTGGAGGCCCATCCAGCCATCCTTATAAGCTCGTACATATACTGGAAAAGCTATCCAACAAATGATACGAGGTTTGCTGCATCTCTAATTTCCCGCTGATGAGCTTTGCCTCAATTTCGGTGGCGTTTCTTATAGCATGGTTTATGACATTGACGAACTACTTGTTCGATCCCCTGGTTTAAACAAGTTCCTTATACATAATCAAGTCAGCTGAATATTCAAATTTACTCATGAAGCAAACGTCTTTGTACTAATGGCGTGTTTGGTTCGGATTATTGGATTTCCGATAATCCAATTATAAGGTAATCTGATTATGAGAATTAGATTATCGGGATTGAATTCCCTTATCGGAAATTTATTGTTCGGTTCAAGTTTTATGACCGAAGAACCAAAAATCGAGAAGATGTCCTTATAAAATACCCTAACACTCTTGATTCTTACATAGATTTAAATTAAAATTCAGAAAAAAATCAAATCCAGATCATATGTTTTGATGGAAGAGAGTGAAAAATTAAAATCCGATCCTTGAATTCCGTAGAATTTGAAATTTTTACAATCCACCTGTTTTCTTTTTTTCTCTGGGAATAGAACTTTGAGGAGATCGAGTTGAATTTTGAAGTTAGTTTTATTAGGGGTAACAATGTATTTTCACGTTCTTTGCCTCGAATTGAATTCCGTTGCATCGCCCAAAAAGCGGAACTGAAAACAACAAATTTGGGAGAGTCGAATTTTCTGAAAATTGGATTCATGGATCATTTCACATTGTGTCCGGTTGGGAGAATTGGGCCCATTACCTTGTAATCGGATTACTGGGATGTCAATTCCCCCAGACGAGCACGCTATAAAGACGTAACCCGTTACTATATTGTTTACATGATGTCTTATATTTATATACCAACAACATTTGCGATCCGGATGAAACATTTTAAAGTAATAACACCCGTCGATAAAATCGCAATAAATAAATTACCACCGTCGATAAACATTAAGCGATCATTATGAGACCTTATGTCATTCAATATTCCCGATCCGAAAGAAACATCTTATAGTAATAACACCCGTCGATAACATCACATTAGACGATCAAGATTGATTACTAATCCCACCTTGGATCGTTCTTCTTACTATAAATGCCAAGCCCAATTTCTCATTTTCACTCACAAATCAAATCTCTCTCTCCCTCTCACAGTTTCCTTCCCCTGAACCCTAAAATCTCTCAATTCTTATAGCAATGGCTCGTACTAAGCAAACTGCTAGGAAATCCACCGGAGGAAAGGCACCAAGGAAGCAACTAGCAACAAAAGCTGCTCGGAAATCTGCACCGGCAACCGGAGGAGTGAAGAAACCCCACAGATTCAGGCCAGGAACTGTCGCTCTTCGTGAAATCAGAAAGTACCAGAAGAGTACCGAGCTTTTGATCCGTAAACTTCCATTTCAGCGTCTGGTTCGTGAGATTGCTCAGGATTTCAAAACTGATCTGAGGTTCCAGAGTTCAGCAGTTGCAGCCCTTCAAGAAGCAGCTGAAGCTTACCTTGTTGGACTATTCGAAGACACTAATCTCTGTGCAATTCATGCTAAGAGGGTTACCATTATGCCCAAGGATATTCAACTTGCTCGCAGAATCAGAGGTGAACGTGCTTAGTTAACAAGGTTTTTCTGTCTTTCAATTTCTTTGCGGATTTTGTAAATGTTTTGGGGGATTTCTAGGGCTAGCTAAGGAAATGTGGGTTTGTAGTTTCCAGATCAAATGAAATGAAAAAAATTTAGTTGATGTTTATTTTCATTTGCCTGATTTGACTGTGTTTTCAGATTTGTCTTATTTGATTTTGTTCTGAAACTTAAATTTCGATTGGATTCAATCCAAATTGAGATTGTAAACTATTACCCATTACCTTGTAGTTTGATTTAAGATGATTTCAATGATATGGATGTCAATTAATGTTTTTTTTTTTTTTTTTGTGTTCCTGCAATACCAGTAGTTCTTTTTGTTTCACATTAGTAATTTTATTGCTTTTTATTCTGAATCGAACACTGCATTACCATTGGTCCTTGGATACGAAACGTTCGACCCGTTAGTACCAAAATTCCTGAAATCGAACCCTTTGATTGCCATTGCTGGTACCATTGCAGAGCCATTCCTTAAGTTCTGATTAAAGGGTTGAAGAACATAAGCTGGTTGCATCTGCATTCTAGCCTCACAGCCTCGAGATGTAGTAGCAGCCCCAACCCCTTTATCTGAAGGAAATTGTTGCTTTGATTTTCTGCATCTTGTATGTACTCAGTTTTCTCATCTATTGTTTCAATCTTCGACTCCACCGAATCGGTAAGCTGTTGTAGTTGATCTGCACTTAGCTTATCGAACTGGTCATCCCACCAGCACTACTATTATCATTGGAATTATTCTTGTTCTTTCCATCATCTCCAGAAGATGATTTAGTAAGATCAATGTGTCTTTTAGTACGTTCTGCTTTCGGAGTACTAATATATCGCTTGACGATTCGATTAACTTCGCGTAAATCCTTCGGGTACATATCAGGTAGAACCGGACGGCAGTTTATTCTCAGTTTGGGTCCGTAGACAATCATACAAGCATCGATCAACTAATGTTGAGAATTCATAGATTTTCTTCCGCACTCTCGACATATGTTTGGAACTTGTTTCTCATCAATTCTGTCTCTCACTTGCCAAATAATTATAGGCGTGAATTGTGATATTGGAGGAGGTTTATTACAGGAAAGGAACTTGGGAGTCCCCTCAAAGGGATTTCTATTTCAATTCGGTTTCTAATTTTTAGTCGTGGGCTTTTTGTTCAGGATCTGGTCTTGGAATTTAAGGGTTTTGGCTTGCGAAAATTAGGCGCAGGTCAAAAAAATATCATATTTTTATTGCCAGACTCACAATTAATTTTTAGTTATGCGACGTCCATAATTATATGAATTATTAAAAATGTATGCATGACGGATTATGCATCTGTATGACGGGTTATGTATCAGGGATATAATTGGTAACACAACTTGGATATAACATATCTAAAAATACACGTCTTGGAATTTTACAAATTTTATATCGTTGGAAATCTTTTTAAGAGAGCTACCAACGAGTACAAACAAGAATATCAAATTTTTGTTTTTCACGAAGAAATCAGAGGTGATCATCATTTTAGACACACTTTTCGAGAGCTTGATATATAACCATTATGCAGCCACCAAAAAAGATGCATAACACATCATGCAGACGCATAACGAATTATGCAACCATTTTCTCGACTGCGTAATAAAGTTATGCATCTATAACAAGTTGTGTAGCCATCGTTTTGGTTCACTTTAGTGCGTACATAAAAAATTGATGCATAATGCATTATGCATCCATATTTACAGATGCATATCAGGTTTTGCATCTATTTTCTCGATGCATAAAAGATTGTGCAACAATTTTCTCCATGCATAACGCATTATGCAACCATATTTTCGGATGCATAACAGGTTATGAAGTTTTTGTTTTTGTTGGTTTCAATAGTGACAAAAAAGTTGCTGCAATAACGTGCTATGCAACCGTTTTCTGGCTTGCATAACAAGCTATGCAATAAATTTTGTAGATGCATAATAGGTTATGCATCCATTTGCACGACTGCATAACAAACAATGTACATTTTCTCGACTGCATGACAGGTCATACAAATAAAATGGATACATAATGTATTATGAAGCCATATTTTCGGATGCATAATAGGTTATGCATCCATTTTTATGATTGCATAACATGTTATGTAAATATTATTGTCGATCCCAGTCCTGAGAAATGTGCAAATTCACTGTACACAAAATGAGACGTGTTTATAAATTATAAATAAACATTTGACATTTTCTCTCAAGCGACATGTGTGTATGTACCTCATCTGTGATACAAACCTAACTACAACTTTCCACTCCTGAATTTGAGCAAATATACATGCATGCATAAATTCGCAAATTACCCTACTTTGATCTTTTGTGGTCAAAACAACAGATACATGTTAAACCAATCCAACAAACTCATGATTACATTTTCCCAAAGGTAGATGAGGCAGGGGATGCGCTGCACAGGAATATGCTCAAAGCTAGAGCATCCTCTTCCAACCGAGAACCTGATTTCCACTTCTCTAATGCCCAATACTTCATCATTACAAGTTTGGGTGCATGTTAAAAGCTCATACGCACTAATACGACAGGTAATAAACTTGGCCAGTACAGAGAATGACTTGTATGCTTCACTATGGTGATCTTAAGGATTCCTGGCACCTAAGAGGAATGCCTTCTTGACCAAAGCTTTCCTCGTCGTCTTCGTTGTGCTTAGAACTGCGTGTGGAACCTAGAAAAGAAAACATCATCCTTATTGTAATTAAAGAGCTTTAAATAAAAGTTTTATTACGCTGGATTACGCCAACGAGCTTACAAAAACACTAATTTTTGCATAACAACAACAATCTTTCCTCTTTAGCACTACCAAAATTACACCCACATAACCGCTGATGAACCATGAGCTTATTTGAAGTTCACCAAACATCAGCAATAAAACTAAAGATATTGTATGGTGTTCTTACTTTTTCCTAATTCTAATGCATAAATCGAATATCAAAAATTAAGTTTTTAATCCAATAGAGCCGCTCAAAGGAGTTGAAAATTTCTGAGAATTGAAAACTTACAAGATTCTTAGTCTTCCATTATGAATCAATGTGAGGAATTGGGTTCTTGCGCGTTTGATTTTTGATTTAGTTTTGGGTTTTTTTCTAATTGAAGAGAATTTGGGTTATACTTGAAACTGAGTTAGTAAAAAAACTTTTAGGGTTTATGAGAAAGAGATAGAGGGAGAGTCGGAAAAAAAGATCTGTCAAAGAGCTTAAAAAAATCGTATAATCACAGAGAAACGATGGAGCCTGAAAACCAGCTCATCAAATTGAAATTCTTCCGCTAAAAAATCCCCATGTTAGCTACTCTACGACGAGAATCAGATGTTTTAGAAAATCAAGAGAACAGAGAAGAAATAAGAGAAAACGATAAGAAAGCATGGAAACACTTTTCTTTTAGATATGGGTGTATGAGAATTTTTTCTATAAAAAATGGGTGCGCCTGAGGTTTCAGCCCTGTGGGTTTCACAGTAAGAAAAAATCTAAAAAACGGGTGTAACTGTAGTTTTCACTTTTGGCTTTGAGAAAATTAGGTGCAGGCCCAAAATAATAATATTTTCATTGTCAGGCCCACAATTAATTTTAGATACCGTGACACCCATAATTATCCGAAATTATTAAATATGTCCGTATGACGGGTTATGCATACTATTTTTTAAGGGATAACTCGTTATGCATTCTAATTTTTCGGGGGTATAATTGGCAACACAACTTGGATATAACATATCTAAAAAAGCCTTGGAATTTAACAAATTTTATATCGTTGGAAAGCTTTTAAAGAGAGCTATGCAACGAGAACAAACAACAATATCAAATTTTTGTTTTTCACGAAAAAACCCGAAGGTGATCATCGTTTTACGGAAAAATTTCAAAAAATGACTACATATTTTTTATGCAGCCTCCAAAAAAGATGCATAACACAATATGCGTACACAACAAAAGATGCATAACAAGTTATGCAATCATGCATCAATTATTTTGGTTTTGCAGCCACTAAAACGATGTATATGCCTGAATCGAATAGAAAAAGAGGGCACAACGAATTATGCAACCATTTTCTCAACTACATAACAAGTTATGCATCTATAACAGGTTATGCAACCATTGTTTAGGTTGATTTTAATGAGTACAGATAAAAGCTGAAAAATCTAACACCACCACCTAGGGCTGCACATGGGACGGGACGGTACAGGTTTTTGCCTAGCTCAGTACCTGTACCTCCCTATGGCCGATACCTATACCTTGTACCTGTATTTATACCTGTGCAATACGGTATGAGACGGTACCTGTACCTGCTTAACTCGGTACGGTACGAGACGGTACCGGTTCTTTACCCGTAGCGTATGTAAAATTATAAAAAAGAAAATAAAGCAAAAAATATTCTAAGTTCTAAGTTCAGATGAAGTTATGAACCACACCAAAAATTCCAAAACCCTAAAATAAAAAAAAATAAATTACAATCAGTTTCTAATCTAAAGAAATCAACAAAAACTAAGTAGAAATGAACAAAAACTAATTAATTTTCAGAAACCCTAACTATTATTAGACGTTATTACTTGTTGCTCGGTACTACGGTACGGGACGGGACGGGAATAGCCTAGAACCGTTACTTGTACCTGCTCTAGGCACGGTACCAGTTTTTGGTACTTGTACCTGTCCCATCTGACCACCGGTTCCGGGACGGTATCGGTACGGTTCCTGCGGTTCCGGTACAGTTCCATGGGATGAGACGGTTCCTGTACAACCCTACCACCACCCAATATTTCTCTTAGCAATCTGTATGGACTAACTCCAATATACTTTAATAGAGAATCAACTAGACAGTCATACTTAATCTAGATTAAAGTACATCGAGGAGTTAATATCTCTCCCTTGATTTGATTTACTCGAGCTAATAAAATCAGCGAGTCTTTAATCAAATACAAGGAATAACATGGATGGTACCAAAGACCAATATCCAAGGATCAATCAATATCAATCAACAACCGTTAGGTCAGACTCTACAATTGATTGATATAACGCACAACATGTATTATTTCAATTATATAACAAATATAATGCGGAGAAGAAATATCACATACACGAGAAGTTTTGTTAACGAGGAAACCGCAAATGCAGAAAAACCCCGTGACCTAGTCCATATTGAACACACACTGTATTAAGCCGCTACAGACACTAGCCTACTACAATCTAACTTCGTACTGTACCGTAGTTGAACCCCAACCAGTCTCCCACTAATTCAAGGTACAATTGTGCTCCTACGCCTCTGATCCCAGCAGGATACTGCGCACGTGATTCCCTTATCTGATCTCACCCAAAACTAAGAGTTGCTACGATACAAAATCGCAGGCTTTGACAATAAACAAATTTGTCTCACACAGACAAGTCTATCAAAGGATCAATATGTTTCCCACAGATAAACCCGAAAGTTTTTGTTCCATCTTTTGATAATAATCAAGGTGAACAGGAACCAATTGATAATCCGGTCTTATATTCCCAAAGAACAGCCTAGATTAATCATTCACCTCACAACAATCTTAATCGTATGGTAACGAAACAAGATGTTGTGGAATCACAAACGATGAGACGAAGTGTTTGTGATTAGTTTTTATATCTTACCTATCGGAGATATCAAATCTCAAGCCAATCAATCTGATTGTACTCGTACGATAGAAGATGCAAGATCAGATCACACAACTACGATAAAAGTAGTATCGGTCTGGCTTCACAATCCCAATGAAGTCTTTAAGTCGTTAACCCGTTTTAAGAAAAGAAAACCAGAGGGTTAAAGGAGAATCGACTCTAGTACACAAACTAGTATCACACATAAGGGGTGGAGATTAGTTTTGCACAATACTAGATGTCTCACTTATATAGTCTTTCAAGTCAGGGTTTTGCCTTGGTAACAAAGCAATCAATATCCACTGTTAGATGAAAACTTGATTTAGATTCAAGCTAATATTTCTCAACCGTTAGATCGAAAACTTAGCTTGTTATACACAATTGACTGCACGCTTCTAGGTTTGTTAACCGTACCCAAACATGTGCATTGTTGGTTCAATAATAGTCAACCAAAAGGTTAGCCATATGAGAATTTCATATCAACCATGTTCTTCTTCACCATAACTAGTTCAAATGACTTCAAATGAACTAGTTAAGAGAGTTATTCAATTGCAAGGAAATATCATGTACTACACAAGGCATAATTGAAGCAAAAATGATTTGATTCACTTGAGTCGGTTCATGAACTTTATAGCCACGGTTTACAAACTGCATTCCCTAGTCTTTATAAGTTTAAGTTCATAAATCATCTTTAGATATATAACCTTCTCAAGTTCGCAGACTAGGTTCGCGGGATTAAGCAACCAGTCAGAGTTTGCAAACTCCAGCAGAAATTCTCGGAATGAGAACTACGCCGGTTCGCGGACTGGGTTCGCGAACTTGGGTCACGCAAGTAGTTTGTCAACTCCAGCAGAAATTCTCGGGTTTGAGAACTTCGGTAGTTCGCGGACTTGGCACTTGCGATACTTCCGGTTTCTCTTGATCAACAAAGTTCGCAAACTTTGGTTCAAGGAATAGAACTTATAATAAATGTGTTTCCAGAACAATATTTATATCCACCATTGGTTATGTAATCTAAACTCTTATTTGAATTATTGAGACATTCTCAGAGGACATTATATAGTTGTTATTCACAAACCATTTTTCTTCAGAGCAATTCTCAAAGTGATTGAAACATATCATGACTTTCGTCACTAGGTAAAGATAAACTTGATCGAAGCGAAAAGCTTATCACCACATATTTCGAGATATAGATAGGCGAGGTATACTCGGCTCGAAATACCAAATGTGTATAATCCAAGTCTATATATATAGCATACGACTTCTTGTCTCAAAGACTAGGAGATAGAGTAGATAGACTTTTGAGTGATAGATAAGTTCAAGTCTTCACATACATTTTTGTCGAGAAGTTCCACCGGTTCCTTGAGTAGTTCTTCTACTTATATGATGAATCGCCATGAAGTCTTTGAGATCAAATACACTTTCTATCCTAGTCCGAGACTTTGCTATAATAGACTAGAAATCAAGACTTATAGTTTTGATCACTAACATTGACAAACATGCTTGAGATAGCAACGCATGCGAGGTCGACCGAGCAATGCTCTAAAAATCTTCCCCTTTGTCAATTTTAGTGACAAAACTATCAATACATATGAAATACAAAAAAGATAAAGAAACTTTAGTTGCTCCTATTCCATATTCTAATATTAAACATTCATCGAAATCTTCGTCTTTTCCAAGTACTCCAATGATCCCAAAGGTTGTAAGTTTAATATCACTGCCGTTGAAGATCCGTAGTTATAACAATGAGAAAGCATCGGTCTCGATCATTGTTATATAGTGTCGTAGTATTATTACACAGCGTCAAAGTTCAATTGTATCACAACTTCACCAATAATACTATGGTGATATGTATCACTCCCCCTTAGTCAATACTCCATATCACATGGAAACCACTCCCTCTTACATAATGATCCGAAAACCATATGTATTTGTAGTATGAACTACATATTAATTCTCCTCCTTTTTGTCAATAAAATTGGCAAAGGTACAAGAACGGAATCCTAAAGAAATTTCCGAAAGAGACGTTTAATAGACTAAAAGAAGAATACATACCAAATAATTTAGATGCAATCATAAAGCCGAAGCTAAATGCATTCATCAAGGAGTTTAAAGATACAAGATAACACCTCTAATATTCCACATCCGCACTCCCCTCAAGATATGACCATCAAGCAAAAGTTCAAAAGAACTCTCCCCCATTTAATGTCATTCCCGAAAGAACAACAAGAGCGACCTTAATTTCTAAAGAAAAGAAGGATTTTGATTTGGACACCAAAAACCATAAGAATGATTTTCTATATCCAA
This sequence comes from Papaver somniferum, assembly GCF_003573695.1. Lineage (NCBI taxonomy): Eukaryota > Viridiplantae > Streptophyta > Magnoliopsida > Ranunculales > Papaveraceae > Papaver > Papaver somniferum. The sequence continues at coordinate 155,718,646 of NC_039361.1, forward strand.
AAACTCAATCAAATTAATCACAAGTAAACCCATGATTAAATTAATCGGAATACACAATCAAATTAAACACACAAGGTGGTCAACTTAATTGATTATGATCAACATAAGTAAACTTACGGAATATACGACTAACATAATCACTAAAAAATGATTAGTATAGCTGTTCATATACTCAACACAAGAAAGCTTATAGAGTATATGAATACTCAACTAGACTAATTACAAGAAAACCCATAATTAATCTAATTGGAATACACAACCAAACTAATCACAAAAGTAATCAATTTAATTGTCAATTGTTTTGCTCGACATAAGAAGACTTATGGAACAAAAACTAAATAACCACACAAGATGATTAATTTGGTTCAATATGCTCAACATAACATATCTCACGGAACAACCAACAAAGTTAATCATAAAATAATCAAAGCTTCGTTGAATCGTGCTCAACATAAGACACATTGCAGAGCCTCACAGTAATACATAAAATATGGATCAGGGATGATCAATACTGCGGAATACACAAGAATTTATTCTATCTTCAATCACTATTTGCATAGCGACATTAATAGACATAATCCTTAAAAACTAAAGATTTTAACCTATCTTCCATCAAAGAATTGACAATATAGGCTTAACTTTTGTATTTTTCAAAAGTCTATTCATCTTTAAATCAATACCGTTCATGAGCGACTTTACTTTTGACAAAATATGGAACCTCCAAGTTCACGGACCCAGACATACATATCCCATAACAACTTGCAATATAACAAATCATAAAGATTAAATACCGCAAAACATCATCCTCCAATTTTTTTTTTTTTTTGAATTTCAACCAAAAACTTAAAACACAAGAAGATGAAAATAATAGCTATGTGTAGTCACAATCATTTCTATTCAAGCACTAGTTATTCTTCCAACTCATCCAAAAAGAAGAAATATTAGGCAGAAAAATAAAAACTAGAACCAAGATCTGACGAACTCTAGATCCTGTCAGCAACTAGGGATTGAACAAGAGCGAGCACCTCAGTTGCCTTCTTTAGTTCGCCTTTCAGAAAATCAAGGTTCCTTGTTGCAATACCGAGTTGCTCTTGTACAACATTAAAATCTCCAAGAAGATTTCCTACCAGCTGTGAAGAAATCTGAACTGGAAGTTTGTCTTCGTTTTCATGATCAAGAGCATGAAATCATGAGATAACAATAGGACATAATTCAATATCACCGTCCTTGTTGCTTCCTTACAATGTGCACCAAAAAGACTTTTAGAATCTCTTGTTCTACATGAACACATTATATATAAGGTATTCCAACAAACCCTAGGAAACACGACGTTCGTGTGGGTTATTGCGGGTACTAGAGAACAAGGCCCATGCTAGGCCAAAGAAGCCCAAAAGATCAAAAACGAAAAAGATGTTGAGAAGCAAACGGAGTAAGGAAACTCTGAAAAATAACACAGAACACTGTACAATCCTGATAGTTTTCTCAAGATGAAAATCCTGAGAATCATGAGCATCCCTTTTTATTAGAAAGAGGTGCAATCATGAACTTTTCAGGGTGTAATAAGATGGGCATCTTGCTCATCAATATTCACTTCTCCTTTTCTCTTTTTATGGTATTTAACGAACTACCTGATTCAGTTGAAGAAGTATTATCAAGAAAAGATTTAAGAGTACCTTGGTTGACAACATTCCATGTTTTCTTGATATTCCTTTTGAGTCTGTTTATGTTGTTCTTTAAATTAGAGACTCGATTGTTGACATGTAAGAAGTCTGAATTTGAAGTCTTGGATTTACAACCTTCTTTGAGGAGAGCAAAAGAACTCAATTCTTCTTTATTTCTTCTATGCATTTTCCTTTTGCCTGAGAGATTCACAGAATCAGTTACACTATTGTTACTCCTCCTTCTGCCATTGTAGCCATTCTTCATTTTGAACACACAGTTAAGAAAGGACTTATCATTGTGTATCCCTTGAGAGTAGGAGTTGCCTTTTATTCCAATAATGAGTGATACCGGTTTAACAACTTCTTTAGACATCCATGTAAGAATATTATGAAGTTTTTCATTCCGTAATCGAAGACAACATCTTTGCTCAGAATGTCCCTTGTTCCCGTAGTAGCAGTTAAAGGACTTATTTTGTACTGTTCTCTTATGAGCAGATTTAGTAGAAGCAGTATCCTTGTTACCAGAAACATGACAAGATGCTAAGGGTCTTTCACATGGAAAATCATCAATAGCTTTAACAAAATTAATGTTACTAGTTTTTGGAGCGTCTATTCTTCTATAACCCAGACCAAGTGTGTCACGATGTGCTTTACATGCTCCAAGCATAGAAGATAATTTTGTGGAGCTAGAATTGAATCTTTTCAGACTCTCTTCTAGTTAATTTACTTTATTAAGGGCAGCTGCAAGTTTAGTCTTCAAGGACTTTTCTTTGGCAAGAAGACTACGTTCTTTGTCATTAAAACATTTTTGTTGAGATTTACATCTTGCTTCAGTTTCCACAAGTCTTTCTTTCAACATGAAAAGATTACGAAGAAGGTTGTCACATTCGGTCCTTTTTGAGCATACTTCTTCTTTGTGATCTTTAACGGTGGATTGTAAGAGTCTGTACCCACCATCATAACTCTTTAAAGAGTTTTCTCAACTTCCTGTTTTCTTGACAAAGAGGACCCATGTATTTTCTCAAGCATGTTGTTGACTTATTTTCTTTCAAATCACGGTCAAACAACTTGATATATTGAGAGACTTCCTCATCAATACTCTGTCATTATTCTGAATCACTATCGTTTGAAAGATCATCCAACCGTTCATCAAGAGATTTTTCCAAGTTGAATGTATATTCAGTTGATGAACGAGAGTTAAGTTTTTTTTCAGAAGTTTCAGGTCTTTGAAACATATCTGAATGTCTCTGAACTGACGTTGTGTTATCAGAGACGCTCTTATCCATAGAGTCAGATCGCTACAAACACAGACTTATAAGGTCTTGAACGTGTTTTCCTGCTATGATACCAATTGAAAAAATGGGGGTCTAACACCACCACCCAATATTTTGTTTAGCAATCTGTATGAACTAACTACAATATATTTTAATAGAGAATCAACTTGACAGTCAGACTCAATCTAGATAAAAGTATATCGAGGAGTTAATATCTCTCTCTTGATTTGATTTACTCGAGCTTATAAAATCAGCGAGTCTTTAATCAAATACAAGGAATAACTTGGATGGTACCAAAGACCAATATCCAAGGATCAATCAATATCAATTAACAAACGTTAGGTCGAACTCTCTAATTGATTGATCTAACGCACAACCTGTATTATTTCAATTATATAACAAATATAATGCGGAAAAGAAATAACACAGACACCAGAAGTTTTGCAAATGCGAAAAACCCCGGGACCTAGTCTAGATTGAACACACACTGTATTAAGCCGCTACAGATACTAGCCTACTACAAGCTAACTGATTAAAATTTTTGTTTGGGGTTGTAGTAAATAGGATTCGTTTCAGACTTGTGAAGGAAATGGAATTTTTAGATTTAATAAAATTATATATACAAAAATATTAACAAGATGAGGAGAGTTACTGGGACTTGGGATTCCACCAATTCTCACATTCATGCAGTTCAATATTTAATTCCGGACAATTAAAGCTCATAAAATAACAAACATCGACTCTAAATCTTTGCCAAGGTAGATTTTATAAAGAATTATATGTAAATCACAAGCATGACGCATCAAAAGTACCTAAGACTAAGCATGTGACATCAAACGAAATCACAAATAATCAAGAAAAATCATAAATCAATTATAATAGTGCAAATAGTCATAAAGGAATTAAATAGAATTACCACATGGGTGAAAAACAGCTTCCTCCGTCGTCCCAGTGATGGGTTCTAGCTCCGCATATTGAAAACACGCTCAAAATTCATTTTTATTGCTCAAAGGGTGTTTACAAGGATTAAAATGAAGATGAAATAATAAAACAGTGAACGTGCGACCCACAGAAAGCGTCCAAAATTAACAACACAACAGAAGTGCTGTTGTAACTGTAGTTCTAAGACCCACACCTAAGACCCACTACCGTGAGTCTTTTGCACTGTTGATAAACGACTGTCCCTGCGAGTCTGTTCTTCGTGTTCTTGGTGTTCTTCATCATCATCAGCAGCAGAAACAGAGTTTCATCAACTCTTGATTTCTCGCTCCTGAGCTCTCCTCTCGAGCCCAAACTCTCGTCGCCCCCTCTAGGACTCCCAAGGACCCTATATATACTCTCATGCACAAGAAGTCTTCTCCATAACTCGAGATAATCCTCTCTTTACTCGGGCAGTTAATAAAAATATTTTCAGAGATTTTTTTTCTTTTCTTTCCTTCTCACGCTGTCAACCAGTGTTTACACGCTCCAAACATGCTTCATACTCATACTCACACCTATGCAGTAACGCATCTTCCACAAGTAAACCCAACAGAACTCGAGTTTTTCTCACGAAAATATTACACGTCCCTGTTTTGCTCCTATTGATTATCCAGCCAAATTCAGTCGAAACAATCACCCATACCAGCTCTGTTATAATATATCACAACTTTCCAAAAAGTTTCAGCAATTGAATCGCACAAAAACTCCTCCAAAATCCGATCGAAAAATCTGCCTACGTAGAAATGGTTTCCCCGCCAAAATCATAATTCAAATTCTGTGAAGAGGGTCACCCCTTATCCAATGGTCGCCCCTTATCCGTTGCTGGAGTCTGAATAACACATGTCCCTTGGGGTGTCTTTAGTAATTTTTGGGGCTGAAACAATAATTTTTCTGGGTGTTTTTAAGAACTCCTCCGGGGTGCTTTTAGCGCATTTCTGGGGTGTCTTTAGTAATTTTTTGGGCTGAAACAATAATTTTTCTGGGTGTTTTTAAGAACTCCTCCGGGTGCTTTTAGCGCATTTCTTGGGTGTCTTTGGTACTATATCCTGGGGTGTAAAATACCACTTTTCGAGCCAATTTCTCCGCAAGAGCTTATTTTTTCCAAAAACATCTACAAAAACATAAAATAACACAATAAGTACGAATTCGAGTACCAACAATAGAGACATTGAGGACAAATTAGACACAAAAATGTGTCTATCAAATACCCCCAAACTTATTATTTGCTAGTCCTCGAGAAAAATTTATTTTTGAAAAGATAAAAAGACTACACTTAGCACGTGCAACAAGCCGTTAAACCGCTAGGTGGCCCTAGCGGCGGAGTGTTGTCTCCGGAGGGTTTACCAGAGGTGTACCCAAAAAACCTTTACTCCAGACTCTAACTATTTACGCAGAACCTCGGAAAGCACTAAAGAATCTCCTTGGTTGGCATACAAACAGTAACTATATGAGGAAGTACCCTGATGAGAAATTCCAAAATTCATATATAAGTGACAGAGCTCTACTCAGATAGTGTCACTATGGACATCATAACCGGAGTCAAAACTAATCACATGGATAGATAAAGAGATGGATATAGAAAAACATAGATGGTTTTGATGTTTACTAGGTGAATGGTGTTTCCCATATCTGTCTGAAGGCCACTACTAAAACGAACATATCCTAATGGATTGAGATACCAGTCTGACTAATATCAACACAACTGGCATATACAAGGGTCCCAGTGGTTGACTACAAAGAACATTTTTTTTTTTGATTAACGACATGAATAGATCTTTTGGATCCAACCACATGCTTCTTGTCAGCAGATTACATGATAGTTCCCACAGGTCCTGCGTTCCACGCTTGCTTAGGCGACGGAGACAGGGAGAACACACACATATTGCTATCCAACTGTTAATGATTATTCCGATTGGTCTAATTGGTCTGGTCTGGTCTGGTCTTTTTTTTTGTATCTCAATCACTCTATTTCACCCTAGCACTGGTAACAACTTGAATCGTGGGCCCCACCTACTCTCTTAGAGAAACATAGTTTAAAAACAAAACAAAATAAGAATAGAAGTGAAAAGGACTCAACGAGATATGGTGAAACTATCATGTTATTACTAACACCTGAGCTCTGTGCTTTTATGAATAGACTCTTTCGATGTTTCCATCTAATCAGATTGGTTCCTCAACTCCTATAACCAAGATGTTCCCATCCACTTAGATTGGTTAGTGCCAACCTTAATAAGCATAAATTTCTAGGCTCTGGAGTTTATTTATTTATACTGCAACTGAAAAGTTTCTCCCATACCCCCAAACTTAAATCTAACATTGTCCTCAATGTTCTAAAGATAAAATTAAAAGCATGAATAAGGAGAGAAATTGTTACTATTTGAAGCAAAAGAGTTAAGGAAAGATATTACCGTGTCGCATGAGATTGGGTTACCTCCCAAGAAGTGCTAAGTTTAAAGTCTTCAGCCAGACATCAGAAGGAATTGGTCACCTCATAGAATCAAAAAGTAACTGTCGAAATAACTGCGGGTCTTCAAAACCAAAAAGAGCTGACCAAAGGAAACTGCAATGAACCAAGAAAGTGAACAAGACTAGCATGCTCTTACCTAGTTTCCTGATTAAGAAATTTATATCTAATTGTGGTTCAGGTTCAGGTTCTATGAAAGGGTCTAAATAGAAAATTTTCATTGGCTGCGTTTGTAGGTGGGATCCGAATTATTAGGTCCCAGAGTCTGGAAAAACTCAAATAAGAACTTAGAAGCACAAAATAATAACCTAAATAATTGAGGATCCTCTAAGTCAATCAAGTTTGACTTACATAACTGACCACAATGAGAGTAGTGGTCATTCTTAAGAAAATGTGTCGATTCTATTAACCTAAAGTACTTAGGCTTAGTCTCAGAACTTAATAAGTGACACATTTGAAATTTATACGTTCCCACAATTGGAAGAAAACTATTTGGTGGGAAAACAAATTCAATCTTGGTATTATTGCCTGGGAAAACCACATCAACCAGAGGATGGGTTTCTAATGACTGAACTTCTTCCTGGACATCATTAGGTTCTGGAAAACGAGTATGAAGGTAATCTTGTAAAATGATCGAGGCAGAGATATCAAGTCCAAAATGAGGGATCTTTGTAAGAGCTAAAGGTATGGCACAAGGAGAATGATAATCACCCCCAAACTTAGATTTTTGGGTATCTCTAGATAGACTAGTTACAATTTCCTTAATTTCTAGATCATTGGAATCCTGAAAATAGTCAATTGCTTCTTCGAGGTTATACTCAAGTGACGCATCCTCACTCATATTTAATAGCTCTACGAGTTCATTTTCTTCGTCTAAGACTATTGTTTCTAAGTCGCTAGACTCTAAAACAACATTTTCGGAATAAACACGTTCCTCTAAAGCATTATCGGCTTCGTAATCAAAAGGAAAAACTACATCGTATAAAAGGGTGGTATCCCTAATCAAATCCTCGTCCTTTTGAATAGGTGAATAATCATAAAAATTATTTGGATTTGAACTAAAAATAATATAATCATTATAAAGCTCAATTGGATTAATAGATTCCTGATCACTATGCCTACACATTTCAGATTCTTCATTACTACTATCCTCATCATAATAGTACGAAGATGATTGAAACTTATCTAAATAAGTAGTGTCTTTTATTCTAACCTCTTCCTCTAAATTAGGCAAATATTCACTATTGATATCAAGGGTAGAATTAGAAATACTATTTTGAAAATTTAGATCATTTCGAGCAGCATTAGCTAACTGTTCATTTTCTGCCTCTAGACGTGCCTGAATTTCACTGAGCATAACACTTATACGTTCACTACTCCCGTTTATCATCTCAGAATACCGTGTACACTCTTCTTTTAAACTATTCATTTCAACTAAATGTTTATACGTCCTTTCAATTCGTTATTGGGTCTCTTCTAGAGAAGGAACAGGTTCAGAAATATCATAATCAGAACTAGTTTTTAAGTAAATTTCCAAAAACGCGTAACTAGTACTATAATGTTCCTGATTTTCTTGCTCGTAAGACCAATTCGCGTGTGGATAGTAATTGGGCTCACTATGGTATGAACCATAACCTTGAAAAGGTTGGCGTTCCCAACTACTATTCGCACCATGATCATAAAACTGATGATGTCCATATTCAAATTCAGGTCGATACTCATTGTATTGGCTTCTATCATACCAGTTCGACATCCTATCTGCAAGGAATTCTACACAAGCACAAAAAGGGCTGACTCGACCACAACAAACCTATTTTATCTTGCAAACAAAAAGCATGATGGCTCCACTTAGATTCTTTCTAGACCAGCTTCTAATCCTTCGAAAGGGAATTCGTTACAATTTAAGCAAACCCCTATGGAATCAATCCGAGTCAAAGTAAGTTGAATAGAGGCGAGGGAAGCTACGTGGAGCTTTGATACCCAAGGCATCACCGCATTATAAGGCGGCGCAGTCACGCATTCAACTCACAGAAACCATCATGAACTTCGAAGTATGCTGAGTAACCAATATTTTTCGAATGACTTTCCTATTAAGCTCGTTACCCTATCGGTCTCGTTCTAGTCCAAATTTTAAGGCTTAGGTTCGCGTTGGTTACGTGTTCCTAAGGCGGGCAAGAAGGAAACGGTGATGAAATCCGAGTCCTTATCTTGATTTGGCCAGGCCTTGCCCTTTAATAGAAAATTAAAACAGCCGTATTCAAGTCCTCAGCAATATATTCACCTTAATGCATACAATAAACCCGCTTGCAAGAGATTCGCGGGTTTCGAAAGACTTACCTCCCGTACCAGACGGGCGATGAACCGCTGTAGTTGACTCGGGCCACCGACTCCTATGTCAGTGTGCGAACCCGAGGGGCCGAGACGATATTTTAATCGCCGTTCTTCCCTGCAAGCATTTATATATTTTTTTTTTATAACCCTTCCGTAGGGTTTAAAATTAAAATAAATTGTCCAAAGTCCATTCCAAAGAAAAGAAAAATAAAATAAAATAAATAATAATAATAATTACAAAAAAAAAAAGAAATGGGAAAGTCTCTTAAAAAATAAATAAATAATTCTCTCTCTCTCTTTTTTTTTTGCTTTGTCTTTTTTTTTTCTTCTCTTTTAGCTTTAAGCTTTGATTCCAAGGTCTTTAGTATCCAACTTCAAACCTATAATACAAAGACACATCCAAAGAGACGTAAAAAGAACAAATGGAATAATAAAATAAAAAAAAAACCTAAAAATTCTACGTAAGCACAAATCCGCGTCGGCGGCGCCAAAATGACTAAAATTTTTGTTTGGGGTTGTAGTAAATAGGATTCGTTTCAGACTTGTGAAGGAAATGGAATTTTTTAGATTTAATAAAATTATATATACAAAAATATTAACAAGATGAGGAGAGTTACTGGGACTCGGGATTCCACCAATTCTCACATTCATGCAGTTCAATATTTAATTCCGGACAATTAAAGTTCATAAAATAACAAACATCGACTCTAAATCTTTGCCAAGGTAGATTTTATAAAGAATTATATGTAAATCACAAGCATGACGCATCAAAAGTACCTAAAACTAATCATGCGACATCAAACGAAATCACAAATAATCAAGAAAAATCATAAATCAATTATAATAGTGCAAATAGTCATAAAGGAATTAAATAGAATTACCACATGGGTGAAAAACAGCTTCCTCCGTCGTCCCAGTGATGGGTTCTAGCTCCGCATATTGAAAACACGCTCAAAATTCATTTTTATTGCTCAAAGGGTGTTTACAAGGATTAAAATGGAGATGAAATTATAAAACAGTGAATGTGCGACCCACAAAAAGCGTCCAAAATGAACGACACAGCAGAAGTGTTGTTGTCACTTTAGTTCTAAGACCCACGCCTACGACCAACGACTTTGAGTCCTTTTCACTGTTGATAAACGACTGTCCCTGCGAGTCTGTTCTTCGTGTTCTTGGTGTTCTTCATCAGCTGCAGCAGCAGAAATAGAGTTTCATCAACTCTTGATTTCTCGCTCCTGAGCTCTCCTATTGACCCCAAACTCTCGACGCCCCCTCTAGGACTCCCAAGGACCCTATATATACTCTCATGCACAAGAAATCTTCTCCATAACTCGAGATAATCCTCTCTTTACTCGGGCAGTTAGTAGAAATATTTTCAGAGATTTTATTTCCTTTCTTTCCTTCTCACGCTGTCAACCAGTGTTTACACGCTACAAACATGCTTCATACTCATACTCACACCTATGCAGTAACGTATCTTCCACAAGTAAACCCAACAGAACTTGAGTTTATCTCACGAAATACACGTCCTTGTTTTGCTCCTATTGATTATCCAGCCAAATTCAGTCGAAACAATCACCCATACCAGCTCTGTTATAATATATCACAACTTTCCACAAAGTTTCAGCAATTGAATCGCACAAAAACTCCTCCAAAATCCGATCGAAAAATCTGCCTGTGTAGAAATGGTTTTCCCGCCAAAATCATAATTCAAATTTTGTGAAGAAGGTCACCCCTTATCCAATGGTCGCCCCTTACCCGTTGCTGGAGTCCGAATAACACATGTCCCTTGGGGTGTCTTTAGTAATTTTTGGGGCTGAAACAGTAATTTTTCTGGGTGTTTTAAGAACTCCTCTGGGTGCTTTTAGCGCATTTCTGGGGTGTCTTTAGTAATTTTGGGGGCTGAAACAGTAATTTTTCTCGGTGTTTTTAAGAACTCCTCCGGGTGCTTTTAGCGCATTTCTGGTGTGTCTTTGGTACCCTATCCTGGGGTATAAAATACCATTTTTCGAGCCAATTTCGTCGCAAGAGCTTATTTTTTCCAAAAACATCTACAAAAACATAAAATAACACAATAAGTACGAATTCGAGTAGAGACATTGAGGATAAATTAGACACAAAAATGTGTCTATCACTAACTTCGGACTGGACCATAGTTGAACCCCAATCAGTCTCCCACTAATTCAAGGTACAATTATGTTCCTACGCCTCTCATCCTAGCAAGATACTGTGCACTTGATTCTCTTAGCTGATCTCACCCACAACTAAGAGTTGCTACGATCTAAAATCATAGGCTTTGAAAATAAAAAAAATCTGTCTCACACATACAAGTCTATCAAAGGATCAATCTGTCTCCCACAGATAAACCCGAAAGTTTTTGTTCCGTCTTTTGATAATAATCAAGGTGAACAAGAACCAATTGATAATCCGGTCTTATATTCTCGAAGAACAACCTAGATTAATCAATCACCTCATAACAATCTTAATCGTATGGTAGCGAAACAAGATGTTATGAGATCACAAACGATGAGACGAAGTGTTTGTGATTACTTTTTATATCTTGCCTATCGGAGATATCAAATCCCAAGCCAATCAATATGATTGTACTCGTACGATAGAAGATGCAAGATCAGACCATACAAGTACGATAAAAGTAATATCGGTCTGGCTTCACAATCCCAATGAAGTCTTTAAGTCGTTAACCCGGTTTAAGAAAAGAAAACCAGAGGGTTAAAGGAGAATCGACTCTAGTACGCATACTAGTATCACACTTAAGGTATGGGGATTAGTTTTACACGATACTAGATGTCTCCTTTATATAGTCTTTCAAATCAGGGTTTCCTTGGTAACAAAGCAATCAATATCCACCGTTACATGAAAACCTGATTTAGATTCAAGCTAATATTTCTCAACCGTTAGATCGAAAACTTAGCTTGTTATACACAATTCACTGCACGCTTCTAGGTTTGTTAACCATACCCAAACGTGTGCATTGTTGGTTCAATAATACTCAACCAAAAGGTTAGCCATATGAGCATTTCATATCAACCATGTTCTTCTTCACCATAACTAGTTCAAATGACTTCAAATGAACTAGTTAAGAGATTTTTTGAATTGCAAGGAAATCTCATGTACTATACAAGACACAATTGAAGCAAAGATGATTTGATTCACTTGAATCTGTTCATGAACATTATATCCACGGTTATAAGTTTAAGTTCAGAAAGAATTTTTAGATATATAACCTTCTCAAGTTCGCAGACTAGGTTCGCGGACTTAAGCAACCGGTCAGATTTTGCAAACTCCAGCAGAAATTCTCGGGTTGAGAACTATGCCGGTTCACGGACTGGGTTCGCGAAATTGGATCACGCAAGTAGTTTGTCAACTCCAGCAGAAATTCTCGGGTTTGAAAACTTCAGCAGTTCGCGGACTTGGCACTTGCCATACTTCCGGTTTCTCTTGATCAACAAAGTTCGCAAACTTTGGTTCAAGGAATATGACTTATAAATAAATGTGTTTCCACAAAAATGTTTATGTCCACCATTGGTTATGTAATCTAAACTCCCATTTCAATCATTCAGACATTCTCAGAGGACGTTACATAGTTGTTATTCACAAACCATTTTTCGTCAGAGCAATTCTCAAAGTGATTGAAACATATCATGACTTTCGTCACTAGGTAAAGATAAACTTGATCGAAGCAAAAATCTTACCAACACATATTTCGAGATATAAATATGTGAGGTATACTCGGCTCGAAATACTGAGTGTGTACAATCCAAGTCTATATATATAGCATACGACTTATTGTCTCAAAGAGTAGGAGATAGAGTAGATAGACTTTTGAGTGATAAATAAGTTCAAGTCTTTACATACCTTTGTGTCGAGAAGTTCCACCGGTTCCATGAGTAGTTCTTCTACTTGTATGATGAATCTCCATGAAGTCCTTGAGCTCAACTACACTTTCTATCCTAGTCCGAGACTTAGATATAATACACTAGAAATTAAGACTTATAGTTTTGATCACCAACATTGACAAACATGCTTGAGATAGCAGCTTATGCGAGATGGACCAAGCAATTCTCTAACAAAAGCGATGGATAGTGCTTTATGCAGCCATATTTTATGATGCATAATAGGTTATGCATCCATTTTCATGACTGCGTAACATGTTATGCAGATATTATTGTAGATGCATGACAAGTTATGCAGTCTTTGCTTTTGTTGGTTTCAACAAAAAGGTTGATGCATAATGTGTTATGCAAATATTTTCTGGACTACATAACAAGTTATGCAACAAATTTTCAAGATGCATAACAGGTTATGCATCTATTTTCATAGCTGCATAACAGGTTATGCATCAACAACTTTCATACCCACACCACTTGCCGGCAACAAATGAGCATCGACAACTAACTTTTCGCCATTGGAAGCTGTATTGGCTAAAACCATTACAATTCCACCAACTTTTTGCACCACAACTCCTTTGGAAACTCTTGCATTAATTCCCCTATCAGAAAAGACAATTTTCCCGGCTACTTTTTCCGGTATTAAAGTACCGGGCATACATAAATTACCATTAGAAGCAGCACTAGCATTGCCGGCATAAACGAATTCCACCATTTTATCAGGTAATGGTTTGCCGTAATAAAGTGAGACACTAGAATAATTTTTACCATTACCAAGACTAACATAAGCAGGGAAATCACGATCTAGATTCCCAACACCAACAGTAGTCCAAGGAGCAACATTAGAAAAACTATCAGGAGTAGGACCAGCATTATCGGCTGAACAAGAACACAAGAATACCTTTCTCCATGGTTGTGAAAGCACCAAATTGCAACATAATCTCGGTAATATTCACCAATTGCAGCAGCTTTCACACCCACAGTACGAAGAGAAAGTGAAGAAAGAAAGCCCCAAATCAGGCTAAGATGTTGATGGCAGTCCGTGACTGTGAATCATTCAGATGTGATTTCTCCGATGTAATTTTTTCTACCATCGCTGGCAGTAGATCTGCAACAACAAATCGTTGAAGTGATTAATCAATATGAATCCTAGCTAATTCATATCGTATGAAATATGAATGATACGTAGATGTTCATTCAATTTCATCCACAGAGGGTAACCCAAATTAGGCTAAAACCACCATGTTTCTGTTTTTCGTAGAAAATCCTTAAACAGATTTGTAAAACAAGGTTTGATAATCATAGATCTACAGTTAAAAATTGTTTTCAATGAAGAAATTTCGGATTTTTATGAAATCAGATTGAAATCAGATCGGATCTGGAGATGGAGGAGAAAGCGAGAAGAAGAAGAGTACGATGACCATATAAAATCTCACGATAAAATTTAATTTCCATAATTTTGGGTCCGAGAATAATTTTTCCCTAGAAAATGGGTGTGCGCCTTCAGATCTATGGTCGTGGGTTTCACAGTGGAAAAAATTTGAAAAATGGGTCTCCCTGTAGTTTTCACTTTGGCTTTTGGGGTCACCTTTTTTTGCTGGGTTTTATTTTATTTTTATAAAAATATAAATATAATCGCGATATAGTATTATTATATTTTAGATAAAGAGTATTACATTAACTAGTTGGAAGCCTAACAATCTAAGCTCCAACAACATATTACTACATTAATTGAACATGTTGCTGTGCTAGCCTACCAGCGAGCCTTATGGGTAACCTAACAAAGGGAGTCGAAGTAGATGGGAGGCTAAGATTGTGTCACAAAGGGAGCAATCTAACTCTACCTTCTATATTATTATTATTATTATTATTTTGGTTTGTAGGAACCATATTTTAATTATTCAAACCAAAGTAGTGATTGCATGGTTGCTTATAAGATTATAAAAACATCAAAAAACAAGATAACTAAAAATCAAATAAAAATGAAGACATCAATTGCAAGTAAATCACGAAGGAAAAAAATCCATGAACCACAAAGATATCTATTTTTTGTATAGGTAGTAGTAATGAATGATGGTGTGACCGGAATCAACTCCGACCATTTAAACTGATTATCTTCTTCAAAAAGAGATGCTCCAAAGAAAACATAGTATTATGCTCAAGTGTTTCTTTAATTTGGTATGGATAAGCGCGACCTATTTCTATTTTTAATTTCCTAAATCCCTTTTATCACTGTAGTATCTGATTATACCAAACATTGAGTTCAGATATATCTCCCATCGAATAAAATAGAAGATTATTCGGTTTTTGACTGCACACTTACTTTTAATAATGTCTACTCTTTCATATTTTGTATTTTGTAATATGCAAATTGTATCGTCTTCTTTTATTGTACCTTTAGAATAATGTTCACACGATTGTCTCATATCAAAATATATTTCTTCTCTCATTATTACCTCGATGACTCGGATAAGTTTTGTATTTCTTATAGCAGTATCTTGATATTCAATTTGATTTGGTTGTGCTAATTTTTCTGAAAGAAGCATATGTTTAACTTGACAAGTACAATCGTTAGATTTGTAAGCTAAATTTGTAAATGATTATATGAGAAATATTGTTTCTCAAAGAGCATTCATAATGTTTCTCATGCTTCTTATAGAGTCTCATAACCCTTCACATGTCGAAAAGTTGAATGATCAATACTAATAAAAACTGCATTAAGTTACAAATGCATTATTGTTTTGCAGTTTATTTGTGTACAAGTATATGCATCACTTGGTATAGGATGTAGTTTGTATAACACAGTTACTATTCTCGAAGGAGAATTTATCTTGTTTCAACTAGGTTTCATATCATTTTATCATTTCCCAAATGATCTGTGTGGACACCGTTATCAAAATTTGGACATGAAGCCCAACACAAATATAAGGTGGGAAGCCCAACCGCCCAAGTCACAATAGTAAGAATATGAATGTACCTTAACTAATAATATTTATATTATGTAACACCTGATCATAAAGGGATTGTCCTCACGGTTTTATTTGGGGTTGCTTATGGTTCGGTTTTCAACCCAAATTGAACTTGGTCCAAACCAACAAAAAAAAAATAAGAAACCCAGAGACCAGAAATCCAGAATCCGCAAAACCCAAAAATCCCATTTTAGGTGGTTGATTTTGGTGTGAATTTGGAAAAGAAGCAAAAACCCAAATAAATAAAAAACCCAAAAGCACCAAAAAAAGTGGACAAAACCAGAATAACGTGTAGCTAACTTTATATCATGATATAATATATATAAATTTTAATGATCATTGACATAAATAAGGAAGTCTTATTGAAAATATACTAGCTAATACTGAATATGATCATTTCGCTTACTTGTGATAAATTGAAATTAATATTGAAATTTGAATAGTTAAAAATCAAGCTATAAAAAAACTCCCAAAAACCGAAAAAACACACACTAAAAAACTGGCGAAATGGTTTTGGTTTCTAATATCATCAACCGAGCATGGTCTAGTTTGGTTTTTGATTCTTCATTAGAAATGTTGGTTTGGTTTTTGGGTTTGACACGAAACCAAGCCAAACCAAACCATGGGAAACCCTAATTATATTAAATAAGACCCGTTGACCTCTTAGCTAAGGGTTGGAATCTAATAAGTTTATACTTTGTTAGGCTTGAGTATGTTGTCCATTTAGTAACAACATATTTCGCATAAGTTCAGATTTTGATAATGAAAAGGAGTTTCCAAATTGTGATGGGATGTTGTAAATGACTAAAATAGTTATAAGAAACGTGTATAAGTTTAGATAGAAGAATACAAATGATTAAGTCACGTATATTTTCCCACTTCGAAAGTAATTTAAAAGAAGTATCTACACAAATTTGGTTTACTAAAAGCTTCAATGTACGTCCTTAAACCATGCTTCTATGATTAAATACAATAGAATTAGATGCGAGGAAGTGGAAACAAGAACTTAGGGATTTATTGATGAGCGAAACATTTTGCAGTGGGAATTTCAGGGCCTAGTCTAGAATGAAAATCCATTAAGATAAATAAGGTTTCTACATACAATACTCACTATCGACACAAACCAAATAACCGACTTTCTTTTCGAAGTCTTAAGTGCACGCACATATCCCTCGGTTGCTAAATTCACTCGTTTTGCTTAATCACTTCAAAATTTCACGACCACCAGTTGTGCACATTTTTCCCCTTTAGATGATTTAATTACGCTTGCTAGTGTATATCCCGTGATTCACATATTTAGTATTGAACTCGCAAGGCTTGTTTCTTCGACAAACTTAGGGTTTCTGGGTGGCCAACTTTGCTTTTATATTTGGTGGCTTAATCTTAATCCTAGGAAGAGTAATTAGATTGCTGACCGACTAGCTGGTGTATAATTAAAAAAAATCACAGTTTGGGAAATATCAGATGACCCGCCTATACATGACTCTGGTTATACATTTCAACAAGGTTATGATTCATATTAAATTCATAAACACTTAAAATGCAATAAATATAAAATCGGGGTAAATCATTAATAGGTATAAAAAGAAACAAAGATTTTCTTGGGTTTTTACCCGGTGCTTTATTTTCTTTCAGTCTGATTAGATTTGAATAATATTTTGATTTTTTTGCTTTATTCATTTTCTTGTATACAATATTATATATTAATTTATATAAATCTGTTAGTAATGGCCGAGCGTAGAACTATGGTCGAGTAGTCATAAGATGGCTTTTGAGCGTCCATAGTGTGGAAAATACTTATACAGATAATATGAACAAAATTGTTGAGTTTTATCATGTTTTCTTTAGTAAGTCCAAAATTGGTTTAAGTGCGAGTCTATTGCAGTCATATTAATTGTTGAGTCATTTTGCAGTCATATTAATTGCAGTCATATTAATTTTTCTTTATTCGGAATGCAAACAACAAAGTTTTTTTGAATTTTAGAGCACTTCATAATTTTGTGCACTTAGGAGTAGACATATACTGACCTTTTTTATATTCCCGCATAAAGATTTGGCCCTGTTTCTTTTTCAAATGTGTTTTTATCTGTATACATATAACTTATAAGACTGGGTTTAGATTATTTTTAGTTGATAACGTAGAATCAAATCAATTTAATAGTACATTATATATGGATAACCTTAGTATCATGTTATTAATTTCGGTAATAGGCTCAAGGATTGATGGTGACAAAATCCATTAGGGGCTAATTAGAGTTTTTCTGTTTTTTAGTGAGATTTGCCATCATACTAAACCGAAAAAACACAACTTCGTGTCTCTGTTGTCTTCTATATCTCGAGATCACTTATTATTATTGTTCATCGTTAGTTGGGATTTCGGAGGAGAGACTTCGAAAACCCTAGAAAAAACCTTAAAAGCTTTAGTTTTTAATATTTTTTTCGAAGCATTTTAGCTAAAAACGTGTTAATCCAAGTTAAGTTTTTGCATATTTTTATTGACTTTTTATATTACATTTTTACTTAAGTTGGACTTTGATAGTGTAGGATGATACAATATAATTTTATTTTCTGAAAGGAAAAGGTTAATGTGTTAAATGTAGATTCATGGCAGCGCTTAATGCATTAGCAAGTACCTTATACTCATGGTACTTACTGGTTTTAGGAGGTACGGATCACAACCGTACATACCACCATTTTCGGTAGGATGAGATCCGTCACAACTGAGATGGTATGCATCCGTGAAAGAAGGATGCCCATATGTAACTGTTAGAGCATTGCTCGGTTGAACCCCATAATTTTTGTTATCTCAAGCTTGTTAGCGTTAGGTGATCAAAAATATATCTTGATTTCTAGTCTACTAAGTCAAGTTTTGGATAGGTTAGAATTGTAGATGAGTATCAGAGATCACCCCTGAAGACTGAAGATCGACGAAGATATTTTTAGAAATTTTGTACCGGGTATGTGAAGATTAAACCGTTCTATTTTACTTACTATACCATCATTCTATCTATTGAGACTATGTCATGTGGCTTATAGTAGATTTACAAAGAAGATGTTTCGAGTCAAGATTGTCTTATGAAAAAATCTCGAAATATAATTTAGCGATTATATGTTCAAAGGTCCTTAAAAATATTAGTTTTTTGAATTAATTAGTGAATCAGTTGAAAATTTTCCATACAAATGATTATATCACTTGAGAATGTTTCAAACATCATAAGAGAGAAATATGAAGTTAATGAAATTTCTACTCAGGGAAGGTTGGCAAACCAGTTCACAAACCATAGATATTTGAGATATAGAAATACAAGAAGGTTGGCAAACCAGTTCGAAAACCACAAGTTCAGTTGGAAACAGTTCATAAACTCGGTTGACGAACCGTGGTGAACTGATTTCATAAGTTGGATAAATTGGCTAGCAGTTAGCGAACCCGGTTGGAAAACCATGGTAAACTAAGTTCGGTAGTCTAGTAGGGTTGTACAACCCGATTCACAAACCATAGCACACTGACTCGTGAACAAGCCTTACGGTTGGCGAACCATTGTACCAATTGTCCTGACAATGTTTAACAGATGGTTAAAGACTTATTATTTTAATATGTTTAGCATTGCTAGAACTCTCTTAAAAACCTCTAAGACTTCGTTGATCACTTAAACACTTATGTGTGTGAACCATAATTAATTTCTTAGGTATTTAAATGAAAATCAAACAACTTTCAGTTCTTTTGATAACCTGCCAAACCGAACAGTCATTATACACGGTTCTGTAACTTAACCTATGTGTATAATCTTCTATTATAGTTTGAAGACCTAATTTGTTTACTTGATTCTCAAGTTATCTTAGATTGAATTCTAAGGTAACCATGGTCTTTGAAAACTTTAAATAGAGGATCTCTGGCAACTGGGAAATTTAGTCCCTGACACTTTGTGTCCTAGTTGATTCTAGAGTCGCCTCTATTGACCTTTTAGGTCTATGACTAAAAAAACTTCGCTTGGGGATCTATGAATCCAGGTCCGACTACACTTACCTTGATAGTTATTGAATCTTGATATTTCTTTTCTGTTATCGACTCTTTCAGGAAAGATAGATATTAGTCCTAAAGTTTTCTTCGTTCAAACTTTGTGATTCCTCAAGATAGACATCTAAAGACTGATCTTCGTTGATCTTTCTATGATTTTTTTGAGAGGTGGTTAAGAATATAGGATGCTATCAGGGAGTGGTAAGTTCCAGATTTGTCTATTGCAAATAGATTTCCACACCTTATTCTCTAATCTAAACTGAAATCAAATAGGCTTATTTGTTAAAGGAAGATTGGTATCAAAATTCTTACTTTGGCTTAAGCATTTCTTTGGATGCATATGACGTCAGCTAAGGGAATCAAGTGCGTAGAACCTTGCGAGGTTTAAGAGACTCTCGACTGTAACTGAATATCTTGGAGGGTGGATTAGGTTTCAACTATATTCCAGTCCGAAGTCTGATAGCAGGCTAGTGCCTGTGGTGGCTTAATATAGTGTGGTGTTCAATCCGAACGAGGTCTCGGGGTTTCTCTGCTATTGCGGTTTCCTCGTTGACAAAATTTCTGGTGTATTATGTTTTTCCTTTTCCGCATTATACTTTTTATCTTTATACTTGGATTCACATAGGTTTGTACATATCAAATATAAGTAGATACATCTGTTTAGTTGTAATCGATTACGAGACTAGTTTCTTGTAGAATTCGTTTCTTGAAAGATAGGTAACAAGTTTAATCACTTAGAAAAATTATGATTGAATTATTTGGATATAACTAGATTGATCTTGGATATTGATTTTCGATATCGTCCAAGTATTCTGCTTAACAATCAGGTTCACAGACCGAGTGTCTATATACATACTGATTGAGTAGAGGTTGATACATAACTCTGTATACTTATTGTCAAGGATCATTAAGTTAGTCTTCTTGCAGTTGTATTGATTTTTTTCTATACAGGTTTCCGGACGAAAAAGTTGGGTGTATTTGGTATCCCTTGCGTTTTCAGTAACTACTGCAAAGTTGATGCAAATATCTTCGACATCTTCAAGTTCACAAAACCGATGTTTCAAAAACTTCTTTCCATCATTCCCATAATAAAAATATTATATGTCTCGAGGTTTATCGAATGCACCACTACTTTCTGGATCACTGACGAGGCATATGATTATATTTGGGTAATTGATTGATCTTTTATACTTTATTCTCTTTCTTTTTTGAAGTATTATATGTTAATTTATACAAATCTGTTAGTAACAGCCGAGCGATCGTAAGACGACTTTTGAGCGTCCATATCTTGGAAAATCACGTTGATAACTAAGAAGACATTATTTTTTTTATTACATTAAACATATTCTCATGATTATCTGAATACATATTAAAATAATATGAACAAAATTATCGGGTTTTGAAAAAGTGGGGGTCTAACAACCTCACCCAATATTTAACTTAGGAATCTGTATGGACTAACTCAATATACATTCAAGAGAATCAACTAGAAAGTCAAACTCAATCTTGAGAAAAATTATATCGAAGAGTTATATCTTAATTTCTCAATTCAATCCGCAATCAAACAAATAGGAATTTGTGAGCCTGATTGAATACAAGAGAAATAACTTGAATGGTACCAACAACCAATGTTCAAGGATCAATCAATTTCAATCAACAACTAAAGGTTGGATTTACCAATTGATCGATTCAATACACAACCTGCGATATTTCAATTATATAACAAAATATAATGCGGAAAAAAAATAACACAGACACCAGAAGTTTTGTTAACGAGGAAACTGCAAATGCAGAAAAACCTCGGGACCTAGTCCATATTTGAACACCACACTATATAAATCCGCTACATATACTAGCCTACTACCAATGAACTTCAGAATGGAATGTTGTTGAACCCTAATCAATCTCAAACTGATTTAAGGTACAGTCGTGCTCCTTATGTCTTTGATCCCAGCAGGATACTATGCACTTGATTCCCTTAGCTGATCTCACCCACAACTAAGTGTATCACACAGAAAAGTCTATTGAATAGATAAATCTGTCTCCCATAGATAAACCTACGAGTTTTGTTCCGTCTTTTGATAAATCAAGGTGAACATGAACCAATTGATAAACCGGACTTATATTCCCGAAGAACAACCTAGTATTATCAATCACCTCACAGTAATCTAAATCGATTAATGAAACAAGATATTGTGGAATCACAAACGATGAGACAAAGGTGTTTGTGACTACTTTTCAATCTTGCCTACCGGAGATAAAATCTCGAGCAAATCTTAAAGAAGATAGTACTCAATCACGATAGAAAACAACAAGATCAGAACAACCAACTACAAAGAAAATAGTTGAGCCTGGCTTCACAATCCTAATGAAGTCTTCCATTCGTTAACCTACAGGGTTTCGTGAAAAACCTAAGGTTAAAGGTGGATCGACTCTAGCTTATGCAACTAGTATCACACATGAGGTGTGGGGATTAGGTTTTCCATTTGCTAGAGTTCTCCTTTATATAGATTTCAAATCAGGATTTGCAATCTAAGTTACCTTGGTAACAAAGCATTCAATATTCACTGTTAGATGAAAACCTGATTAGATTCAAGCTAATATATTTCAACCGTTAGATAGAATTTAGCTTGTTATAAACAAATGAAATGTAACTTCATTTATGTTTGGGTAACTGTACCTAAATGTGTACACTTAGTCGGTTCAACAATAGTTAACCAATGGTTAGCCATATGAGCACTTTCATATCAACGTTATTCATCTTCACCATAACTAGTTTAAATGACTAAAATAAACTACTTAAAGAGTTGTTCAATTGCTTGGATCTCATAGAAGTATACAAGACACAATTGAAGCAAAATCGATTTTGATTCACTCGAATCAGTTCATGAACATCATAGCCACGGTTCGCAAAAGATTGCATTCCTTATTATATAAATGTTTTAGTTCATGCACAAACCGATTTTAGAAAGTAACCTACTTAAGTATGCAAACGGGTACACATACCTAAGTAATCGGATCGAGTTTGGTTACGCCAGTACACGTACGGGTATGCATACTTAAATTTCGGACTTCCAACAACCACCCAGTATGCATACGAGTACGCATACTTAGGTTCCCGGTTTTGGATTTTTACATAAATGTGAATACACCCTATGCTTATATACAAACATGGTTACTTTTTCTAAACTCTCATTTCAATCATTTGAACTTTCTTAGAGGATGGCAATAATTGTTATCCACAAACTATTAGCATCAACGCGATTTTCAATTTATTGAAATAATCAACATGAATTTCGTCAAGAGTAAAGATAAACTTGGTTAAAACGAAAGCTTACCAACACATATTTTTAGAAATAAATAAGTGAGTCAAACTCAGCTCGAAATAGCAAATGTGTATAATTGAAGTCTATATAGCAATACGACTTTTATCTCAAAATAGGAGATAAAATAGATAGACTTTTGAGTGATAGATAAGTTCAAGTATCCACATACCTTTTGTTGATAAAGTTCCACAAGTTCCCTTGAGTAGTTGTTCGTATTCATTCGATGAACACCGTGGATTCTAAAGCTCAACTACACTTACTATTCTAATATGAGACATAGCTATAAGTAGACTAGAAATCAAGACTTATAGTTTTGGCAACTAGACTTGACAAAAAAGCTTGAGATAGCAACGGTCGCGAGTTTGACCGAAAAGTGCTCTAACAATCTCCCCATTTTTCAATTTTAGTGACAAAACTATCAATACATATGGAATAAAAAATAAATAAACTTTGTAGCTTCTCATCCAAATGCTTGATCTTCTTGGTTTTTCAACATTACTCGAAATCTTCGTCACTTCCAAGTACTGCAATGATTCCATATGTGTTAAATTCCGCATCATTATTGTTGAGGATCCATAGCTATAATAATGAGAAAACAATGCCTCATTGAATGTCAAAGTATTATTACAATGTGTTCAATTTCTCAATCATTATTAAACAATGTCATAGTAGTATTACACATCATCAAAGTTCAATTGTATCACAACTTCGACAACAATACTATGGTGATATCTATCACTCCCACTTAGTCAATACTTCATCTCACATGAAAACCACTCCCCCTTGCATAATGATCCGTAAACTATATGTATTTGTAGTGTAAACTACACATTAATTCTCCCCCTTTTTGTCAATAAAATTGGAAAGGTACGAAAATTAGTGGGATCCTAATGAAATTTCCATAGAGACACTTCATGACCAAAAGAGAAGCACATATTAACTTGTTTAGATGCAGTCATATAGCCGAAACTAAATGCATTCATCAAGGAGTTTATAAAGATACAAGATAACCCCTATAATATTCCAGAGCCGCACTCCCCACAAAAATTTGACAATTAAGCACAAGTAAGAACTCTCCCCCATAAAATGTCATTCCAAAAGGAACAACAAGAGCGACCTTGCTTTTACAAGAAAAGAAGGATTTCTTTGGACATTAACAAATCCCATGAAAAATGAATTTTGTATCAAAAATACTCAATTAAATTAAATACAAGAGAAACCCATAATTAATTTAATCGGAAATGCTCATATAAGAAAACTTACGGAGCCGCAAAATATTTACACAAAGGTCCGGATCAAGGAAAGACCAATACTGAAGAATATTCAAAGATTCATTCTATATTTCATGCATAGAGACATATCATAGACTTAATCTTTGTGAACAAAAGTTCATCCTATCTTCCATCAATATTTGCATAATGACATAGTAGGCTTAACTTTTGTATGTCAAAAGTTCGTTCAATCTTTTATCAATATTTGCATAAGGACATATGAAAGACTTAACTTTTGACCATGTATAGGACAATCATAGTTCACGGACGCAAACACACATATCCCATAACAAGTTGCAATATATAAAACCATAAAGATTAATACTGCAAAATCATCTTCCAAATAAACTTTAGAATTTAAATAAATAAACTTAAAAACATTGCAAGATGAAAATCGTTGGAAATATTACGTGTACTCACAATAATTGCTATTCCAAACCCTAGTTATCCTTCTTAAAACACAAGAATAAATTCTCATAAGAAGTTTCCTAGACTTTTATTAAAAACAGCTCTTATGAGGCATGTTACTTACTTTGAATACTCTTCTCATATTCCTTATATTCATCAATCTCACCTTCGATCAAATCAATCCTGGATTCAGGATTATCCATCTTTTCTTTAAGTCTTTTAGAGGAAGATTCAATTTCACTCTTCAGGGCACGCACTTGTTCCAAGATGATATTCATGGTTAAAGAGAGCTTATCCAAATGAGAGACAGACAGATTCACATCAAGGGAGGAATCACGTTTGTCATAGCACATCTCATTATCAGAAGAATCGAAATGAACCTTCTTAGAGGGAAAAAGAACAGTC
Organism: Papaver somniferum; assembly: GCF_003573695.1. Lineage (NCBI taxonomy): Eukaryota > Viridiplantae > Streptophyta > Magnoliopsida > Ranunculales > Papaveraceae > Papaver > Papaver somniferum. Next base: position 155,743,659 of record NC_039361.1, read on the forward strand.
CGGACATCACTTTCTTTGCTTGAAAGACTTGATGAGGACATGATAGAAGAGATAAATGAAATGCTCTCACTTGAGAGAAATCTTCATCTTAAAAAGAAGGAAGATATGGGATAAATTTCCAAAAAAGACCTTTGACCAAAACCCTAACAGAATTTGGTTATCCCAAAGAAAAGGTCTTACAAAAACAAAAACGTTCAAGAACAAAAATGGTTCTTGGCTAAAAAGAAAACAAGAAACTACCTAGGATAACAATCAAAATATTCCATCACCCCTATTGAAAATTATGGTTCTTTCCCAAGAGAGAAAAACAAGAACCATCTTAACCCTTCTTACAGCTTGTAATTTCTCCAATCCAAAACAGGAGTGGGTGATTTCTTACGAGGGAATGAAGTATATATTTTTTCTTGTTTCTGTTTTGTCTTTATGGAAGAAGAGTTACGTGCATCGTTCTTTCTTTTCAGTACAATTTCGAATACATTCTTTCTTTTTCAGTACAGTTTCGAATAACTATGAATGAATTTGGAGATCTCTTTTGAAAAACAAGAAGGTTTCTATGGAGATTTCCTTTTCATTTTCTGAAAACAGGGTTTATCAGAGAAGAATATTTCATGACGCCTTGTGCATGCTATGTCCTGATTTTCACACAAGAGTGTATTTTTCTATATCATCCTTTTCGTTAGAGTGATTTAAGAATGATATAGCGTCAAGAGTAATTCGCTGATAATGCTTCAAAGAGATAATCGAAGAGGTTCGGCGTTTCTTTATGAGATCACAATTGCGAGAAATAACAATTTCTTGTCTCAAATTAAGCAGTTAATATTTCATATATTAAATCCTTTTAATCAAGACATTCTTTTCCAGTTGAAACTCTTCTGGAGAAGTAAGATTGTATATTGTGGAATAATCAGGATTGTTAGGAGGACAAGTGTGATTATCAGCAAAGAAGTTAAGAGAACTTTCACAGACATCTTCCTCAGGACGATAGTCATGATTAGCCATCCATGCTTTAGTTAAATCATTAAACTCCTCATCAGACTTTTGGGAGTATCATGGACACTTCTATAGCACATGGAACAAGTTCCATTATCATAGTTTTTCTGAACCTTTCTATCCCTTTTCTTGATTGAATGAGCTTTCTTTTGAGACTTTCTTTTACTCTGTCTGCGAGTCTTCTTTAAATGTTATATGATCAGTGACAGAGTTGAATTCTCATCCCTTGTATCAATCAATTTAGGACGTCGAGACATTTTGTCAGATGTAGCAACTGTGTTGACTAGAAAGTGACACTTTTCTCTTTGGATTAGTTCAAGATAATAAATCTTTAGCTTTCCAACAAGAGTATTTCTGGAAAGAACATCAAAGTTATTTCCTTCAACGATGACGTGTTTCCTAGAATCGTATCTAGATGACAACAATCTGAGAATTTTCATCACAATGTCCTTTTCAGGATTAATCTTACCCAATGCAAAAGATGCATTAAAAATTTCATACACTTTTTGATTAAACTCATCAAATGAATCTTCATCTTTCATACAAAGGTTTTCCAATCAGAATTTAGGTTTTGAAGCCTAGCTTCTTTTTCTCAGGTATTCCCTTCAAATACAGTTTCTAAGATATCCCAAGCATCTTTAAACCGAGTGCACGTAGTCACATGGTGTTGAAGATCTGGGGTAATGGCATGGATGACTGCATTTAACCCGTCAGAATTTTTCTTTGCAGCAAGAATCTCGGCATCATCATAATCACCAATATCCTTTGGAACAATTACAATGCCTATTGTAACAACCGAAGGAATATAATTATTAACAACGTGAACCCATAATTGAAAACCACGTGCTTGAAGAAAGACAAGCATCACAATTTTCCACCATAAGTAATTCGAGCCATCGAAGACTGGTGGTACGTTTATTGAGATAACACCTCTGTCCGTAGAGTCAGATCGTTACAATTACAGACTTATAAGGTCTTGAACGTGTTTGCCTACTCTGATACCAATTGAAAAAGCGGGGGTCTAACAACCTCACCCAATATTTCTCGTAGCAATATGTATGGACTAAATCAATATACTTTCAAGAGAATCAACTAGACAGTCAGACTCAATCTTGAGAAAACGTATATCAAAGAGTTATATCTCATTTTCTCAATTCAATCCGCAATCAAATAAATAGGAATTTGCGAGCCTGATTGAATACAAGAGAAATAACTTGAACGGTACCAAAGATCAATGTTCGAGAATCAATCAATTTCAATCAACAACCAAAGGTTGGATTTACCAATTGATCTCACCCACAACTAAGAGTTGCTACGACCCAAAGTAGAAGACTTGATAAACAAATTTGTATCACACAAAAAAGTTTATTAAATAGATAAATTTCCCACAGATAAACCTATGAGTTTTTATTTTTGGGTAAAACCTGTTTCTGCTATTTTTGGTAAATTTGGGTGTGTTAATGAGAAACGAATTTACACCTAAACAAATGCACTACGCGGGAGTACTTTAGATTCGAGAATCAATATGTACAATTTTGTACCAAACCAAGAAATGACCGTTCCAGTATTGCTTCAGTCACAAAGTGAAGGAGAAGGGTTGGTCTTAGGGAGGGAAGCGGAGAAGGTGTTGAGACCAGAATGGTTAATTCTGAAGGTGTGTCTATTTTATGACTTATATCAGAATATGGAACTGGCTTGCGGAGTGTAAGCTATCAGTTCTCGGTGTTTTTCTGGATACTGTGTTGTTGTTAACCAAAACTTCGTCGTTTGGGCAAAATAGGTAGACACCTATTTATACAAGTCATAATTGAACGCAGCCTGATCTCGTAGGAAGAGGGAGTGGTTGAGTGATGGAGAAGTGGGGTAATGTGTAAGTGCCAGAAACCACGCCCCTACTATGAAGGAAAAAATTTGTTTACACCCACTACTTCTTGCCGCCATTAACTTCCCTGCTTTCCTGACACTTTCTTATAATGAACATGTTGCACGCCGCACGATATAAACCGCCAGACCAATACCCGACGAGCATCCCCTAGTTTGTGACATGTTTGATTTCTCGAGTATTTTCGTGGAAAATGTGCAGAAGGTTGCTAAGTGGGCCTTTGTGTGCAAGACCTAGTTATTCTGATCAATCATGCGCTAGCTGGGTGGCGGATGATCATGTCGTGGCAAGTTAAGTCATGGTACATGTCGTGTGAACCCGAGACTTGCCATAGGACGGTCAATTCTGTGGCGAATTTGGACGACTGAGATTGTAATTTGTGAGAGAGGGTGGCCATTGATTATGTCCACATTCCGTTGGACCTGATAATAGCATAGTGGCGCCTATTGACACATGCTAATGGCATAGTGGAATATTTAGTGCATGAAAGTGGCACAACGACATGGTTAGCATATGCAAAGGCATGATGGCGCGAAAAATGCCTAGCATAGACGTGGCTGCTATATTTTGGCATATTGGTGTTAGACCCAAATATGGCTCGACAACATTAGTTCCAATTGCCATATCAATCTTAATTCCCTCGGTAGCATCAATTGGATTGGTTAGCGTAGCAACCTTACCTAAGTTAGGGTTTGGCATACCGAAACACTAATTAACGCGTGTGGCATGTGGCCGCGGCACAGTGACGTTTTTTCTGCAAACGGTGCCATGGCCGCGTCAAAGGAGCTACAGCAGGTCCATAACGTGGGAAATGCCACAAGAGCAAGAGTAGCTATGAGTGGCCATAACATGTCGCCATTTTTAGGGTTTCCTGGGTCCCGCATGGCTCATGGCACGTTGTGGGTCCCAAAGTGGCGTAATTTGGGCCATGACTGGAAATTAGGGTTTCGACTAATACCACTAAAGCAAAGTTGTGTTTCTGATTAGAATACCTTAATTGAAGTCCGTTATGGTGTTGGCCACGAACAGAAAGTGGGTTAGCACGCATGTGCGCTATTTTTGGCACGTTGGCCTGTTACTGCGGTGGAGGGGCATGTTGGCATGCCGATTTAGCATATTGGCGCGTGACGATTAGCACATTGGCGCGGCATGGCACGTTTGGCATGCAGATTAGCGTGTTGGAGCGGAATGAAACTGAAAAAGCGGGGGTATAACAACCACACCCAATATTTCGATTAGAAATTTGTATGGACTAACTCCAATATACTTTCTAGAGAATCAACTAGACAGTCAGACTCAATCTTGAGAAAAGTATATCGAGGAGTTAATATCTCTCTCACTTGATTTGATCTTTACTCAAGCAAACAGAAATCTGCGAGTCTTTATCAAATACAAGGATATTAACTTCGATGGTACCAAAGACCAATATCCAAGTGTCGATTAATTTAAATCAATAACCAAAGGTTTGATATTCTAATTGATTGATCTTAACGCACAACTTGTAATATTACAATTATATAACAAAATATAATGTTGAATGGAAATAACACAGACACCAGAAATTTTGTTAATGTGGAACACAAATGCAGAAAAACCCCAGGACCTGGTCCAGATTGAACACCACACTGTATTAAGCCGCTACAGACACTAGCCTACTACAAACTAACTTCGGTCTGGATTGTAGTTGAACCCTAATCAATCTCACACTGATTCAAGGTACAGTTGCGCTTCTTACGTCTCTGATCCCATCAGGATGCTACGAACTTGATTCCCTTAGATGATGTCGCCCAAAACCAAGATTTGCTACGACCCAAAGTCGAAGACTTTAATAAAAAAATCTGTATCACACAGAAAGGTCTATGATAGGGAAATCTGTCTCCCACAGATAGACCTAAGAGTTTTTGTTCCGTCTTTTAATAAATCAAGGTGAACAGGAACCAATTGATAATCCGGATTTATATTCCCGAAGAACAACCTAGTATTATCAATCATCTCACAACAATCTTAATCGTATGATTGCGAAACAAGATGTTGTGGAATCACAAACGATGGGAAAAAGATGTTTGTGATTTCTTTTTATCTTGCCTTATCGAAGATATAATCTCAAGTCAATTAGTAAATTGAACTCATACGATAGAAAATGGCAAGATCAGATCGCTCAACTACAAGATAAGTAGTTTGGTCTGGCTTCACAATCCCAATGAATTCTTCAGCCGTTAACCTATAGAGTCTCAGGAAGAAACCTAAGGTTAAAGGAGAATCAACTCTAGCAAACTAACTAGTATCATACATGAGGTATGGGTATTAGTCTTTCCAGTTGCTAGATGTCTCCTTTATATAGTTTTCAAATCAGGATTTGCAATCTAAGTTACCTTGGTAACAAAGCATTCAATATTCACCGTTAGATGACAAACCTGATTTCTCCAAGCGAATATCTTTTAACCGTTAGATCGAAACTTAGCTTATCATACACAAATGAATTGTCTTTCATTTAGGTTGGAGTAACCTTACCTAAAAGTGTACACTTGGTTGGTTCACAAATATTTAAACGAGGTTAACCATATGAGTACTTTCATATCAACCATATTCATCTTTCTCATAACTAGTTCAAATGACTCATAAGAACTAGTTGATAGAGTTTTTCAATTGCTTAGGTCTTTATTCATAGACACAATTGAAACAAAATCGTTTGATTTACTTGAATCAATTCATGAACAATATAGCCATGGTTTGCAAAGATTGCATTCCTTATCGATTTATTGTTTTAAGTTCATGAACTTCCGATTTGAGAAATAACCATCTTGAGTACGCATACTGGTACGTGTACCTTAGCTAACCGGATTTGAGTTTGGAAACTCAGCAGAAATTTTCGGTTCGAAAACTTCCGTGAGTACGCGTACGCGACTGGTTTTCCTGTTTGTAAACTACAAACTCCAGCAGAAATTTTCGATTAGAAAACTTCCGCCAGTCGCGTACGCAACCTGTCTCCTTTACCAATGTCGCATGTACAAGTGCACACAATTGGTTTCCGACACATGGATTTATACACTAATGTGCAAACACATTATATATGCTTATATCCGTAGTTGGTTACATAATCTCTACTCTACGTTTCAATCATTGAAACATTCTTCTGTAATGTTATAACAATCGTTATTCACGACTATCATCATCAAAGCTATTTTGAAGACTGAAATGTCATCATAACTTTCGTCACGGATAAAGATGAAAAGTGGTTAAAGCAAAAGCTTACCAACACGTGTTCCGAGAAAAATGTAGGTGAGTAAACTCGGCTCGAAATGTATAAAAACTATCATACTTATACGAATTTGTCTCAAGAGTAGGAGATAGAGAGATAGACTTTTGAGTGATAGATAATTTCAAGTCTCCACAAACCTTTTAGTCGAATGAAATTCCACTGGTTCCTCGAGTAGTTCTTCGTCTTCGTAAGTGTTTGAGGGTAAAACCGTTTCTGCGGATTATGGTAAATTTGTGTGTGTGGATGAGAAACAAGTCTAGACCCTAAACAATGTACTGCACGGGAGTACTTTTGATTCGAAAGATCAATAAGTCCAACCCTGGCCTAAACCAAGAAATGGCCGTTCCAAGCTTGCTTAGGTCACAAAGTGAAGGAGAAGGGTTGGTCTTAGGGAGGGAAGCGAAGAAAGTGTTGAGACAAGAATAGTTAATTCTGAAGGTGTGGTTATTTACGACTAGTTTCAGAAAGTAAAACTGGCTAGCTGAATGAAAAAGCTGTCAGGTGATTTCTGGATACCGTGTTGCTCTCCTGACCAAAATTTGTTGTTTGCTGGAAATAGGTGAAACCCATTTATACAAGTCATAATTAAACGTATTGTGGTCTCGTAGGAAGTGGAAACGATTGAGTGGTGGAGGAGTGGAGTAACGTGTAACGTCAGAAATTATGCTTCCATAATGAAGAATCCGTATACACCATTACTAACGCCCCGCTTTATGAAACTTTCTTGTAACGGGCGTATTGCACGCCACACGTTGTAAACCTCCAGACCAATACCCTGATGAGTATCCTACAGTTTGTGACATGTTTGATGTCTCGAGTGTTTTCGTGGAAAACGTGTAGCACTATGCTACGTGCGACAAGTTAAAATAAAGAGTCTTGCTGCAAGAAAATAGCATGTGATGCTATTAGGCTCGTCTTGGCTGGTCACCTAAAACTTGCCACAAGTATGTCAGTTCGGTGGCGAACTTCGATGGATGAGATTGCATATCATGATGAAGGGTAGTTGTTGATTATGGCTAACTTCTGTTAGCACTTGGTAATGGCGCAATGGCACCTTTGGTGCATGCCAGAGGCATTACAGCATGGCTGGCATGGCTCGTGCATGTCAGTGGCACGGTGGTGCTAATGGCGCCTGGCGTAGCCATGGCTACTAGATTTAGGCGGCGGGTCGCCTAAAAGTTTCCACAAGTCTGGCAATTTGGTGGCAAACTTGGATGGACGAGATCGTATCTCATGAGGAAGGGTAGTCGTAGAATATGGCTACCTCCGTTGGCGCATGGTAATGGCGCAATGACACCTTTGGTGTATGCCAGCGACATTTCAGCATGGTTGGCATGGCTCGTGCATGTCAGTGGCATGGTGGTGCAAGTTGCGCCTGGCGTAGCCATGGCCACAGGATTTAGGCTGCTGGTCGCCTAAAATTTTCCACAAGTCTGTTAGTTTGGTAGCAAACTAGGATGGCTGAGATTGCATGTCATGGGGAAGGGTTGTCGTTGATTGTGGCTACCTTCCGTTGGCGCCTAGAAATGGCACAATGGCGCATTTAGTGCATGCTAGTGGTGTTGCGGCATGGCTGACATAGTTTGTGCATGTGCACTTGGTATGCCTGTTTGGCGTGTGCGATTGGCATGCTTGGCATGCCGTTAGGCATGTGCGCCTGGCATGCGCGTTTGGCATGTGCACATGGCATGTTTGTTTTTTGCATGTTTGACATGCCGTTAGCATGTTGGCATGGTTTTGGAAAGCCAACTTGGTAGGGTAACCTTTTGACACGATTTCTACCCTTTTTAAAGCTGTGGCAGGTTTAGAACAACCTGATTGGTCAATGAAAGCAGGGATCCGGCCAAGCATGGGCGTGGCCACCCTTTTGGTGAGTGTGGAAATTTTAATGCGACCTGATTGGTCGATGGGGAATAGGGCCGGGAAGTATGGGCCCAGCCACAACTTATGTGCGTGTGGTGAGTTTAAGGCGACCTGATTGGTCGAGGGAAATATGTCCGGTTTAGGATGGGGCGTGGCCAATAAGTATCTGGGATGGTTGCTATATGCGCGAGTCTGGATAAATTTCGTGTAAGTATATTGAAAGACTCAATAAGTATGTCAGTGGAGAGGTTGACACTCATGGCTCTGTTTCCTTACAGAGTGACGTCCCATCAGATGCAAGGTTTTATAGTTTTAACCCTAAGATAAAAACCACCATCAACATTAAGTTCCCTGCTTAGCTTGGAACAATGGCATTGTTGCGGGGTAAGCATGAGATGGTGACAGACAAGAATAAAATCGAAACAGCAAGTCATAAAGAGATTATCAGGAAGATTCGGCTAACCTTTTTCAGAAGGCCTGAAGAATCTGTGACCTTTTCATTGGTGGCTTTGCATAAATTCGGCTTGGCCATTGGGTGTTGGCATCAGCGCTGCAACTTTGGCTACTGATCGGCATAGGTGGCATTGCAACTTGGTCCGTGGAAAAGTGGAAACTGGCTTCAGTCCGTGGAATGGTGGAAACTGGCTTATGTCCATGGAATGGTGGAAAATGGCTTCAGTCCAGGGAATTGTGGAAACTGGTTTTAGTCCATGAAATGGTGAAACTGGCTTCATTCCATGAAATGATGAAAATATGGTACTGGAACTTTGGCTACCAAACGATAATGATGGCGCTGATGGCTTCAGTCCGTGAAATGGTGGAAATGGCACTTGGAAGGCTTGCTAGCTGGATCACGGAATGCTGGAGCATTGGCGCTAACTTAACCATTGAGTGCTGGAGCCATGGAGAGTTGGATTGACCAAGAAGTGCTGGATCCATAGAGAGTTGGCTTGATTACGAAGTGCTGGATCCATGGAGAGTTGGATTGACCACGGATTGCTGGCTCCATAGAGAGTTGTAAGGTTGAGCGACTGGTGTTCCTCGTGCTGGAGCGCTGCTGATTCGGTCATGGAGCGGAGATATTTGCACACTACTTGTTCGATTATGGAGCATGAGTGTGGTGTACCTAGTCACTTATTCCCGTCTATGGAGCAATAAGGAATCCTTATTCTGTTCAAAGTCTAGAAACTGCGTTCGTATAAAAAGGGGTATCGACCCTCTTCTGTTTTTGTTGCTCTTCCGGCTCCGTGCTTTTGTCTGCAACGTCCGGATCCACTTCGTCATTTTTTAGCGGTGGTAGAGCGAGCATTAATGGAAACAAAGCAATCTTCGACAGTTGTTAGCAGCAGCAAGGAGAGCCAGGAGAACTCAAGGTAGGTAATTTTTTCCATTTTGCGTATGTAGCCACTCAACTGTACCATCGATCTTCTCCAGAATGTGTAATAAGGTTCTAACTCCAGAAGAATGTGTATCTGACCTCCCCAGTAGATTTCAAAATTTACCAAACTCTGTTGCACTCTTGGGGTGGATGGATGAAATATATGCTTGAAAATGATTATGTCAGGGCAAATCTTGGAGATTGTATGGAATGGGATGCGATGAGAAGTCCCCAGTTACATTTTTGTCCGATCATTAGAGTATATCCGATGACATGGTCGGATATGTGGATATCTTTGCGACGTGTTTTTGGAGTCTTTGATGCACGTCTACGGTTTCATGTGGAGATATTTCCGCAGCTCGTGAAACATCGACAATGACGATGTTGACATTAGAAATAAACTGGTTGAGGGAAGTGAAGGCATCCCATGTTGGTAGTCCCCATGTGTAATTATCTTGAGCCTATTTTCTCGTAAAAGATGTGCTTCTACTACATTCGCTGGTAAGGTGGTGATTGCGTTTAAACTTCTAAACCTGAAGGAGGCTTAAGTCCCAAAGTGTAACCTAATTGTATCATCTTAAATCTATGCCTCTGGGATTCGATACAAGCTTATTGTACTCTCCTGGATGCGATGCTGGGATGCTTGGAACATCATATGGACGAAGTATGCTGGATGACAAAGAGGTAGAAGTGAGAGAGTTATGTTATTAATAGTGGCTCCCACTGTTTCTTCAAGAAAAATGTTTCGGTCGCGTATCTGAAGTTATATCATGAATCTTTGATTATTTTCGAGGATGAACCGTGATGAGCAGTCCCCAGTCTCGCTTCTCTTTAGTTACTGAAGTTGGTTTCTCCGAGTAGGCAAGGAATCCGTTGCGGCATCGTAAAGTGTTGCAGGCGCCTTCTAGACAGAGAAGTGATGATATTCGTATGTTATACCTTTGAAGAGTAGATGACCTTGTCGTGGATATGACTTTTTTGTTGACCGTGTCTTCTGAGCTTTGACAGTGAAGCGATCCCGTGTAGAGTCCCAGTCCCCAAGTCTAGTTTACACGTTTTTATCTTGTATGTTTGGTGAGTTGACCATGATAAAGATATCATTTTGCATCCGTACTGGCGACTCTAATGCTTCTTCTATGTGAAACTAAAATTTGGATAAGTATGGATTACCTTTGTAATGGTTGTTGTTATGGTAAACCTTTGGCTGGTCTCAACAAACGATCAACAACAATTCTTGGCAGTTGGCGTGATCCGAAGGGACTACATTGTTGTGGAAACAAAATAAGTTGGCAAGAATTGCATGGGAGTCCATGTAAGCAAAGGGATTGGCTGGATGCGTAAGCGAGTAAACTGTCCACGACCACAAGCTTTGAAGAGATGGATCAAAAAGTGGGCACAAATACGAACCTTGGCTGGTTCTGATCACGATCCCTGACAGGGAGGAGTGGCGACTTCTGGGGAGAATGTTGAAGCGGTTTCTAAAGCGAAACATTGAAGCGGAGTGGCTTATCGAGAGAATGTTAAAGCGGCTTCTGGAGCGAAACGTTGAAACGGAGCGACTTCTAGCTCTAGAAGCGGAGCGGCTTCTCGAGAGAATGTTGAAGCGTCTTCTGGAGCGAAACATTGAAGCGGAGCGGCTTCTCGAGAGAATATTGACGCGGCTTCTGGAGCGAAACATTGAAGCGGAGCGGCTTCTCCAGAGAATGTTGAAAAGGCTTTTGGAGCGGACCGACTTTTGGCTCTAGAAGTGGAGCAGCTTCTCGGGAGATTGTTGAAGCGGCTTGCAGAGCGAAACGTTGAAGCGAAGCGGCTTCTGGCTCTGGAAGCGGAGCGGCTTCTCGAGAGAATGTTGAAGCAGCTCCTGGACAAAACTCCAGTGATGGCGCTGTTAACCCTTGACTTCGAAAAACGACTTGATATGATATGGCATTTGGGAAGACGGTACAAATAGTGCTGGTCGGTAAGTCGTGTTTTTCTCTCATGGGAAAGAATACGCTTCTTCTGTTTGATTTTCCCTTGCAACTCTCAGAGCTTTGACGGTTACAATGTTGAAGTCGGAGGCCGCGTCAATCAACGTGCTGTCAAACTCGACATCCTTCAAGTGAACAGTGGTTAGGAGTCCCCAGTTCCATCTATCAATCGTGCTTTCCAGGAGAGGTTGAGGTTTGGGAACGGCTTCCTTAGCTGGAAACAACTGCTTTCCTGATATAGTGCGATTGAGGGATGCAAATATGTTTAGACGTTGCGCCTCGGAGAAATATAGAATTTCACATAAAATTTTTTATCATAGATTGTACGATTTTGTGGGAGAAGTCCCCAGAAATCATGCAGCTCCTGATGGGAAGAGGGTCTCTGTGAACTCAGAAGGGTTGCTGATTTCTTTGCCTCGATTTTGGAGAAGTCGTTCCTAATCTTCACGTGTGATGAAATTGGATTGCTGATTCCCTTCTACTGGGAGTTCAAGAACAACGCGAGCCTCTTCATCTATAAACGTGCGTGCTTATGAAGTGCATACACCGGATGTTAAAATTATTCCTTGTCATCTCCATCTGGGGTTGACGTGACTCTTGTGGTGGCCGCTCCGCTAGTGTCTTGAGGAAAATAAGTATCTGTTTCTGAGCCTTATGAGAACCTTTTGTGTTTCCATGAAATCAATAATAATAAGAGGAGGTCAGCTTCTTCTGGATCCTCCAGTCTCTCGTCTTGATGGTAGAGTATCAGCGGCTCTGGTGACATTTGGAGCTGCCACACTTAAAGAAACATTGGGGGTGGAGGCAGCGGCTCTATCTCTGGTGATCGGAGGTGTGGCGCCTGAAGGGACATTTTCCACGCCGCTGGTGTTGAAAAGTAGCGTATTAATGTCACTGGAAGGAACGTTAACATCAAAGATGATTTCAGCGCTAATATTTTCAGGGTTTGTTGCTGATCCCGACCTGAGTTTTACCATCTTGAGACCGAGATTGAAAAATGGAATTGGAAATTGTAAATTGATATTGCAACCGAGAGATTAATCTCCCACCGTGGTCGCTAATTGTTTGAGAGTGAAAATGGTTTCTGCTGGTTTTGGTAAATTCGTGTGTGTGGATGAAAAACGAGTCTAGACCCTAAACAATGTATGCATGGGAGTACTTTTGATTCGAGAGATCAATCTGTACAACCCTGGCCTAAACCAAGAAATGGACGTTCCAGGCTTGCTTCGGTCACAAAGTGAAGGAGAAGGGTTGGTCTTACGGAGGGAAGCGAAGAAATTGTTGAGACCAGAATAGTTGATTCTGAAGGTGTGGTTGTTTAAGACTTGTATCAGAAAGTAAAACTGGCTAGCTGAATAAAAAAGCTGTCAGGTGATTTCTGGATACTGTGTTGCTCTCCTGACCAAAAATTGTTGTTTGGTGGAAATAGGTGAAACCTATTTATACCAGTCGTAATGAAACGTACCATGGTATCGTAGGAAGTGGAAACGACTGAGTGGTGGAAGAGTGGAGTAACGTGTAACGTCAAGAATTATGCTTCCATAGTGAAGAATCTGTTTACACCATTACTTCTTGCCATTACTAACCGCCCCGCTTTATGACACTTTCTTGTAACGGGCATATTGCACGCCGCACACTGTAAACCGCCAGACCAATACCCTGATGAGTATCCCCCAGTTTGTGACATGTTTGGTGTCTCGAGTGTTTTCGTGGAAAATGCGTAACACTTTGCTACGTGTGGCAAGTTAAAATCAAGAGTCTTGCCGTAAGAAAATATCATGTGATGTTATTAGGCTCGTCTTGGATGGTCGCCTAAAACTTTCCACAAGTCTGTCAGTTCGGTGGCGAACTTCGATAGCTGAGATTACATCTCATGATTAAGGGTAGCCATTGATTATGGCTACCTTCTGTTTGCGCCTAATAATGGCGCAATGGCACCTTTGGTGCATGCCAGCGGTATTGCAGCATGGTTGGCATGGATCGTGCATGTCCGTGGAACGATGGTGCAAGTGGCGCCTGGCGTAGCCATGGCCACGAGATTTAGGCGGCTGGTCGCCTAAAAGTTGCCACAAGTCTGTTAGTTTGGTAGCAAACTTGGATGGATGAGATTGCATCTCATGGGGAAGGGTAGCCGTTGATTGTGGCTACTTTCCGTTGGCGCCTGGCAATGGCACAGTGGCGCCTTTAGTTCATGCTAGTGGTGTTGCGACATGACTGGCATAGTTTGTGCATGTGCACTTGGCATGCCTGTTTGGCGTGTGCGATTGGCATGATTTTGGCATGCTTGGCATGCCGTTTGGCATGTGCGCCTGGCATGCACGTTTGGAATGTTTGGCATGTCGTTTTTCATGTGTGCCTAGCATGTTTGTTTTTGGCATGTTTGACATGCCGTTAGCATGTTGGCATGGTTTTGGGAAGCCAACTTGGTAGGGTAACCTTTTGACACGATTTCCACCCTTTTTAAATATGTGGTAGGTTTAGAGTAACCTGATTGGTAAATGAAAGCAGGGATCCGGCTAAGCATGGGTGTGGCCACCCTTTTGGTGCGCGTGGAAAGTTTAATGCGACTTGATTGGTCGATGGAGAATAGGGCCGACAAGTACGGGCCCAACCACAACTTATGTAGGTGTGGCGAGTTTAAGGAGACCAGATTAATCGAGGGAAATAGGTGATTAAGATTTTTGTTTATCGTTGTTGTAAGTAGGATTCGTTTCAGACTTGTGAAGGAAATGGAATTTTAGATTTAATAAAATTATATATACAAAAATATTGACAATGGGTGCGAGAGGTAATGGGACTAAGAATTTCACCAAATTCCATTCATGTGATTCAAAATTATTTTTGCACAATTAAAGCTCATATGATAACAATTTTTTGACTCTAGTTCCTTGCCTAATGTAGATTTTGAGAGCAATGAATGTAAATCTAAAGCATGAGACATAAAAAAAATTTAGCTAAGCATGACCCATCAATTGAAATGACACTCATTCAATAAAAATCATAAATCATTTAATAAATAGTGCAAGTAGTCATAAAAAGAAATTAATTTATTTACCACAATGACGAAAAATGGCTACATCCGTCGTCCCAGTGTTGGGATTTAACTTCTCATATTAATCACTTGCTCAAAATACATGTTTGTTGATCAAAAGTTGATTAAAATGATGAAAAGGTGTAGAACAGTGAATGTGCGACCCACAGAAAGCGTCCAAAAGGAACGACACAGAAAGTGTTGTTGTTACTGTAGCAGCTGCGACCCTCGGATGTGTGTCGTAGACAATGTTGAAGAACGACTGTCTACGCGAGTCTGTTCTTCGTGTTCTTGGTCAGCAGCAGCAGCAGGAACAGAGTTTGATAACCTCGTGATTTCTTGCTCCTGAGCTATCCTCTCGACCTCCAACTCTCGACACCCCCTCTATAGAACATTAGGAGCATATTTACGTAATTGCACCATTGAATTTCCTCCATTAACTCCAAATAATCCTCCATTACTCGGTATGAAAGAAAATATTTTCTTTCCATTTTTATGCATCTGCAGCTGTGAATTGCGTACAAAATATCCTTGTTTAACTTCTACACGCTCCTTAAGTAATCCAACTCCATCTAAACATGTGAGTACACGTTTGAATTTGTTGTAATCCCGTGATTCTCTTTTCTCGCACATGCTCCTTTGATTTCTTCCTAACGATTATCCAGCCAAATTTAATCGATAAAATCACCCACAATAGATTTTTATGATCATATGACGTATACCCATTAAGTTTTATCCCTTTAGTCTACCTAGAACACCTTCAAATTATCGATTGAAATTCTGCCAGTTATATGAAAAATTTTCCCGCCAAAATTCAGAATTCAAACGAAGAAGAAAGCGTTGCCCCTTATCCAGATGCTTGGGTGTGAATATCATGTGGGTGCTATAGATGAATATGGGCTACACATAGCCGAATTTTCCAACAATATTTATTTCCAAAAAAATACCTACAAAAACGCAAAACACCATAATAAGTACGAAAACGAGTATTAAAAATACGGAACATTGAGGACAAATTAGACACATAAATGCGTCTATCAAATACCCCCAAACTTATTATTTGCTAGTCCTCGAGCAAAATTTATTCTTGAAAAGAGACCGAGTTAATCTCTGGTGGGTTTATCAGAGGTGTACCCACAAAAAACCATTTACTCCAAAACCTATCTATCCGTGCATAACTTTGGAAGGCACTAAAGAATCTCCTTGGTTGGCATACAAACATTGACTATAGGAGGAAGTACCCTGATGCGAAATTCCAAAATTCATATATAAGTGACAGAGGTCTACTCAGATAGTTTCATTATGGACATTATAACCGGAGTCAAAACTAATCACATGGATAAATACAGAGATGGATATAGAAAAACATAGATGGTATTGATGTTTACTAGGTGAACGGTGTTTCCCATATCTGTCTGAAGGCCACTACTAAAACGAACTTATCCTAATGGACTGAGATACCGGTCTGACTAATATCAACACACTGGCATATACAAGGGAACCAGTGGTCGATAATCTTAACTCTAGGTCAACACAACTGGCATATACAAGGGTACCAGTGATTGACTACAAAGAACATTTTTTTTTGATTAACGGCATGAATAGATTTTTTGGATCCAAACGCATGCTTCTTGTCAGCAGATTGCATGATAGTTCCCACGGGTCCTGCATTCCACGCTTGCTTAGGCGACGGAGACAGGGAGAACACACACATATTGCTATCCAAGTGTTAATGATTATTCCGATTGGTCTAATTAGTCTAGTCTGGTCTTTTTTTTTTGTTTTGGTATCTCAATCACTCTATTTCACCTTAGCAGTGGTAACAACTTGAATCGTGGGCCCTACCTACTCTCTTAGAGAAACATAGTTTAAAAACAAAACAAAATAAGAATAGAAGTGAAAAGGACTCAACGAGATATGGTGAAACTATCATGTTATTACTAACACCTGAGCTCTGTGCTTTTATGAATAGACTCTTTCGATTTTTCCATCTAATCAGATTGGTTCCTCAACTCCTATAACCAAGATGTTCCCATCCACTTAGATTGGTTAGTGCCAACCTTAATAAGCATAAATTTCTAGGCTCTGAAGTTTATTTATTTATACTGCAACTGAAAAGTTTCTCCCATACCCCCAAACTTAAATCTAACATTGTCCTCAATATTCTAAAGATAAAATTAAAAGCATGAAAAAGGAGAGAAATTGTTACTATTTGAAGACAAAGAGTTAAGGAAAGATATTACCGTGTTGCATGAGATTGGGTTACCTCCCAAGAAGTGCTAAGTTTAAAGTCTTCAGCCATACATCGGAAGGAATTAGTCACCTCATAGAATCAAAAAGTAACAGTCGAAATAACTGCGGGTCTTCAAAACCAAAAAGAGCTGACCAAAGGAAACTACAATAACCCAAGAAAGTGAACAAGGATAGGATGCCCTTATCTAGTTTCCTGATTAAGATATTTATATATAATTGTGGTTCAGGTTCAGGTTCTATGAAAGGGTCTAAATAAAATATTTTCATTGGTTGCGTTTTTTCATAGGTGGGATCCGAATCATTAGGTCCTAGAGTCTGGAAAAACTCAAATAAGAACTTAGAAGCACAAAATAATAACCTAAATAATTAAGGATCCTCTAAGTCAATCAGGTTTGACTTACATAACTGACCACAATGAGAGTAGTGGTCATTCTTAAGAAAATGTGTCGATTCTATTAACCTAAAGTACTTAGGCTTAGTCTCAGAACTTAATAAGTGACACATTTGAAATTTATACGTTCCCACAATTGGAAGAAAACTATTTGGTGGGAAAACAAATTCAATCTTGGTATTATTGCCTGGGGCAAACCACATCAACCAGAGGATGGGTTTCTAATGACTGAACTTCTTCCTAGACATCATTAGGTTCGGGAAAACGAGTATGAAGGTAATCTTGTAAAATGGTCGAGGCAGAGATATCAAGTCCTAAGTGAGGGGACTTTCTGAGACTTAAAGGTAAGGCACTATGAAGGTGATAATCACCCCCAAACTTAGAGTTTTCAGTGTCTCTAGATAGACTAGTCACAATTTCCCTAATTTCTAGATCATCAGATTCTTGAAAATGGTCAATTGATTCTTCTAAGTTATTATCAGGTAGTGCATCTTTACTCATCTTTACGGGTATATCTTCTTCGTTTAAGACTATTGTTTCTAAGTCGCTAGACTCTAAAACAGCATTTTCGGAATAAACCCGTTCCTCTAAAGCATTATCGGCTTCGTAATCAAAAGGAAAAACTACATCGTCTAAAACGATGGTATCCCTAATCAAATCCTCGTCCTTTTGAATAGGTGAATAATCATAAAAATTATTTGGATTTGAACTAGAAATAATATAACCATTATAAAGCTCAATTGGATTAATAGATTCCTAATCACTATGCCTACACATTTCAGATTCTTCATTACTACTATCCTCATCATAATAGTACGAAGATGATTGAACCTTATCTAAATAAGTAGTGTCTTTTATTCTAACCTCGTCCTCTAAATTAGGCAAATATTCACTATTGATATCAAGGGTAGAATTAGAAACACTATTTTGGAAATTTAGATTATTTCGAGCAGCATTAGCTAACTGTTCATTTTCTGCCTCTAGACGTGCCTGAATTTCACTGAGCGTAACACTTATACGTTCAATACTCTCGTTTATCATCTCAGAATACCGTGTACACTCTTCTTTTGAACTATTCATTGCAACTAAACGTTTATACGTCCTTTCAATCCGTTGTTGGGTCTCTTCTAGAGAAGGAACATGTTCAGAAATATCATAATCAGGACTAGTTTTTAAGTAATTTTCCAAAAACGCGTAACTAGTACTATAATGTTCCTGATTTTCTTGCTCGTAAGACCAATTCGCGTGTGGATAGTAATTGGGCTCACTATGGTATGAACCATAACCTTGAAAAGGTTGGCGTTCCCAACTACTATTCGCACCATGGTCATAAAACTGATGATGTCCATATTCAAATTCAGGTCGATACTCATTATATTGGCTTCTATCATACCAGTTCGACATTCTTAATTGCAAGGAAATTCTACACAAGCACAAACAAGGCTGACTCGACCACAACAAACCTATTTTATCTACAAACAAAAAGCATGATGGCTCCCTTAGATTGTTTCTAGACCAGCTTCTAATCCTTCGAAAGGGAATTCGTTACAATTTGAGCAAACCCCTCTGGAATCCCGAGTTAAAGTAAGTTGAATTGAGGCGAGGGAAGCTCAGTGGAGCTTTGATACCCAAGGCCTCACCAGAATTACAAGGCGGCGCATTCATGCATTCAACTCACAGAAACCATCATGAACTTCGAAGTATGCTTAAAAGAGTAACCAATATTTTTCGAATGACTTTCCTATTAAGCTCGTTACTCTATCGGTCTCGTTCTAGTCAGTATTTTAAGCTTAGATTCGCGTAGGTTACGTGTTCCTAAGGCGGGCAAGAAGGAAACGGTGATGAAATCCGAGTCCTTATCTTAATTTGGCCAGGCCTTGCCCTTTACTAGAAAATTAAAGCAGCCCTATTCAAGTCCTCAACATATATTCACCTTAAGGCATACAGTAAACCCACTGACAGGGGATTCGCGGGTGTTTAGAAGTTTACCTCCCGAACCAGACGGGCGAAGAACCGCTGAAGTCGACTCGGGCCACCGACTCCAATGTCAGTGTGCGAACCCGAGGGGCCGAGACGATATTGTAATCGTCGTCCTTCCCTGCAAACAGTTATATTTAAAAAAAAAAATTTATATAACCCCTTCCGTAGGGTTTAAAAATAAAAGAATATCCAAAGTCCAAGTCCAAAGTCCAAAAAAAAAAGTGCGAAAGAAAACAAAAAGTCTAAAAAAAATAAAAATAAAGAATATCTAAAAATAAATAAAAATGTCTTTTTTTTTTATTAAATAAAAAAAATCTTCTTCTTTCGCTCCTTTCGCTTTGCCTTTTACTCCAAGTCTTTAAGTATTCACCAAAAGCTTTGGCAAAATATTCTTTCGCTCCAATTCCAAATTCTGTAAGGAAATTAAAAAAAAACCAAAAACGTAAAGAAGAACAAATAAAAACCTAAAAAAGAAAAAAAAATCTAAAAACTCTAGCCTAAAGACAAGTCCGCGTCGGCGGCGCCAAAATGATTAAGATTTTTGTTTGTCGTTTTTGTAAATAGGATTCGTTTCAAACTTGTGAAGGAAATGGAATTTTAGATTTAATAAAATTATATATACAAAAATATTAACAATGGGTGCGAGAGGTAATGGGACTAAGAATTTCACCAAATTCTATTCATGTGATTCAAAATTATTTCTGCACAATTAAAGCTCATATGATAACAATTTGTTGACTCTAGTTCCTTGGCTAATGTAGATTTTGAGAGCAATGAATGTGAATCTAAAGCATGAGACATCAAAACATTTTAGCTAAGCATGACCCATCAATTGAAATGACACTCATTCAATAAAAATCATAAATCATTTAATAAACAGTGCAAGTAGTCATAAAAAGAAATTAATTTATTTACCACAATGACGAAAAATGGCTCAATCCGTCGTCCCGGTGTTGGGATTTAACTTCTTATATTAATCACTTGCTCAAAATACATGTTTGTTGATCAAAAGTTGATTAAAATGATGAAAAGGTGTAAAACAGTGAATGTGTGACCCACAGAAAGCGTCCAAAAGGAACGACACAGAAAGTGTTGTTGTTACTATAGCAACTGCGACCCACGGTTGTGTGTCGTAGACACTGTTGAAGAACGTCTGTCTACGCGAGTCTGTTCTTCGTGTTCTTGGTCAGCAGCAGCAGCAGGAACAGAGTTTGATAACCTCGTGATTTCTTGCTCCTGAGCTATCCTCTCGACCTCCAACTCTCGACACCCCCTCTATAGAACATTAGGAGCATATTTACGTAATTGCACCATTGAATTTCCTCCATTAACTCCAAATAATCCTCCATTACTCGGTATGAAAGAAAATATTTTCTTTCCATTTTTATGCATCTGCAGCTGTGAATTGCGTACAAAATATCCTTGTTTAACTTCTACACGCTCCTTAAGTAATCCAACTCCATCTAAACATGTGAGTACACGTTTGAATTTGCTGTAATCCCGTGATTCTCTTTTCTCGCACATGCTCCTTTGATTTCTTCCTAACGATTATCCAACCAAATTTAATCGATAAAATCACCCACAATAGATTTCTATGATCATATGACGTATACCCATTAAGTTTTATCCCTTTAGTCTACCTAGAACACCTTCAAATTATCGATTGAAATTCTGCCAGTTATATGAAAAATTTTCCCGCCAAAATTCAGAATTCAAACGAAGAAGAAAGTGTTGCCCCTTATCCAGATGCTTGGGTGTGAATATCATGTGGGTGCTATAGATGAATATGGGCTACACATAGCCGAATTTTCCAACAATATTTATTTCCAAAAAAATACCTACAAATACGCAAAACACCATAATAAGTACGAAAACGAGTATTAACAATACGGAACATTGAGGACAAATTAGCCACATAAATGCGTCTATCAATAGGGCCGGTTTAGGATGAGGCGTGGCCAATGGAAAATGGTGCCAGTTGGCCTAAGGCATGGCCACACCTCTCTTTGTTGATGCTCCTATCCTGCGACTCCTTGTTTTCTGATTCTGGGCAAGATTTTGCATCTGCTAATCCATGGCGGATTAATTACCTAGTTTGCCTAGGCTTAATTTCGACAAGCAAGGTCTGATATACTGCGCAAGGCGCAAGAACCATAACTTTTAAAATTTAGTCAGGATAATTGATTGAATTTTATGTGTTGACACAAAGTTCTTTTAAGTTCATTGTCAGAGAGCAGCATGCTTTCTCGTTGAATACCTTATGCAAAGACCTTATCCTTGATACTTGGAAATTTGTGTTACTCTGCTGCGAGTGAACACAAATCTTCATGCCATATCAACATTAGGGGTTCATCCGGGGAACATAATATAGGAAAGGTACTCAGTGAATCTTATATTAAGAAGTAATATAGGCAAGACGCCGAAATTTACAGAGCATCTGGGATGGTTGCTACATGCGCCAATATGGATAAATTTCATTAAGTATATTGAATGGATCAATAATTATGTCAGTGGATAGGTTGACACTCATGGCTGCGTTTCCTTACAGAGTGACGTCACATCAAATGCAAGGTTTTACAATTTTAACCCTAACCTAAAAACCACCATCAACAGTAAGATAATCGCCATAAATTCTGGAGCTCAACTACACTAATCTGTCCTAAACCGAGACTTAGCTATAAGTAGTCTAGAAATCAAGACATATAGTTTTAACAACTAAGCTTGACAAACATGCTTGAGATAACAACGTATGCGAGTTCGACCGAGCAATGATCTAACAATCTCCCCCTTTGTCAATTTTAGTGGCAAAACTATCAATACATATGGATTACAAAATAAATAAAACTTTGTAGCTTCTCGTCCACATGCTTGATATCCTTGGTGCTTCAATGTTACCTGAAAAATTCGTCTTTTCCAAGTACTCCCATGAATCCATAGATGTTCAATTCAACATCATAGTTGTTGAAATTTTGTAGCCATAACAATGAGAAAACAAAAGTTCTCGATCATTGTTATACAGTGTCATAGTATTATTACATAGTATCAAAGTTCAATTATATCACAACTTCGACAACAATAGTATGGTTATATGTATCACTCTCCCTTAGTCATTACTTCGTCTCAACCCGAAAACCACTCCCCCTTACATAATGATCCGAAAACCATATGTATTTTTAGTGTGAATTACATATTAATTCTCCCTCTTTTTTTCAAAAAGTGGCAAAGGTACGAAAACGAGATCCTAATGAATGGAGACACTTCAAGACCAAAGAAAAGCACATATCAACTTGTTTAGATGCAATCATATAGCCGAAGCTAAATGCATTCATCACGGATTTTATAAAGATACAAGATAACTCCTCAAAATTCCACAGCCGCACTCCCCACAAAGATATGGAAATTAAGCGAAAGTTCAAAAGAACTCTCCCCCATTTGATGTCATTCCCGAAAGAACAACAAGAGCGACCTTACTTTTACAAAAAAATAAGGATTTCTTTGGACACCAAAAACCACAAAATGATTTTGTATCCAAAAATTCTCAATTAAACTAACCACAAGAGAGCCCATGGTTAATTTAATTGGAACACACAACCAAATAAATCACAAACGAATCTATGATTATTTTAGTTAAAAATGCTCACACAAGAAGACTTATGGAGCTGCACAGTATACACATAAATATGGATTAGGAAAAGATCAATACTGCGGAATATACAAGGATTCATTTTATCTTCATCATTATTTGCATAACATCATACAATAGACATAATCCTCGTAAACAAAAGATTTTAACCTATCTTCCATCAAAGAATTGACAATATAGGCTTAACTTTTGTTATGTCAAGAGTTCATCGATCTTGTATCAATACATGCATATCGACATATAAACGAGATAACTTTTGACATTGTATGGGATAATAATAGTTCACGGATGCAAGCACATATCCCATAACATATTTCAATATATAAAACCATAAAGATTTAATACTGCAAAAATCATCTTCCAAACCAACTTTAGAATTTAAACATATAAATCTAAAAACAAGAAGATGAAAACGTTGGCATATCTATGTGTACTCACAATAATGGCTATTCCAAACCCTAGTTATCCTTCTTAAACCAAAAAATAATAAAATTCTCTTAACAAGTTTTACTAGACATTAAGATCTTTGAAAAATTCCTTGTCATCCCCGAATTCCTTGTCGTCAACAACCATTGGAACATATGGTTCATGGAGGAAGAAGTCAATACTAATAAACCTTCTTGGCTGATGATGTCGAACCAGGGCCTTCTGAATTTCCAATGATCTTAAAATGCAAGCCTTTATTTGCCGAATCTCTTTTCTTGCCAGCTTCAACTCTTCAAGAACATCAGAAAACTTCTGAGAGTTTTAAGGAACAATTCTTGACTTCCTCGCATTCCTTTTTTTCTTTTTAAAGTTGGAGGCAATTGAGATTTCTCTTTTTCCCTAGTGATTGATGGCTTAACAATCATATTGATATCTTCCCCATCAGAAGGCATGGTGCTTGGAGTATCCATGAAAGCACGGTTTTGTGAGAGGAGTTCACAATCAAACGTCAACAAGCAGTCTTAAGATAAGAAGAGTATCAGAGAAGGAAAAAGGAATGTAGGTTTTGAAATCTTTAAACAGGTTCATACACGTTCAACTCACAACCCTATATAAAATAGAATTGTCGATAATAACCCTCTTCTTTTGGCAAAACAGTCTCTTCCAATATTAACAGTGATATGTAGGAATTCCAAAAACCAATCAATGGTAGGATTCCGGAAGAACCCTATATGTGATAACCGCAATCGCACGGCGTCCAACTAGTAGACAGCGGCAAGTACGGGTCGTTCCCACAGGGAGCGGTGGAAATACTTTAATCAATATCTCTAATAAACTAATAAGAAATGATTTTTGGGATTTTTATAATGAAAACGGAAAAATAAAATTAAGCTAACAAAATGAATTCAATGGGAAAGTCGGTAACCAGAGTTTATAGTATCCACCACTATTTCCTTCAAATACTGAAATGAAACATAATTATGAATAAGTGTTTATTGTTCGTTCTATTGACATCACCTATTATAGATATTAGAGTCGCAAATATCACTGGTATACCCTAAGAGCATCCACAGTGGGCGAGTATAACCAAAAATTTGGGATGAGATCGTGACGCAGTGGGACGGAGTAAAGATCAAATCCCAGCCAAAGATCAAATTCCAGACCATATTTGGTCGCGACCAAATACCAAATCCTAATATAGTCGGGCGTAAATTTAAAGTGCGCTTGTTGCTGGGCGTAAATTTAAAGTACGCTTGTTAACGGGCGGAGATTTAAATTACGCCCGATGAAAATTCAAATTAAAAATAAAAAATAAAAAAATGAGGCGTAAACTTAAAGTACGCCTGTTGACAGGCGTAAATTTAAAGTACGCCTGGTGGTTGATTGGGCGGACATTTGAGATACGCCCGATGAAATTTTTTTGGGGCGGAGATTTAAATTACGCGCGACCAAATTTTAATCGGGACCGTTACGTGACAACACGGACTAAACCCAAAATTTGATCTTTTTTTTATCTTTGATCTTTGGTTTTGATCGCACCACTGCAGTTGCTCTAAGCATGGCACATCAAAAGACTAAATCCAAGCATGAACCATCAAATTGCATCAGCGAGAAAGTTGTACGAAACTAAATAAATGTTCACAAATTCTATATGGCATTTCTAAGCATAACCTATCAAAGTTTTTAACGAAGCATGGATCATCAAATAATAAAACATTTGTATTTGTAAAACTATCAATAAAACACAAAGGTTTTTTAAAACCGGTGAAGCAACAACTTATGTTTTCGATCAATCAATAAACATTATTTAAAAATTAATAAATTTTAAATCATATTGGTCTATTGCTAATTTATTCAATTTAAAGTTGCCTAAAACTCCACGTGGTTTCAATATAAACCCTAGTTATAAGAATCTAGCAAAACATGCCTTTCTTAAAAGCCATAAACATATGAAAGAAAATCACTAGCTAGTTGAAAACGAAAATGGATACTCAAACCCAGTTTTTCTTCTCGCCGCTGTAGCAGCGCCTCCCTCTTCGTCTCCAAAACGGCCTCCCCCTTTCTGTTCTTCCGTTCTTCTCTATATGTAGCTGCTGCGCACATTCAACCAAGACCTAGCAAATAATCGCTAAAAGGCCCAGTTCAATACCCATGCCGAAATCCAATCCAGGCTCCACCGTCAATTCAACCTTAGCACCCTGGCCTTCTTGCTTCCAGCAACAGCACCACTTCCATTACTATTGCCTGCACTGATCAAATCACGGCATCAGTTCTCTTCCTATCCTCCTTCCAAGTAACACCAACTGCCGGCTCTTTATCTCGCTGCGATGGCAGCAACAACAGCTCCTTCGTCGATTGCAGCTGTTTCTCGATCAGACTGAGTCAAACGACCACCACAGACCAGTTCAGCCAACACCTTTCTCCTTCATTTGCTTTACGACAATCATCATCTGCATCTTCAACTCGGCTACAACACCTAACCGTCTTCTGTCCCCTAAGCACTCTCGTCCATCGACTGCAACAGCTCTCTGCTGTTTCTCCGGCTGGCAGCAACAATTACCTCACCATCGAATGCACAGCTCACCAGTAACCAACCCATTCGGCACCAGTTTCTTCCATCTTTACAGTTCTAATCCTCCATCACTCAATCGACTCAACACCATTGCTAACTGCTGAGAAGATTTTATGCACTTCAATCATTTACAGCAAACTATCAAACCACTGACCATTGCTGCTGAGTCATTTCTCGATCGAGACATGAATTCTCGATACAAATTCGCTACTCTTCAATGGGAGCTTTCATACCACATCCCACTTCAGCTCCTTTCCATATCCGGCTAAGCGCTTTGCCTACCTCGGTCACGACTGCACAGAAACTCCATCGATTCCAGTTTGTATTTATCAGTCACGCCCATCTACTTAACACATACATATCCACTTCCTTTTCTTCTTGCGGTCATCTCGATGGTGTTTTTAATCACTGCATCATCCTCCAGCCGACTGCCTGCAACCTCTTCAGTTATTGCAGTCTATCTCGCTATTGCTCTATTGCCGTCGAGGACAAATCCATTCTTAAACACAGTTTCGCTGGTTTCCTGGCACGACTGCGCAGCTCAACCATCATCACCGATTCCATTTTCGCCTCAAGATTCACAGCCATACAACAAACGGCAGCGGCACTGGTTCGTCTTACCTGTATATCCATAACTCTTCTTTTCTTGCAACGCTCATTGAGCTAATACCTCCTGCACTCTTGCCTTCGAGAACCCAAATTCATCCTCTCCTAAACTAAGCCATAGATGGTCACCAATAAAGCCATTCGAAGCCCACAACAAAACCCATTTAAAACTCTCCATTTATGTATCCAGCAAAATCTCCATTCAAACTTCGCAGTGGTCTTCATTCTCGATCTCGCATTATACAGAATGGTGATGACGGCTCCAGCTTGCTTCGAAGAAGACTAAGAATGTTCCACTCCCTCAGATCTCTTTTCGTTGATAAACACGACCTCTTGGGCAGCTCACGTGACTAAGCTAACGAATGAGATTCTTTGTTCCCCATTTTCTTCTTCTGGCAGTGGAGGTGACACACGAGCTGTTGACAAGGCAGCCCAAATAAGCCTCAGACTGGCTTCTTGCCGCGAGTAATTCTAGAGTGTTTTCGTCGCAAGCACCGTTCAACTTCTGTTTAGCCATTTACTTTCCGAATGAGCCAATTCACTCGTACTTTCTGCAAAAGCACTGAGATAGTGTCATTAGTCAAAATATCGAGTCTTAGCTAATATAAATATGGGTATAAAATGTAACACATACGTATTTGTCAATCAACACAAAGCTAAAAACAAAACTAAAAAAGGTTTTATTTTTAAAGCCTGAGGTGTGCAAGATTTTGTCTCTTTTGAACAGGCAAATGAGACAAGATGCACATGAAAACACAATCAAGTTGTGCTGTAGTGAACAACAATTTGTCCACCATGACCCTTTTGGTTGGAATTCATGGAATCCTTCCTTTCCGTATGTTTAGGCCATGTTTTCTTCTCTAATGGCCTATATCTATCTTTGGAAACTAATCTCCTCGATGAAGATAAGATCTTACATAACTCTGTTGTTTTCTCCGCGAGTTTAAGCTTGGTAGCTAAACGATCTGCTCTTCGTTGAAGCTTGTTGACATATCTCATCTTGTTTTTGTATTTGAAACACTTTGAAAACTCATGTCCCTTGAGAGAACAATAGGAGCATGTCAACGCAAAAGATGGTTCAGGCACCTTTGAAACGCAAGCTGCTAGGCACAAGGTAGATCCTGAAACATTAAACAAGGGGTTTCCAAAAGAAAGGTCAATTGATTCTTCCATCTTGATTGGATTTTCTTCTACAAAGCCGTCAAGATTGATATATGTATTGCTACACTTATCAAAATCAATATTTTCACATAGAAGAGCAACACTTGATTTCTTGTCTTCATCAGAATCATAATTGTAAGACATCTCATCAAGTGTTACAGCAAGACCTTTGTTCCCAGTGTATTTTCTACGATTTGGACACTCGTTTTCAAAATGACCAAACCCTTTACACTTAAAGCACTGAGGCATATCCTCGTCATCAGTTTCATCTGTGTCCCTGTTTTTAGAAGGAATACGATTATGAGGTTTGACTGATGTTTTTGGCTTATCTCTGGAGAACCGTTTACTTCTCTTCAACAAAAGATATCTAAACTGTCTTGTGATCATCGAGACTGATTTGTCAATATCTTCATATGATGAATCCGTCTCAGAGTGATCGTCTTCAGATATATACACATTTTTACTTTTATCAAGTAATTTTGTGTCTTTTAGTGCTTTGAACGGAACAACCTTAGATTTGGATGAATGCTCGTGATCAAAGATCTTAAGCTTCCCAACCAGCGTATTTTTGGAGAGGTTATCAAGGTTATTTCCCTCAACGATAGCATGCTTCTTAGAGTCGTATCTAGATGAAAGCGATCTGAGAATTTTCATCACAATGTCCTTTTCAGGAATAGTCTTACCCAATGCAAAAGATGCATTAACAATTTCAGACACTTTGTAATTAAACTCATCAAATGAATCTTCATCTTCCATACGAAGGTTTTCCCAATCGGAATTAAGGTTTTAAAGCCTAGCTTCCTTTTCAATTGTATTACCTTCGAATACGGTTTCTAAGATATCCCACGCATCTTTAGACCTAGTGCAGTTTGACACATGGTGCTGAAGATTTGGGGTAATGGAATGTATGATGGCATTCAAACCTTCGGAGTTTTGCTTTGCATCAAGTATCGCAGCAGCATCGTATTTGCCAATATTTTTTCGAACATTAACGTTACCTACTACAACAACGAGAGCATCATATCCATTAACAACATATACCCATGATTAAAAATCACGCGCTTGAAGAAAAGCTCGCATAAAAATTTTCCACCATAAGTAATTAGACTCATCGAAGACTGGTGGTACGTTAATAGAGATAGCACCTATGTCCATAGAGTCAAATCGCTAGAAACACAACCTTTTGAGGTCTTTAACGTGTTTGACTGCTCTGATAGCAATTGAAAAAGCGGGGGTATAACAACCACACCCAATATTTCAATTAGAAATCTGTATGGACTAACTCCAATATACATTCTAGAAAATCAACTAGACAGTCAGATGATAGACACATTTTTGTGTCTAAGTTGTCCTCAATTTTCTTTATTGTTGGTACTCGATTTCGCACTTATTATGGTGTTTTATGTGTTTGTATGTATTTTTGGAGAAATAAACATGTGTGAAAAATTCGGCTCGAAAAGTTGTTAAAAGCACCCCGGAGGACATTTTCTAAATGGACACTCAATTTGGATAAGGGACATTGAATTACTAAGGGGCACTTCCTTTACTATTCACACCCCCAAGGCGTCACCTGCTAAGGGCACCCTTTACTCTGGATAAGGGTTACCCTTCTTCATCTTTTGAAAATTGAAGTTGGCGGGAATATTTTGCAGTTTACCTGAAAGATTTTTGGTTTGAGTTTTGGACGTGCTAGAAAGAGATTCAATGGCTGGGATTTGCTGGGATGACGTGACCTGTATTAACAGGCAGGATATGGTGGATTTCATCGGATAAATTTGGATAGAATCTCGGTGAGAAGAAACAGAGGAGCACGTTATTGATGGGGATATTCACGGGATTTTCATGAGTTGGAGGGAGTTCACGCATGCTAGGAAGACCCTAGAAACTATTTGGAGTGTGGAGGAGTTAAATATGGCAATTTGGAAGCTTCAGAACGCGTGTAGAGATCAAAAATATGAATTATTTCCTAAACTGTCCGTGAAGAATAATACCGAGTAATGGAGAATTATATGAAGTTATTACGTGATATTTTTCTACTGCTGGGTTATAAATAAGTGTTGGGTTATCAGTGAGGGGTTACGGGGAGTTCGGGAGAGTTTGGGAGACCACGGTGCAAAGAAAAATCGAGTTGCAGAGAACTCCCATTGCTGCTGATGAAGAATGAACGAAGAACATAAGACACTTGCGAGCAGTCGTTCATGCTACAGTGACAACGACTTCATCAGTTGGGCCGTAGATACAGTGATGGTTAATTTTTATCGTTCTCTGTAACAGTATTTTGCAACAATTAAAAAGGTTGCAAACACCCGATTTTCATAATTTTCTCTCCATTTCATCTTTGTAAACAATTTTTGAAGCAATGAACAAATATTTTGAGCGTGTTTACACAATGATGAGCTAAACCCATCCTCTGGGGCGAAGGAGAAAGCTATTTCACCAATGAAAAGTGGTAATCTCTATTTTAATTGATTTATGCAACTATTATATGATTGTTTTCCTTGATAAATAAATTGATAAAATGAGTTATGTTAAACAATTGTCATTTCAATTGATGGAGCATGCTATCCTAGCATTTTGATGTCCCATACTTCCGATTTATAATCGTTATTTCTAAAAAATCAACTATTTCAATATTAAGAAACAATTTGAATGCATGATTTGCATGATTATAATTAGAGAATATAAATCACTTTGATATTGGTAAATAGTGGAATCCATAGCCCCAGTCTTCTCCATATTTTTCATATCACTTTTATTTAAGTTTGCTATATTTTTAATTTAAAACTAAGTCTAAAATCTTTTGCTTTCCCAAGTCTCAACGAACTTATTACTACAACAACTTTGAAATCCCATCATCAGACTCAATCTTGAGAATAGTATATCGAAGAGTTAATATTTCTCACACTTGATTTGATCTTTACTCAAGCAAATAGAAATCTGCAAGTTTTTATCAAATACAAGGATAATAACTGGGATGGTACCAAAGACCAATATCCAAGTGTCAATCAATTTAAATCAACAACCAAAGGTTGGATATTCTAATTGATTGATCTTAACGCACAATATGTGATATTTCAATTATATAACAAAATATAATGCAGAATAGAAATAACACAGACACCAGAAATTTTGTTAACGAGGAAACTGCAAATGCAGAAAAACCCCGGGACCTAGTCCAGATTGAAAACCACACTGTATTAAGCCGCTACAGACACTAGCCTACTACAAACTAACTTCGTTCTGCACTGTAGTTGAACCCTAATCAATCTCACACTGATTCAAGGTACAATTACGCTCCTTACGTCTCTGATCCCAGCAGGATACTACGCGTTTGATTCCCTTAGATGATCTCACCCAAAACCAAGAGTTGCTACGACCCAAAGTCGAAGACTTTAATAAAAAAAATTATATACAAAGAAAAGTCTATAATAGGTAAATATGTCTCCCATAGATAGACCTACGAGTTTTTGTTCCTTCTTTTGATAAATCAAGGTGAACATGATTGATAATCCGGACTTATATTCCTGAAGAACAACCAAGTATTATCAATCACCTCCCAACAATATTAATTGTATAATAGCGAAACAAGATGTTGCGGAATCACAAACGATGAGACGAAGATGTTTGTGATTTTTTTTATTTTGCCCTATCGAAAATATAATCTCAAGTTAATTATAAAGTTGAACTCATACGATAGAAAATGGCAAGATCATATCGCTCAACTACAAGAGAAGTATTTTCGTCTGGCTTCACAATCCCAATGAAGTCTTTCAGTCGTTAACCTACAGGGTCTCGGAAAGAAACCTAAGGTTAATGGAGAATCAACTCTAGCAAACTAACTAGTATCACACAGGAGGTGTGGGGATTATTTTTTCCAGTTTATAGATGTCTCCTTTATATATTTTTCAAATCAGGGTTTGTAATCTAAGTTACCTTGGTAACGAAGCATTCAATATTCGTCGTTAAATGAAAAACCTGATTTCTCCAAGACAATATCTTTTAACCATTAGATCGAAACTTAGGTTATCATACACAAATGAAATGTGTTTCATTTAGATTTGAGTAACCGTACCTAAACGTGTACACTTGGTTGGTTCACAAATAGTTAACCGAGGTTAGCCATATGAGTACTTTCATATCAACCATATTCATCTTTCTCATAACTAGTTCAAATGACTCATAAGAACTAGTTGATAAAGTTGTTCAATTGCTTAGGTCTTTATTCATAGACACAATTGAAACAAAATCGGCTTGATTTACTTGAATCAATTCATGAACAAAATAGCCATGGTTTGGAAAGATTGCATTCCTTATTGATTTATTGTTTTAAGTTCATGAACTTCCGATTTGAGAAATAACCAACTTGAGTACGCGTACGGGTACATGTACTTTAGCTAACCGGATTTGAGTTTGGAAACTCAGTAGAAATTTTCGGTTCAAAAACTTCTGTGAGTACGCGTACCTAAGGTGACTGGTTTTCCAGTTTGTAAACTATAAACTCCAACAGAAATTTTCGGCTAGAAAACTTCCGCCAGTACGCGTACGGGTACGCGTACCCAACCTGTCTCCTTTACAAATGTCGCATGCACAAGTGCACACAATTGGTTTCCGGCACATGGATTTATACACTAATGTGCGAACACACTATATATGCTTATATCCATAGTTGGTTACATAATCTCAACTCTACATTTCAATCATTGAAACATTCTTCTATAATGTTATAACAATCGTTATTCACGACTATCGTCATCAAAGCTATTTTTAAGATTGAGACGTCATCATGACTTTCGTCACGGATAAAGATGAAAAGTGGTTAAAGAGAAAGTCCACCAACATGTATTTCGAGAAAAAGATAGGTGAGTAAACTCGACTCGAAATAGCAAATGTGTATGTATGAAAACTATCATACTTATACGACTTTGTGTCAAGTGTAGGAGATAGAGTGATAGAATTTTGAGTGATAGATAAGTTCAAGTCTCCGCATACCTTTTAGTCGGATGAAGTTCCACTGGTTCCTCGAGTATTTTTTCGTCTTCGTAAGATAATCTCCATGGAGTCTGGAGCTCAAATACACTAATCTGTCCTAAACCGAGAATTAGTTACAAGTAGTCTAGAAATCAAGACATATATATTTGAAAAGTAAACTTGAAAAACATGCTTGAGATATCAACGCATGCGAGTTCGACCGACCAGTGCTCTAACAGGCACGTTTGGCATGCCATTAGCGCGCTGGCGTGGTTTTGGAAAGCTAATTGGCATTGTGACTATCCGGCGTAATTTGCCTATTCCAATACTGTCGCAGGTTTAGAGCAACCCGATTGGTCAAATAGAAAAGGGTCGGCCAAGCATAGGGCGTGGCCACATCTTCTAGTGCGGGTGGCAGATTTAAAGCGATTTGATTGGTCGATAGGAAAGAAGGGGGATGGTCAAGTAGCATGGGTGTGTGGCCATCTGCAGGTGACGTCGGATGGCCTAAGAAATGGCCACACCTCCCTTTGTTGCTGATCCTATTTCAATTGCCTAGTTTGCCTAGGTTTAGTTTCGACCAGCAGGGTGTGATATACTGCGCAGGGCGCAAAAAACCTAATTTTTGCAAATTAATCAGGTTGGTATCTGAATCTTGTGAATTATCACAAAATTGATTGAATTCCGTGTGTTGGCATAGAGTTTTTTAAATTTATTGCCAGAGAGCAGTATGTTTTCTAATTGAGTACTTTTATGCAGACCTTAACCTTGATATTTCGGGAAATTCATGTTATTCAGCTGCAAGTGAATACTAATTTTCATGTCATATCAATATTAAAGGCTCAGCCGGGGAACACATCACATAAAGTATTCAAAGAAACTCATATTAATTGAATAACACAGGCAGTGTGCCGAAATTTACAGAATATTTGGGATTGTTGCTACATGCACCATTCTGGATAAAATTCATGTGAATATATTGAATTGATCAATACATGCGTCAGGAGAGAGGCACGCGCACTCATTAATTCCAGATGTCTCAGTCTCTTTGCATACGACACATTAAATACGGGGTTTTACAATTTTGCCCCTGAACTGAAAACCACCATCAACAGTTTTGTTCCGTTTTTTTGTAAATAAAGGTGAACAGGAACCAATTGATAAACGATACTTATATCCCCGAAGAAAAAATTAGTATTATCAATCACATCGTAATAATCTTAATCGATTGGCGAAACAAGATATTGTGGAATCACAAACGATGAGACGAAGGTGTTTGTGACTATTTTTTAATCTTGCCTACCGGAGACAAATTCTCGAAAAAATCTTAATGAAGATAGTACCCAATCACAATAGAAAAAAACAAGATTAGAACACGCAACTATAAAGAAAATAGTTGGGGTCTGGCTTCACAATCCCAAAGAAGTCTTCAAGTCGTTAACCTACATGGTTTCGTGAAAAACTAAGGTTAAAGGAGAATCAACTCTAGCTTATGCAACTAGTATCATACAAGAGGTGTGGGGATTAGGTTTCCCAGTTGCTAGAGTTCTCCTTTATATAGATTTCAAATCAGGGCTTACAATCTAAGTTACCTTGGTAACAAAGCATTCGGTATTCACCGTCAGATGAAAACCTGATTAGATTCAAGCTAATATCTTTCAACCGTTAGATCGAACTTAGATTATTATACACAAATGAAATATAACTTCATTTAGATTTGGGTAACCGTACCTAAACGTGTACACTTAGTCGGTTCAACAATAGTTAACCAATGGTTATCCATATGAGCACTTTCATATCAACCTTATTCATCTTCACCATAACTAGTTCAAATGACTCAAATGAACTAGTTAGAGAGTTTTTCATTTGCTTAGATCTCATAGAAGTATACAAGACACAATTGAAGCAAAATCGATTTTGATTTACTCGAATCAATTCATGAACATCATAGCCACGATTTGCAAAAGATTGCATTCCTTATTATATAAATGTTTTAGTTCATGAACAAACCGATTTTAGAAAGTAACCTACTTAAGTATGCAAATGGGTACGCATACCTAAGTAGCCGGATCGAGTTTGGTTATGCGTACGCATACGGGTACGCATACTAATTCACATTCCAAACTCCAGCAGAAATTCATGGAACCCAAACTTCTGCCAGTACGCGTACGGGTATGCATACTTAGATTCCGTACTTCCAACAACCAACCAGTACGCATACAGGTACGCATACTTAGGTTCCCGGTTTTGGATTTTTACACAAATGTGAATTCACACTATGCTTATATACAAACATGGTTACTTGTTCTAAACTCTCATTTTAATCATTGAAACTTTCTTAGAGGATGGCAATAGTTTTTATCCACAAACTATTAACATCAAAGCGATTTTCAAGTAATTGAAATAATCAATATGACTTTCGTTAAGAGTAAAGATGAACTTGGTTAAAGCGAAAGCTGACCAACACATATTTCGAGAAATAGATATGTGAATTAAACTCAGCTCGAAATAGCAAATGTGTATAATTGAAGTCTACATAGCAATACAACTTTTGTCTCAAAATAAGAGATAAAATAGATAGACTTTTGAGTGATAGATAACTTCAAGTCTCAATATACCTTTTGTTATATGAATACATATTAGGTTACAAGGGTTAACCATAACTGCTGGATTTAACTTATTTCTAACCGCTAAGGTAGAATTAATCTAAACATGTTAAGTTAAATTTAGTAGACATGATACCTATATTACCTTGGTATCATGTTATTAATTTTGGTGATGAGTTTAAGGCTTGATGATGAAAAAAATCTGTTAGTGGATGAACAAAGGCTTTTTCTTTTTCTGTGGGATTTAGTATCAATAGTGTTAGAGCATCGCTCGGTCGAACTAGTAAGTTTTGGTATCTTTAGCTTATGTTTATGTTAGATGTACATAACTATATCTTGATTTTTAGTCTTCTAAAGTCAAGTTTCATACCAGAATTAGATCGAGTATGATAGTTAAGTATCAGACATGACTGAATAGCCCCCAAAGCTTGAATATTTAAGAACAAACGAAAATATTTCTAGTCTCCTAAACTGACGCCTTGAATCTCTCCTAATGTCCAAGTTGTATGACCTATTCCGTGAACAATAACGCATTTTTTACAATAATTTTAAATTGATCTTGTATCACCTTTGTTGTTTTCATTATAAAGTTGTGTTGCATTATCACGATCTTACATAATATTTGAGTCATAATTTGAACTATTGTTTTAAATGTTAATTGTCTTTTATATATCCCACTAGATAATGTCTTCGTTGACTCCTATATCCAGGATGGGGTGCTTAGATCCTATTGTTTTAAATTTAACCTCATTCTTCCTGGAAATCTTTAAAAGTCATCATGGTTCTTGTATAACAATCTTGACGACATTGAAGGTGCCATCATGGTATTAAAGCTAGACCATGACAAATGTTTTTGGAAAAAAATTAATTCCACTATGCATGAAATATAATGACATCATAGTAAAGCCATGGCCATGACGATTCTAGTTTAACCGTCAAGGTCCAGATCTTGTTACCATAACGACAATATATATGTCTAATCCAGTTCCTTTTGGATAAAAAGCTTACATTCGTTAGGGTAAATTTTCGAACCATAAGGATTGTTTACAACTTGTAGTCGTCATGGTTTTTGTGATAACAATTAACAAATTTCATGGTTAACAGAAGAGAACTCGAATTCAAAGTATGCTACCGATTTTTGTTGTAAAAGTTTCCGGACTTCAACCCGGAACTTGTACCTCTCAATCCTCTCGAAGATAGAGATGAGATTGACACGAAAGCGCGTTTTAGAGTAGATTTTGTGGGTACATCGTTTATAAACCCTCACGTGATTAAACTCGTCGGTTAGGATCACCTAAGAGTTTAAAGGTTTGTTGCACATGCAAAGTGTAATCATAATATTTCCAATCTATTCAATTTACTCAGAATCTTCAGTTTCCCTCGAATTCATTCAAATTTGATGTAACATCCTACAACTTCACTATAAATTCCTTCTTATCGCAAAAATAGTATTTTGATTGGACAATCTTAGTTTTTTTGCTGGCCACCACCATAAAACGGTCATCTAATTATTTAAGGAAATTAACAAAATACTCACTTGAACAAATCTTATTATTGAATACAATCTAGATCAAACCTTTATGCTCATGTACGTGAGTCCACTTGTTACCTCACTACGGTGGATTGGAGGCCCATCCTTATAAGATATTACGTATATTAGAGATCTCCAACATATGATATGAGGTTTGACGCATCTCTAATTTCCTGCTAATAAGCTTTGACAACTAGATTACTAGAAGTTTTACAGCAGGGTGTTGTACATCTGCCTCAATTTCGGTGGCAATTTTGTAGCATGGCTTGTGAAGTTGATGAACAACTTGTTTGATTCCATCTGGCTTGAATGAATTCCATATACATAATCAAATCAGCTGAATATTCGAATTTACTCACAAAGCTAAATTCCTTGTACTAAAGACGTAACCCGTTTTTACATTGTCTACACCATGTCTTGTGTAAATACTGGCATGAGGCGTTCTTATTTTTCGTTTTACTTGAAGTTTATTTTACCTTTTATCAACGTTTAATATGTTGCTTTCTGTTTATTTTTTGAAAAAATTCATTTCTTCACCTTTAACTATTTTTTCTCGAACATATGTTGTAATCTAATTATGTAACCTTATGCTGGTCGACATCTAATAATATTATATATATATTTGTCTCGGAATTATAACGGGTAATTCACTTTCATATTTCTAATAAACTTTGATTTCATTCCCATTTTTTCTGGTTGAAGTTTTCATCTTCTTTGATTTTCTATGCAATGTTCACTGTAAATTATTATTTTGTAAAAGAAAGTTTATCCTCATTATTTTGTAAAAATTACTTTCGAAAATTTCCTTTGAAAATAACCAAAACCCTTAAGGAAATTCACCATTTCCTGGCAAAAAATCTTTGATAGATTGATTTCAAGAAACTTTGATAATGGAAGAAGATAAGGAAAATCCTTCTGGAAAAAATATTGTTAGTGTTGATATAAAATCTGAAAGTGAATAGGAAGAAGTAGCAGTATTCATCATGAAGAAGGTGAAAATCAAGACTTCGGTTTTCCTATTTCTACTAAAGAAACAATGAGTAATACCAGCACCAACTGAAGTTGCATGGGAAACGGCAGAGCCGTCTTCAGTTGACATTGTAGCATCAGACTATTCAGATACATTAGAGTTAGTGGGCTCAAGCACAAAGAAGAGATCAACAATGTCACGAGAAAGTATTTCTATGGCAGGTGACACTGTTTATAATAAACTCCCTAACTTTGATTTCTTCAATAAATTTTAAGATGATTTCGATGATACAAATGTCAATTAATGGTTCATTTGTGTCCCTTGAGCCCGCGACACCAGAAGCACATGTCATAGACATTCTTTTGTGTTCCTTGAACCTTTTTATTTTTCTGTATAATATCTTCCTCGAATAAAGTAAATAATTTTGTTAGTATATTTATGAATGGATAAAAACAATCCATTCATACGTAAATGTATTTAAATTCTTTCAAAACTTAATATTGAAAATCGATTTAGGTTTTTAACAATGTGGATAAATAAATATTAAAATAAGTTTAGTGTGTAATTTGGAAAGATATATACAGAACTTTGTATGGAAGGTTGTATGGAACATACTCCCTCCGTTTCTGAAAAAGAGATATTTTCATTTTTTTTTCAATTTGGCCTATTTTTAGGCTAAAATGAAAAAGTGAAAGTATCTCTTTTCCAGATCGGAGGTAGTATTTTAAATTGTCAGGTATAAAGCCCTTTAATCATTCAACCTGGAACTAATATTAAACCGGAACAAAACACAACTTTGCATCTCCTATGTCTTATATATTCCGAGATTATTTATTAATATAGTTAGACTTGTGAAGGAGTACAGGCTTCATAAATCCTAAAACGAAACCCTAAAAATTATAATTTTTTGATTTGTATTTATCCTTAAAACACATGTTAATCCAATTTTACCGTTTTAATATTTTTATTGATATTTTACTTAACTTAAAAGGGAGTTTGGTAATATAGTGTAGCACATATTCTTTTATTTTCTTTGAAAAAAAAGGTTAACGTATTAAATAAAAATTGAAACGATAACACAAGAACCCAAGTAGTACAACAACATAACATATGTAGCGCAAATTGATGTTGTTTTACGATGATTATTTCCTAAAAGAAGAGTATGATTTTTAAATCATTGGTTAAAAAAACATCATCACCTTTTAAACTAGAAAATGAAAAGAAAGATCATTATATGATTTTTTTCTCAGCGCCATAAATTATTGCTCCCGCAAGTGAACTAACAGAATCCACATACTCAAGGAGATGTTTAGGCAAGTGTAAGCTATTAATTTTCAATGTATTCCTATGGTTTCGTAGACTTTCTTTGGATTGCTCAATTTTATTTTGAAGCATTTTTTTTTGTTATTTAAACCCATCTGAGTGAATTTTCTTCAATTTTTAGTATTCATCTTCAATATGTAATTATAATTATAATGAAAGTGAAATTTTTTGTTAATTTCAATTATTTGCAAAGATATTTATGTTTCTTTTTTTTTTCTTTCCCAGTTTGCTCAATAAACCTTTTATTTATTATTTTGACCCATAAATGATTCATTTTGGATCAATTTTTTTGTTGAACTTTTTAGTATATATTAATCTTCAATACAATATATGAGACTTGTATTTTGTCGTTAATTCCAATTGTTTTTAGTAGTATTGATGTTCTTTCTTCAGTTTGCTCAATAAAGCACTTTTTGGTTGTTTCAATCCATATGGAGTCAATTTTTATAAATTTTTCCTTTTTTTTTCTTACTAATCGTTAATATAATCTATGTCACTTGTATTATGTATTATTTTGTTAATTTCAATCGTTTCCAGTAGTTTTCGTGTTCTGTTTGTTCAATAAGGTTCTTTTACAAATATCTAATCTCAATATTATAATAGATACTCCTAGTCCTATAAGGAGTGGGTCTTTCACTTTTTTAATTTTGCAATTGTTAGACAAAAATGAAAAACTGAAAGACCCTGTTGAAGCATTGATCGGTTGAACCCACCAAGTATTGGTATGTCAAGTTTAGTTCCGTCTCTGCTAAATCGGAAGTGCATTTGGAAACTTATAGTTCCTCATCATATTCATCTTTTTCTCTGGAAGGCTGCTAGAGATGCCATCCCTGCTAGGATTTTCTAACAATCTAGAATGCCTATTGGTTCAATTATTTGTCCTAGATGTTTTTTTCATGATGAATTTGTTATGCATGCTTTGGTTCTTTGTGTGCCCTTTTGATGGTCATATTTGGTATACTTCTTATTTTTGTACGCATAAGATCAGATAATTTTATGCTTTATTGGCTTCACTTCTGTCTTCTTTATATCGTGTCTTCTCTCTCTGAGGAGTCTAAATATCTCTTTGTTGTTATGCATTTGTCTATCTGGAGTAGCAAAATTAATTTATTGTTCAGTGATAAGGATTAAACCCTTGGTGTTATTATTAGTAAATCTAGAGGCACACTAATAACTAAAGTCTTATTCGTACCCCACCTAAACCCTTTCCTAATGGCATTAAAAATACAAAATAGATGTCTTCTCATTTTTTGGGTTGGACTAAATGCAATACTTATAGTATATTTGTTGATATTTCTTTGGAAAATGATGTAGGGTTTATAATGCGAGACTGTCTTAGTAAGGCCTCATTTTTTGTTGATATGGTACTCCTATATATAAATTTCTTGTTAGGGCATAGCTCGGTTGAAATCACCAAGCGTTGGTATGTCAAGTTTGGTTGTCATATTTTTGTATCAAAACTCATCTAGAGTCGCTTGATTATTTACTAGAGTCAACTTTGTTTAGGTTATACTAAAAATCCTAGGAATGTTGAGATTTACAAGTATTACTCTGAAGACCCGAGGAATGTGAAGAAGTAATGACTGCAACGACGACATCATCCTTCCTCTTGAGGTTAGTAGTATTGACTTGATCTTCTTTCCATTCCTAACGTATATTTCAAGTCGGATTAGATTAAAAACATTGATAAGTGCATAATTCATATGATTTTATTATCCATTCCACACTTGCTTTAGTTATTATTCTTGCATATTTTCGTATTATTACTCTTGTTTTCTCTTATTTTCCTCCAATAGGTGAATCATCCAAAAAGGATCTAAAAAGTACTTAAAAGATCTAATAAAAGAAGTATTCCAAGTATCTAAGTGCCTGAGTCCAAGAGTAGTGGAAGAAGTGCGACGAAAAGGAGCAAAACACTCAAAATCAAGAGATGGGACAAAGACCGATCTTAACTCATTCAAATTAAGGATTTCTCATCATTATCTTGAAAATAATTGAAATATAAAAAGAATTCAAAAAGAATGAGGTCATTCCGAGTTCGGATGAAGAAGTTGTGTCCAAAACAAGCTTTTATTGAATACCGAAGACAGTAAAGTTCGTGGACGGGTTTCATAATTTAATTACGAAAATATCTGCTGGAATTTGAATTTCGCGGACTGGGTTCACGTACTTAGCAAGTGGAAAACTTTTATGCACACCTTGGAAAGCCTAAGGTCACGTTTACTTTCGCTAGTTCGTGTTTTCGGGTCGGGTTCTTGAACCGAACTAAATACTTGGAGACCAAGAAATGTAAACCTATAAAAAGATATTAGGTTATGTAAAATCGTATCATCGATCTCATATCACAAGTTATATATCAAAACCTAGGGTTTACCCTTTTAGGGGGAAACCACCATTATTCATCTTCTATGTAATATGAGTAGCTAAATCCTTTGTTGATTAAGGATGAATTCAATGTTCCGAGCGTGAAGCTTTATTAGTAATACAAACCTATTGAGAGTTTTTATCATCATCGTTTGTCTTTACCATATTTAGGGTTTATGAGTGATTCTTAGAATGATTTGGGATGCATACTAGATTAGTCTATTGATTGTTCTATTGCTAGTGGAAGTTAGGAGATAAGTAATCGTCGAATAACTCTCTACATAAGTAGAAATCGCGAGACCTGACAGAGTGATTCTGTGGAGCAATCGTGTGTGAAGAAAACACCAGCAAGTAAACCTTGATCTAAGAGTTTAACTACTGGGATCAACCTAAATTCACAAAGCTTACGGCATTCGATTGGATTACACCTTGAGTGATCTACTACTTGGTGGTTCGTTGGATAGAATCTGGTAGTCGAGAACTTCCGTATCCAGTGATAGAAGGAGTTTTGGGGATAACACTGATCTAGATGTTATTCTACGGTTGGTGATGAATTGTTCTAACGAAAGATAAATAAGTATTTTAATCCAGCTATCGCTTGGTAACGGCAAAGGATTCCTTAATCATCTCTTTTCTTTATTATTGTCTTTATATTTATCTCAAAACAATCCCCCATTGTTATTTACTTTATTTAGCTGATCAAATAACCTAACAATTACAAAGCTCTCCGTGGGAACGATCTCTTACTACCGCTATATTACCAGTTAATTAGTGGGAAATATATTTATTAATTTGTTAAGCCTACGACAGCCTCTACAAACATAACATGCGAAGATGTATATATAATACTCTAGTGATTAGAATTGGTCCTATCATTATGATCAAAGTGTCAAGGAATTATATTGAATTACGAAGTATAACGCTTTTCCTTTGAACTATATTATAGCTTTGATTTCATCATAGAAAACTATGTATTATTACATTGATTTAAGGAAGTAGATGCATGAACTTGTTTTATAATCGAAAGGAAAATCATGAGTGTGTTGGTCCAGTTCTTCATTGAATATATTTTAATGACCAATACAAGATGACAAGGTATGGCCTATCTTAACTTATGTTGAGAATCGAGGTTGTAGTTACCTAAAATCGGTGAGAGGCTAAAGTGGTACTCTAGGGTTTGTGAAAGTGAGTTACATGAGGTTGAGCACAAACTGTCTTCGCTTAAACCACGCACATTGGTCGTTCAAAGGATGCTTGAGTCACAAGGAAGAGGCTTAGGGCTTGTCTTAGGAAGGGAAGCAGATGAAGAGAGGGATCAGAGAATTCTAGTGTTTGAAGAAGAATTGCTCTGAGAAGTTATGAGAAAGTTGTGTGTTGGCTTGGAGAAATATATGACCTATTTATAGTTGAATTCTCTAATTTCAGATCGGTGAAGATAAGGATTGCTTGTTGTGCCGTGCGGAACAATTCTCCTGTCTCTTAAGAAATAGATAGAGATAAACCAGGTTGAGTTTATCTCATTATTCCACCACATACACTCTCTTCTGCTGTGAGAAATAGGTCGTGTATTTCTCACACGTGTCGTGGACCGCCAGACTAAAATCCTAATTAATATCCCCCATTTGTGTGAAACTAAGTCATCCTTTGTGATGATATGTTCAGAGAGAGAAATATTCTCTTTAGCCAAGTTGGCCAAGCTAGAGAGATATTCTCTAACTTATGAGAATGACTAGGATGAGTCTCGTGAAAAGGCATGGAATGCCTCAGGAATCGTATGCAGAGTGTGAGAGGAGTTGAGGTTGATCTCCCTCTCTCCATGGCCGGTCACATATGTCATGTGGAGACTGTATTACACTCCAGAATCGGTTCATGTTGATATTTATATCAACCTATTATAACTTCAAAAACATACATAAATTTTTTGAAATTTGCTTTTACCCAGAATCGGTTGATATATTTACCATCACATTTACTGATTATATGTTGATGTTAGAAAAACATCAAACACAATTTAAATCCATAAACCATATATACTCGAATTAAGGTATAAAATTATACTCATTATCGATTTTCGATTTAGGTACACAATTCATAAGCCATAAAATTATGAAATTATGGCTTTCATAAAATCATACCCATTTTCGATTTAGGTATAAAATTCCAATAATCATATTCATATTCATGCTCAATTGAGCGGGTATAAAATTATTTTCAGCGGTACTCATTTTCAATTCAAGTATACATCAGTATGAGTATGAAATCAACAAAATCAATAGAATCGGTGGATAAGGGAATCCATATGGACCGATTTTATAAAAGAAATCAACATAAATTGTTTGTGATTCCCTTAACCAGAATCGGTTTATGTCAGTGTCCACATCGACCGATTCTGGGTTGTGTTCTTCAACCACGAAGAACACAAACCAGAATCGGTTTACGTGAGCGTCCACGTCAACCAATTCTGGTATGTGTTCTTCAACCTCGAAGAACACCAATAGAAGTCAGTTAACGCGTATATGATTATCGACCGATTACGATGGAATCAGTCAATATAGACATGGAACATCAACCAATTCTAATTAAACACATGAAATCTAGATATCTAAATCTTGAAAGGTTAAATTAATCAAAAACCTAACTAAGAGGAACGAGTTAATAAAATTACATCATCATATTATTGCACTTGATGATTTTTATTTTAAGAAAAAAATTTAAATCAAACGAGAGAATGAATTTTGATAGGTGCAGTTAATTTTAAATTTGATTGTTGAGAGAAATATGATTTTATTGAAGTTTTAGTTGAATAGATTTGATTGTCTGAAAAATTATATTTGGAATTAGATAAGAATGGTGAGGGTATCTTAATACTTTCACCATTTTTAGAAAAAAGGGATAAATGAAGAATTCGATAGGCCTCAAATAAAAGGCATACAAAAAATTGTGATTTTATATCCAAATTGGGGTATACCCAGATTAATTAGGGTATACCCAAATGGACCTAGTGTTCTTGCTAAGGGGTGGTCAAAATTGGTGATTTTACTTTAATACCCTTGAACTAATTAACTTAAAATTAAATCGTAAAATTAAAAATTAAAAAACTCTTAATCTTCCTTAATCTCTCTTCTCTAATCTGTCTGCTCTTCCCCTTCATCTTCTTCCATTAATCAAAAATCTTCAACATTGATTTTCCAATAAAATGGTTGATTCTACCGGCGAAAAGAAGACTCTAAGTGATGTCTAAACTCAAACCCATCATTGTAATGTGTGATTTGGTTGTTATATGATTGTTTTACCAGGTTAGAAATCGAAAATTATGATTTCCGTGTCTTTAGTCGGCAAGGTCGTGACATGCATATCTTGCCGACTTTTCATAATGGCCATGACGACTGTAAATTTTTTTCAACAGTCGGCATGATATTTTTTGAAGACTTTGCCGGCTAATATAGCCGGTAAGATCGTA
Organism: Papaver somniferum; assembly: GCF_003573695.1. Classification (NCBI taxonomy): domain Eukaryota; kingdom Viridiplantae; phylum Streptophyta; class Magnoliopsida; order Ranunculales; family Papaveraceae; genus Papaver; species Papaver somniferum. The sequence goes on from NC_039361.1 coordinate 155,788,286, forward strand.
ACATGCATATCTTGCCGAATTTCCATAGTAGCCATGGCTCTTGTAAATATTTTCAACGGCCGGCAGGGTATTTTTTGAAGACCTTGCCGGCTATATCAGCCAGCAAGGTCGTAACATGCATATCTTGCCGACTTTACATAATAGCCATGGCGATTGTAAAAAAAATTCAACAGCCGCCAGGGTATTTTTTTAATACCTTGCCAACTAATAAAAATTTTCAACAGCCGGCAGGGTATTTTTTTGAAGACCTTGTCGACTAATACATTTTTCTCAACAGCCGGCAGGGTATTTTTTGAAGACCTTGCCGACTAATAAATTTTTTATATCGTCTCCCGTGTGTCAAAAAAATAAAATCGGCATGATCTTCATTCATCGACCTTGCTGACTTTTCATACTTTCAAAACTGTAAGTGTTGATTTCTGATCTAATTTTGAGTATGATTTCATACACTTTGCAATCCCCTCTTTAGAAGTGTTTGGGTAGTGTGCTTTCATTTCCGTTCCAAAAGATTTTCTCAAAATAATTTTTTTTCCATCAGAAATCTTCCCAAATAAGTTCAATCAAAAACAAAATGTCATAACTCAAATTCATAATTTGAGAAGTTATAATCTATTTAATTAAATTAGTGTTAATCATTGTGGGGGCAATTTAGCCATTTTAAAAATATTTAATTAAGATTTTTTTTCTTTGGTATATACCCCAATTAATCGGAGTACAGGGGGCCAGTAAATTCCCCATTTGTATCATATTTTCTTTTTGAAAGGAAACTTATAAACAGTACCCTACTGTATTATTTATTAAATATGTGGTTGGAAGAGTTTAACAATCTAACTAGCTACTACTACCACCATACTCTTCATTATTCCTATACAATATGTGTGCTTTCATTTTCATGTGGCAAGTACACTTCTAACAAGTCATGTTACATGTCAACTTCATCTTCCTCATCCATCAGAAGTCGTACTCGAGTCGTGAGAAACAGTATTAAGCTATGTACAAACAGTAAGGATTTTCTTCTCATGCAATCAAACTTATTTATCATACAGTATTTAACCACTTCTTAACGTGTGATATTACCATTTAAACTCTAGATTTGCATCCTTAGATGGTAAACTAGGTTGCAAACTTACAAGGGCTCGGGTTCTGGTCATAGGCACCATTGTATCATCAGCGCTGACCAGCGGCGGAGCTACATGTAAGTTGTGGGTGGTCATGGCCACCCCAACAATTTACAAACTTCTCTAGGATAATAGAAAATTTTGGTCCTAATTTTCTAAATTGTAGTTAGTGGCCTCCCCATCATATATGTTCAGGCTCCGCCACTGGCACTGACTGTGAAACTGATGTCCAGAGGCGAACCTACATTGTGACTAGGGCTGGCTTAAGCCAGTCCTAAATCCAAAAAAAGCTTCTATTTTGTAGTGTAGTTATATTTGATTACAAAAAAATCAAGTTAAACTAATTGGTTTTCAAGCCATCCTACACTCATTTTTTGGTTCCACCGCTGCCGATGTCTAGCAGTGAATCCAATTATCTTATCGTTATGACGCCAAACTTAATTGTTGGAGACAAATGCGGTTATTATTAGTGAAGTAAACAAAATAAAAATGTGGCAACTGCCAAGTGATATGTTTCGTAGAGAATAAACACATCATGTCGGATTGTGAATTGAAGGAAGCACATGGATGTTTTGGGATAATAGAGCCTTTACGCATACGTTAAGGATGTGTTCAAAACGTGCAAAATGTGCAGTTTTAAAGGTCTCGAGACAAATATGATTAGGGTCAGAAAACACAAATATGTTTTTGCACTTGACGCACTAATAACCTTAATCTTAAGTTTCCAATTTACGTAATCTTTTATTAATGCATGTCTAGTCCTAAACATATGTTCTTTCTGTTCTTGGCGAATTTTTCTTCACCCTTAACGAGGAGAGCCAAAATTCTGGTAAATATTGCTTTGATTTTGCTTTTGGCCTGACCCCGAGTAGTGCTCACAGCACGCGGTGTGTGTCTCCAATGCCGATCACCACCTTTACATGTCAAAGGATTCTGCGGCGTTCTGCATATTCCAATGCAAATTTTGGGGTACTATGGTAGTTTTAGTTTCATGTTGGCTATTGGATATCGAGTAAACAACATAATGACGGGCCCAAATATTTGCAATGAAATTGTGGTGCCATTTAAACTCAGAAATGACCAAATAACTATTCTGGGTGGTTAAGATCGTTGTTTTTTGCTTCTCAAAATAAAAAAGCTAAAAATTAATAGGAGTACGCAATTTTAGAATGATTTCTAGAACGAAAAAGACCTAATCTTTTTGTGAAGCAAAATGTTTTTACTTATGATTTCTGCTTCTGGAAAAGCAAAAACATTTCAGCTTCGGATATCCAAACGCGTTATAAGGCCTATTTCTATACACATGTCAAGCAGCTTATTTTGTCACTTTAGCATCCATTATGGGTATGTCAAAGTAGCAAACATGTCTGTCTAAGTGTCAAATATATCACTTAGGCATTCACGACGGAGTCTTTAACGAGCGATAGAGTGTCCATCGCTATATGGTCATAATATCGCTCGTATGGTCAACCCAACGCCAGCAGTAGTCATGTTGTCGCTCGCTGTGTTTATTATCGCTGATCAGTGCCATCCAACGGCTATAATTTCCCCCCTCTATAAATACTCAATTTCAAACTCATTTCAACTCACGCCAGAATTTCTAAATCTTTATAGTATTTCTTAATCTCCAATTCTTTTCATTACTCTTCCAATTCTTCAAAGAGCATAGCAAACCAACATGTTACCGAAAATCAACGAGTTGCTAATCATGTCAATATGCAAAGTCGAATTAAGAGGCGATTAACAAAATTTATTATTGAAGAAGATGAATGTATCCATAGAAATTATGTTTTTTTTTAATTGAGACTATATTCACAGATGCATTCCAACCCCAAACATTTTGGTAAAGGATATTTGGAAAGTTTCAAGAACAAACAATGAACCCGAACAATGGTGATGTTTCAGGGTTATCTCATCGCTTTATTGCAATGAATAAGGAAATCCTTATGTATCTTGTTTTACTTCGACAAGAAGGTCCAAACATAAGGGATGGTGAAACCATGATGGAACTTGAACAAATATGTCATCCAGAAAATCGTCGCATCAACGGAAAAGACTTCCAATTTGGAAGTTGTTTCGAGATTTTAAGAGGGTTGCCCAAATATAATCCAATAGTTATGTTTTGATTTCTTAATTGTCAACTTAAGTCTAAGAATTAAGTTTTATATTTGTCTTACTTTAGTATAACTATAATGTAACTCTAATTAAAATTTAATAATTAAACTTAATTTTCAACAGTACAGGTCAAATTTTTATATTCATTTAACTTCAAATTAATCACTAAGAGTCGTTTTACAAGATATAAAACTAAACAATAATAATTTTTATAGATTCTTAAAATAAAAATTTGGGACAATGTTCTTCATCTTGTTTATCTTTTTCATTTCAATCAATGAGCTTATGAACAGAGTTTTTATTGGTTGTCTTCTTCTTTGTCTTCAAATTTGTTTTGCCTTGATTTTTCTTGCTTTGAACTTTTTTTTTGCCTTTTTTAGTTGCGGTTTTGACTTGGTTAATATCCAAAACTTGAGGACTTATTTGCTTTTCACCTATTTCTTTATAACTATCACATATCTTCTTAACGGCACCTTCACGCACTACTCCAGAAAAATCAAGTTGGGTCTGAAATTGCACCATTTGAGAAAAATCGGAAAAATAAATTTGATTGAGAAGGAGAGAAATAGAGAAAAAATTTGGTATGATTTTTTAGTTTGAAAATTACCTATTTTTAGGGGACAAAAAACAGTCGTTGGCGCTAGACTTTATATCGAGCGATATTCATGGCAGCATTGTCGATAAAGTCTTTATCGTTGACAATATCATCTATTTCGTTCGCTAGAAACTCTGCAGTTTTCCCATAATGGCACAACTTATTTGCCAGGTCACTTGGTATCTCAAAACAAATTTTTTTTTAATTTTGTGTATAAGAATAGGCTTAAGCACATATTTGGATACCAGAAATACTTATACTTTTTCGATGCAAAAAGTTAGAAACAAAGAGAAGTTTGTTTTGCAAATCTATGTGGTGAAAGCTACGTGTCACGGAATTTCTCTTAAGATTTGGCCCCCGTCAATGTAGAATCACTGTTTTAAAAAATAAACTCAAAGAAAAAAAGTAAATTCAAAGAAAAAAAGTAAAAAGATATGGAAGTGTGCGCCGATTTTAAGTGATGCACTCAATGGGAGAAGTGTTGCTAGCCATCCATATCCACAAAAAAGAAACCAGTAAGCTGGTGTAACACATGCACTAGCACAGCACACATAAATGTATTATGATCGATGTGACATCCTTAAAGAAAGCAGAGCTGGTGTTGTACGTGCGATGACCAGGCACACAAACAAAACCCTAGTATCAAAAAATAAAGTTTGACGTTCACGTTGATGTCGTTTGCCCTCAGCTCGCTCAGAAGATATATTACTTTAACGGTGGACCCCACTAGAGAGAACCGACCCCACCTTTAATTTCAGACGTCTATTTCATGATTTTCATCTTCCACACCCCACCATTGTCAACTCACCTAGCTTTTCACAAAGAGATCAAAATTTTCTTTTCATTTCATGCAAATATCTAACAGTATCTTCTGTGCAACCATATTACGTACTAGAGCTATAGGAGGACTCATGACCTATCTTTTCAGAAAAGGATATTGGAAAAAGGGTCGTGTACATGGGTCGGGGACGATCTCTAGCAAGGAGCTGGACTCACGGGTCACGAAATCCTAATAGCTCACTCATCGAGCACTCTTTTGCCGAAGATGCATGAACAAGGCTAATAAGCACTCTGTCCAAGCTGCGGAATGTAAAGATGCATTAAGTGGCGGAGCTTTCCGTGTTAGAGGTGCGGGCGAAGCATAACCGTGAAAAAAAAAAGAAAAAGAAAATTCACAATGGCAACAAACACGCCACTATATACACGATGGAACTGCATATGACTATGGAGTAGCTTGTTTCCATGTCGCTTCAGAAATTATTTTTTGAGTTCTAGAAATCGAAAATAAGAAGTCAGTTTGGATATAGAATTCCAAAACAAATTTTAGAAGCAAAAATGTTTTATTTCTACTTTTTTTCCAAAAACACTTTTGATACTAGTATTCAAACACGCTCTTATTAAAAAGAATCCTCCTAACAATTTTTTACACAAAATTGGTTAAAAAGATCAAAATCAACAATTTTTTGGTGAAAAAGACATTTAGATTTTGATACTGTTTAAGTGGACAAAAATGTAAAAATAGCCAGGATGTAAACAGTTTCATCGTACCCATTTTTAAATACTTTTTCCTATTTTTAATTTACATCAGGATGCATCCACTTTTATCCTTGCTATTTTTTTAAGTTTAAGTCGGGATGAATCCAGTTTCATTTTTGCTATTTTTTTTGTCCATTTCACCCGTAATAATTTTTTACTCGTCCATTTGAACCATGTTTTAAGAATATTTGGACAAATTGTTGGATATTTTCAATATTGTTTGCCGCTATCCGGGGGCGTAGCCCCTCCCAGAGTGCGAGACAGCGTCTCGTAGAAAATTTTTCTGGTTTTGAAATTCAAAGCCCAATTCGGATTCCAGAATTTTCTACAGTCGCGTCTTTTCCCATGAGCCACCATTGATGACTTTTGGAAGCGTCTGTTGGTGATGAAAAGGCATTACTAACGGGCATGAAAGTCCCTATAAGTAGCGAATGCATTCTTCCATTCTTATAATCAGATTCAACCTGTTTTCTCTCTTTCTAAAGCATCATCAGAATTTTTTCTAGTGTGTTCTTGGTTGGGTCAAGCGGTACAAATCTTGAATCCAATTTTCTATTGTAGGGCTTTCATTGTATCGTGAAGGCATTATTTCGTATACCTGTTATAATCGCCAATTAATATTGGGATGATATAAATAATTATCTAAAAAAAATCTATTTGAGCCTTGAAAGTCAAGAGTACAACAATTTCTTTTAGTGTTACCCAAAATTTCCAACACAAATAACCCATTTTCGGATTTTCTTACTCTGTGCAGTAATAATGGTGTTAACTCATGGTATTGGCAAGTTGAAATTCTGAATTCTAGCAGTACTGGATTATGTCTGTTTATATATGCATGGGATGATAGGGCCGTTGCCTAAACAATCCCTCTCTGGATCTTTTGGACTTCCTGTCTCAGTTATGAGCTAGATAACTAAATTGGTTGATGGACCACTCACTCTCTCCATTATCATGCAAGTACACACATCCATAACGGAATCTAAATATATGAGCAATCAAAAATGTATAATAATCAAGAATCAAAATGTAAAGAATCTTATAGCCATATAAACAGAGTTTTGGCAAAAATGAAAAGTATTTTACACAAGGAGTGTTTTTCAAGTGTAAATTAACAAGATTAGACGGAACAAGGCTTTGTACTATATATATGCATTTTTGTTTTTATAATTTTTTAACCTTTGGTACTACTGAGCAGCAAGGACCTTAAAATATATCCATTTCCATGTAATTTCGGTGAAAAGGCTACTTAGCCATATTTATCTAAGTACTTAGTTACAAAAATACGGAAAAATGTATAAAAGAATTTTTTTTTGAAAAAAGTTTTTAAAGGGAACAGTAAAGTACATTCATTCATTGATGGTAAGATGGACCTTAAATGGTCCACTTCCTCATGTCTCCATCCATCCATCCATCTAGCTAGTTTCTTTCTGGATCTTTATGACCTAGATGTAAAAAGGCCATGCTACCTAGTGCCATTGAATTATTTACATTTTTGATTTTCTTTTTTCACCCTTGCCTGACATTTTACAAATCTATCCAATTGTAAAAATGTTCAACCCTGCCGATTCTGACTGCAAATTTGAATCAATAATTTTAATTATTTAGTAGAACTTTTAACTTAACGAGTTTCGAATTCAGCCGGTTAGATGACTGTGTACAATTGTCCTCCGGTCTTTTTAATACGCGGAAAGCAAAAACACCGAATAGCTTGGGTCGATTACATTGGGCACTTCAATGATTATTGATCGGATTTAGAAAATGTCTAATTCCACGGACATTCATCTAACTTCACCGAAAAGCACATACAAATGCATTTCTTGTGAGACTAATCAAATTTAGCACGGTCAGCCGTAATTCGGAAGTGTTTTGACTCATCTTATTTAGGCGGATTCTAACTAATCTAACTACAATATAAATATGATCTGACTCGACTAATTGAGTAAAAAATACACATAATATCTAGGCTATTGGGTTTTGTTGAATTAGTTAAGTGTTAACTAATTATCGCATTATATCATAATTTGACCTAATTATCACATGATATCATAATTTGACTTAATACATGATACTCAAAATTCTTATGTAGTTGGTTGTGATTCTTTTTACATCCAGTCAGACATATGCTAGACGAGTCAAGTACTGCATATTCGTCAAGTCCTACGGGATCCAAATACCTCGTAGTCAGTTGGACGAGCAAAGTAAACCCCGATTCAGATATTAGAAGAATGAAAAACAACAAACCATCTGGCATCTTACTCTATTTGAGTCAGGTGTTAAATCAAATTCATATCCCAACTCAGACTCATTAGGGGAGAAAAAAAAAGAGCCTAAACATCTGATATGCGCCCAATAATTTAAGTATTGTGCAAAGTTGTACTAGATTCAAATATGTCTGAGTCAGATGATAGACACATTTTTGTGTCTAATTTGTCCTCAATGTCCGTATTGTTGGAACTCTATTTTTGTATTAATATTGTGTTTTTATGTATTTTTAGGAAATAAACATTTTTTGGAAAATTCGGCTCGAAAAGTTGTCCGGGGCACACTTGGATAAGGGGTAACCTAATTACTAAGGGGCACCCCCGAATCACCCCCAAGACAGCTGCTATTCGCACCCCTACTCTGGATAGGGGGCGATCCTTTCTTCTTCACGGATTGAACAGTTTTGTCGAGAAAGAGTTGCTTTCTGCGGAAATTCCTGGATCGATTCTGGTGGAGATTTTGTAGGATTTTCAAGTGGGAATTGGTTGGAAATACCCTGTCACGACCAAACAGGGTTGGTATGAGCTGTGATTTCGAAGATACTGGGAGATTTTGTTCGGTTCAACCAAAACAGAGAAGGAGATATATTATCGGCTTCTGTTGGGAAATAAGTGGTGATATTTGGAAAGTTTGCATTTTTCTACAGCCTGTTGACTCAATCATATGCGTGTACCAGCATGTTTAGAGAGTGTCTGCAGCATTTTAACGCATGGGAAGGCAAGAAAGGAAAGAAAATATTCCAAGAATATTTTTCTTTACTCCCGAGTTATGAAGAGATGATTTGGAGTAATGGGGTGATATTCGAAGGCCTGTGTGGGTATATATAGGCTGATGGAGTCACATAGAAGGGGGCTAGCGAGTTTGGGAGAGGTTTGGAGCATTACAGAGCAAGAGAATTAAAGTTGCAGAGATTCTGGTTCTGCTGCTGCTGCTGCTCGAGGAAGAAGACGAAGAACATACAACCAAAGGAAGTCGTTTATCAACAGTGACAACGACTGCCGTTTGTGGGTCGTAGGTTTCCAACGACAACAACACTTCAGCTCTGTCGTTGTTTTTAGACGTCTTCTGTGGGTCGCAAAATCCTGTTTTATACCATTTTCTTGTCTTTCTCTTCATTGTAAAACACTTTTGAGCATCAATTAAATATTTTGAGAGGTTTTCCAACATGAGTAGCTAGACCCAATCCCAGGGGTGACAGAGGAAGCCATTCTCACAAGAAATATGTGGTAAACTCTATTTTATTAATTTATGCAATATTTTTATGTGATTAATTGCATTGATAAAAATGAATTAAATGGTTTTTATTAATCAACTGTGTTTTTCCTTGATAATGCATGCTTAGTTTTAGACTCTTGATGCATTATACTTGTGATTAACATTTGATATTTTGGAAATCTGCTTTTGGCAATAATTTAGAATCAAACCAATTATTTAAATTGCATAGTAAAAAAAAATATTAGATCACATAAGTATTATAGAATGGTGGAATCTTAACCCCTATTTCTCCATAAAATTTCACATCACTTTGCTATTTAATTTTGCTACATTTCTAAGTTTTATGTAAATCTAAAAATTTTATTTCCTTCACAAATCTGAAAAGAACCCATTTTTACCACTAACACTACAACCATTTGAAAAACATCATCAGACATATGAGTCAGACTGATTTAAGTATTGTGCGAAATTGTAGTAAACTCAAATATGTCTAAGTCAGATATATGATTTGAGTCAGACCTCGAGTAAGACATCAGTAAATTTTAAGGTGGAAAACTAGTCAAAGATGTCTGAGTTAGACACCGAGTCAGAACCAAACATGCAAGGCGGAAAACTAGTCAAAATCCAGATATAGCGGGAAAGAAAAAAAGAAGGCTACTATTGGGGCGTCAAAGTCCAATAGAGGGGCTTCACTTGGATTTTTAGTGTCCAAAAAAGTGATTATGGGATATCCTAACACATATAGAAAATGACTAGATTACTCTTTAACTAAAATAAAAACTTAAAAATCTAATCTTTTCTATTCTAATTCAACGAAAAAACTGCACATCTTCTCATCTTTCTTCTCTTCCTCTCCTCCACAGTAACTTCAGCTTCAATTCACTTCATCATTAGCTAATAATCAAACAAACCCATCTTTATTTACTCGTTTTTTTGCTTAAAATAGGTTACATTGAATGAAATTGAAGTAAAATTAGGGTTTCAGTAACGTTTCTGCTAGTGTTACGTCTAGGTTCGGTACTGCTTTTCTAGCCGAAACTTTAGTTTATGAAGAAATTATGTCCAGGTTTGGATTAATTCGAACCGTAGAATTTGATTTGCATGTAATTTTACGTCTAGGTTTGGATTCAACCGTAGAAGTTTATTTTTTATAGCAATTCCAACCGTAAAAGTTGATTTTATGTCCAGGTTTGGATTAATTCCAAACGTAGAAGTTGATTTTACGTCCAGGTTTGGGTTAATTTCAACCGTTAAATTAAAATTAACTAAATTAGGGTTGTTTAGTCATTACAAAATTATTTACTTACGGGTGACCTGTTTTTGTCCTATTAAAGGACGTCCCTCTATTGGAATTTGACGCCCCAATAATATCCCTTGGAAAAAAAATTCCTAGCATCTGTTTCCTGCAAAGTTAGAATCAGCAAAAGAACAAATGTACCCGGTAAGAGTCAATTTAGATTACTAAATTGGTCCTTACCAAATAGATGAAAAATTGTTGAGGCAACATTTCATGGCAGCCGTCTGATAAAAGATCAGACGTCTAATTTTGTTGTCTATCTATTCATAAAAGTTGTAAGTACATATTTCATTATAGACACGTGTGTGTAAAGAGACACGTGGAAGGCATGCATACCAAGCCATCAAAGCACGATGCGACACACCTACAACCAAAGAGCGTACCCCATCAACGTCTGATCCCAGCCCAAACAAATCTGAAGGCAGAAGATAAAGGGGCACCAAGGAAGGATGCTCCTGCGAAGCACCGTATAAATCCCCGAAGGCTACTTTATCTTATCCATAGGTAAAGCCAATATCAACGGCATAGAGAAAATTAACTGACACGGACGTGACAGGGGCAGACGACACTTGTCTGACACGAGCAAACGTTCCAACCACCCGCATTAACTACTCGGAACAGTATACGTGTCGTTCAGCCCGCAGAATAAACGAACGTAACCCTTCGTGATCAAGCAAGAAACGTTGGGGGCACCATGAAGAACGAAGACCTCTGCGTAATGGACACAAAGCACAAGAAGATAAGGTTGCAACGGCTCTCAGAAGTAGGCTCCACGCTCCAACCCTATAAATACCCTCCTCTACTAAGAAGAAGGGGGGCGATGATTGGAGAGAACTTGAAGAGAACTGGGAGAGAATTTAGAGAGAGAAACAGGAGAGCAAAATATAGTAAGTGTTGTCTTATATTTCCGAAGACCTACGGGTATTAAAGTCACTCCGACTGTTTCTGTAGCCTATCCCTACCTAGTGAAGTTCCCTTCCCCGTGGATGTAGGCCTTAGCGCTGAACCACGTAAACCTCATGTTTCTTTTACATTTCAGCACTTACATTCAGTTTTATACTCGGTAATTGTCGTTTTTATACTTATGTTTTTCTCCATAACGAAGTCCATTCATGGTAATATTTGACTAGGCAATGATGAGCCCGAAGGCTTGGAGCCGATGAATCAATATATCCATCTCCATTTAAGGCACAAGAAGAACATGTGAACATTGTTTGTGAACACGTGGATGCCTCCGTGATCTATGTGTTCACAATCTGGCGCTAGAAACAGGGACTTTGTTTCGGTAAAAGATTTATCTCATCCTGTGATTTCACCTTAAGCATGCACTCTCGCTTTACTTCGTCAATTTTAATAGCACCTAGCTGCTTATCTACCGTTTAATAGGGCATTCGATAATAGGGCATCAACATGCTTTCCAAAACCTTTCTTTTTCTTATTTTTCTTAAAAATTTATTCTGGATTTACCGCCTATATCTATCACAGATCTTCACATTTCAAAACGTTTTATGTGTTTCAAAAACGATTTGGTGCATTACAAATTGGTTAGAAGATCTAAAAATTCAGATCCACGAGCGTTCACTGCGGATCTACATTTTAAATAATATCGACGATCTTCTGGTGTCAGATGTGGGATTTTCGTTTTCAATAGACCTCCCGCGGATCTCTCCTCGTTTCTTTATTTGGCACCTTTTATGACAGAAATTCCCTTGTAGATCTCTTTGTAGCCTCGGGCACACTAACCCCATATATTTTACGAGTAGTACTAACCCGATCCATTCGGACATTTCTGGTTCTCTTTATTTGAAATTCTCTTGTGCAAAAATAGAAAAGAAAGATACCTAAGATGGAAAGGATACTAGAGGCAGGAAAAACCAAAGCCTCATCAAAGGAAGCACCGAGGCCCACTCCAGTCATGACCAGAAGCAAGCAAAGAGTAGACAAGGCTAAAGTCACTAATCAGAGGCAGGATACTGCTGAAATCACCTCGCCTATGAACGCAAATCTCATCGCGACTGCGGCTCTCAGAGCAGCGGCAGCAAAGAGTGGAACGGCAGCTGCGGATTCCAAGGATGCGGAAGCTAGTAAAACCATAGCTACAAATCAAGTCCAGCAAAAAGAAAGGGTGGCGGAATCCAAGACATACCATCCCGCACCTCCACCCGCCTTCGGAATGCCGTCAACAAATGATCAGAACTAAACCGTGCCGACGAAATTAACTCCGCGGATAGGTGCTCATCCCGTGAGACCGATCGTGGAAAGGCCAGCGAACGAGGATGATCCTCTTCCACCCTTAATTCACACCATAGAGGAAGGAGGCGCCACACCCGCGGAAGCGCAGGCTGGGACTCCAAATCAAGGATCTAATCAGTCTCATCGACTGATAGCTGAACTCGAAGAGTTGAAAAAGAGCCAGCAAGTCTACGCAGATGTCGTAGCTCTACTGGCCAGAGAGAACCAAGACTTGGAAGACCGAATGTCCCAAAGTACTAAGATCATCCAGCAGCCCGATGAAGCAAATTCGAAGGCACCTGAGCCTAATCGGGACCGAAGAGTCATCATCGCCAATGCGGATAAGGGATGCAGCGCATCGGACCCTGATTATGCTGCCGAAGGTTCAGATTATTATGACAACGAGGATCAAAGGAGAAAGCAATCGACTGGGTATGAAAGCGTGGGGCATCGCCGCGCTAAGGAAAAGTTGCGTGACGAAATTAGAGGTGTCAAACAGGCCGGCCTGGCCTGCCTCTGATTGGCCTAGCCTGGGCCTGCAGCCTGGCCGGGGTCGGCCTGTCAATAAAGCTGGCCAGGCAAAGCCTGGCCTGGATCCTATTAAATGAGCCCAGCCTGAGCCTGAGCCAGGCCTGTTTTAATTTTGGCCGGTCCAGGCCTGGCCAGGCTAGCCAGTTAAAGTATGACCTCTTTCTTTTCAAAAAATATATCCATAGTGTTTCGAACTCATTACCTCGTGCTCATATATCAATGACCCAAACCAGTTGGGCAGCGTTTTATTTATGTCTAATTTGTCAATTGATATATTATATCAAATCAATTTACATATCGTAAGGTCAAACAATCCATTATTTATTTAAGGCAGGCGGGAAATTAGGAAACTCTTTAATGTATGGTTGCTATAAGCTGACAAATACGTTGGCAACTTGGCATATTTAAAGGTCAATATATCAGGAATTTCCAATTTTATTAGGACAATTAATAGAAAATAAATGGAAGGAAACAACTAAATAATGAAATATTTATCGAGCATAGAAAGGAAACAATTAAATAAGAGATAAATTTATTAATGAAATATTTATTAAGTAGAAAGAAAAATGAATTAATTTATTGACGAAAATTACTTATCGAAAAAAAAAAGAATTCATAAAGTCTAATAAATTTGATTACATAATAAATCACATAGCGTGTACAAAATAAAATTTCAAAATATATAGGTGAGAACTTCATCACTACATTAAGTCTTTAACGGGATAATTACTATTAATTACCTTAATTTTAGTTTGAATTAGAATTGATAACGAGTTAATTAGTTAGGTGACTCCCTTGTTTTTCCAATTGACCTCACGCTAATTAAGGAAAAATAACGGTAATAGAATCTTAATTATAATGGAATAAAATCTCGTAATGAAATTATTATCAGTTGATTAGGTTGATAAATGGTTTCCAAAACAAAAAAGATGATAATTACCTACAAATAATTCTGAATGTGTACTTAAACATATAAAGACGTGTGGATTAGTTGGTTTAAGGTGCTTCTCATTTTCGTAGGGTAGATCACGTGATCGAAACTCAACACCATTTGAATTTTTTTGATCGACTAAAACTAATAGGCAGGCTTTCCAGGCCTAGCCTGGCAGGCTTGTACTGAGCCGGACTTTAACATGCCAGGCCATGACAGGCTAAAAGGCCAAAAACTTAAGCCCGACCAGGGCCAGTCACAGGCCACAGGCAGGTAAGGGCCTGATTTATTACGGATCGGGCCAGGCTTTGGCCTGTTTAAACTGGTCGGGCCAGTCCATATCCTGGCTGGCCTGGCCTGTTTGACACCTCTAGACGAAATGATGGCAGAAATCAGACAGCTCAAAAGTTCTTAAGGCGGAGGAAGACTAGAGGAGGTGTTAAGGGAGGCTAACTCCACGCCCCTAACTCATCGCCTGGCAAACGCTCCCATTCCACTGAAGTGCCCAGTCCCAACTTTCGAATGTTATGACGGATCCAGCGATCCCGCCATGCATATTCGGTATTACAACCGTATATTAGCCCGATGGAGTCAAAACGACGCAGTGCTCTGTAGATATTTCCCGTCAAGTCTGAAGGGGTCGGCTCTATCATGGTTTGACAACTTGTCACCCGATTCCATCAATTCCTATGATCAACTCGCAGAAAAGTTTCTGAGAACGTACATGTACAACAAAGTTGTTAACACCGGAATGGACAAACTCTTTTCCCTAGAAATCGGATACAAGGAGACCATTAGGGATTACACCAATAGATGGCAAAACATCTGCCACGCTATAGGGAGTATGGACTCTGTAGTAAGCATTAATTGTTACAAGTGGGGATTAGACCGAATGAGTCCGTTGTTTGTTGAGATCCACGGAAGCGTACCCACTACCGAAGGTGATCTTCGCATAATCATTGAAAAGCACGCTCGCCTTGAAGAAATCCAACGGGAGAACCCAAGGGCACACGTACAAAGGTCTCACCGTACCAATTCTGTAGAACAAACCAGCGGGGTTAAAAGGGAAAACCCAGTAGAGCGCCCGTACGAAGATAGGAAAGGACGAAGAGATGACCGACAAAAGGAAGATAGAAAATTCGAAGATCAAGTCTACACCAAGCTCAATGCTAGCTACGCTCGAATCTTGAGAGAGATCAAGGGACGGGAAAACCTGAAATGGCCGTGGTCCAAAGGAAAACAACCCCCAAGAACAGAGAAATTGAAAGAGTACTGCGAATATCACTGCTTCAACGGTCACCAAACAGAGAAGTGCAAAAATCTCAAAATAATGATCCAAAAATTGATCGATGGAGGCAAGCTCAAGCAGTACATCCAAAGAGAACGCACCGAAGATAGATCCAAGCGGAGTAGGTAAGTACAACTACCGGAAGGGAATCACACAATCAACACCATTTCATGCTCCAAAGGTGAAGGACCTTCACTTACAGCTCAGATAGGGAAGAGGCTTAGAAAGCAATTCGAGGATTGCCGTGAATTATATAAGGTCGATGGCGTAGAGGTAGACGAACACGAGGAGTGGATGGACGCCCATATCACCTTCGATGCTGAAGATATCGAAGAGGACATGGAATAACATAACTATCCTTTAGTCCTCACATTACCGGTAGCCGGATATAACCTCAAGAAGATCCTCATGGACGGAGGGAGTTCAGTTAACGTACTGTTTTACGACACCTTCAAGCGGATGAAGCTCTGCGACGAGCGGATGAAGCTCTGCGACGAGCAGCTGATGGCATCGTATTACACCATCTACGGATTCAACAAAGAACCAACGAAGCCGTTAGGGGACATTGTGTTACAGGTGGACGCAGGTCCCATTAAGGTAGAAACAAGGCTCAGCGTAGTAGACGCGCCACCCCCTATAATGCCATTATTGGCCGAAAATAGGTACACAAACTTAAGGGAGTGGCAACAACTTACTACCAATGTCTCAGGTTCCCCACACCTGATGGAGTAATGGAAATCAAAGGGGATCGTATCTCGGCAAAAGAGTGCCAGACAACCCAGAATCGTATCAACAGTGAGCAAAAAGAGCAGCGAAAAACCCGAAAAACCAAAGCCAAAGAAAATGCGAAAGAAAAGGCCATAGACCTATTCCTCAAGGAAACCGCGGATAGAAGCCTAACGAAGAATAATAATGTTCTTAACGCGGAAACCAGTACTTCAGCGGCTAGCCAGGGGCAAGAATCTGTCAAATAGCAATTAAAGAATGTCCCTGTTCTGGGAGACTCGAAACCAACCTTTACGCCAGTGGAGCCCGTAAAAGAAATCAACATAGGAATGAAAGAAGATCCGAAGATGATCAAAATAGGGACCATCATGGAAAAAGAGAGAGAAGATGCCTTAACCAAACTACTCAAGGAATACGCAGATGTTTTTTCCTGGAAGTTAGGGGACATGCCCGGAATTGATCCTAAAATAATCCAACACGAGCTACGCATCAAATCAGGCACACCTCCTTTCAGACAGAAAATAAGAAAAGTAACGCCGGAATACCACAAGGCAGTAGAAAAGGAGCTCCGAAAATTACTAGAAGCAGGTTTCATCAGGGAAGTCAAATACCCGACATGGATCTCGAACATGGTCATCGTTCCAAAGAAGAAAGGAGGGGTTAGAATATGCATCGATTTTACCAACCTCAACAAAGCCTGTCCAAAAGACAGCTACCCCCTACCAAGCATTGATCAGTTGGTTGAAGCAGTAGAAGGGTACGAAGAGCTATCATTCATGGAAGGATATTATGGTTACAACCAAGTTTCCCTTGCATAGGAAGATCAACAACACATAGCGTTTTACACCCCACATGGCATGTATTGCTACACAAGAATGCCATTCGGACTCCTAAACGCAGGGGCAACTTACCAAAGAATGGTCGATGCCATCTTCAAACCGTGGATCGGCAATACTCTGGAAGTTTACGTAGACGACATGCTCGTCAAGAGCAAGCTACGAGAAGATCACCACCGAGACCTAAGAGATATTTTGAAGCAATGAGGAAACATCACATAAAAATAAATCCGGAAAAATGCACCTTCGGTGTCACCTCGGGGAAATTTCTCGGGTACCTGGTAACAAAGAGGGGCATTGAAGTAGATCCCGCAAAAAATCAGGCCATAGTGGAAATGCCATCCCCGAAGAATTTGAAAGAAGTGCAAAAGCTCAATGGATCCTTAGCATCCTTGGGAAGATTCATCGCCCGATCCTCGGACAAATGCAAACATTTCTTCAACATTCTTAAAAAAGGAA